>NW_010972665.1:7884102-8295397 GCF_000737465.1 Haliaeetus leucocephalus
CTCTGTCAGACATAGGGGAAGTTTCTAGCACCTTCTCACAGAAGCCACTCCTGTACCTCCCCCCACTACCAAAATCTTGCCATGCAAACCCAATACATCTGAATTGGTGATTGGAGTTTGTAGAATGAACTGCTGAAGGTTTATTGCTGGGTTGTGATGACACTTAGGTGTAAAGGATAAAGAAATTGGATTGTTGATGTGACTTGTGATGCGAATTGGGTGATGTGGAAAAAGACAGAGCTACATGTGGGACCTGCTGGAATTAGGCTACAGTTCATTCCAGCAGTGTTACCTCTGAGCTGTAGCACAGGTGTGTGCAGGAGGAACTACCTGCACATACAAGCATAGACATCAAGATCCAAGGTTTCTGTCATTATATTTCTCTCCCCTGGTCCTTGCATCTAAACTCCGACGCCCACACTGTGCTTCATGGGCAGGAGGAAAGAGAAGACAGATGTGATCCAAGAAATAAAAACATTTCGAGCACTGTTAATTGGTTTTTTTTAGTACATGTAGTAATGATTGTAACACCACCTTTATACTCCTTCTGTAGCAATATTGAGTTATTTAGGTCATTGCACTGCTCTTGTATTTTCTTATATTTCCTTCTTCTCTATTTCTTCTTGTATTTCCTTTTCTTTATATTTCCAAATATATCAGATTTGAAAGTGCTAAGTTCTGAAACTCTTCACTTTAAGTTATTTACAAGGAACTCCAACCAAATCCAGTTAAAATAACAGTCCTCCCTAGGCAATGAGATTTGAATCCTCCTGAGATCACTTGAAGCTGAGCATGAAAAATAAAGGAAAATTGTTTTGATTTGTTTAAGGCAACTGTATTTTTATTATTATTCTTGATAAATAATGATTAATCATTGCTGCAAACTAATATTTTCTTCAGTAGCCAAACTGAGCCAAAAATGTTTCATCACAAACTTCCTGATACACTCTACTCTAGATTTGATATACTAAGTTTTGTTTGAATTTTTTTTTTCTTTCATTGCAGAGTGCTGGTGGTTGCAGACATCACAGATGTAGTGTATTATTCTTGCTTTCTTCTAGCATCTTTTAACATATGAACCTATGCAGAATTGTTCTGTGGTGGTGTTTTGGTTTTTTTTTTCCACCCTAAGGTTTGATTGCACCCCTGGAAGCCTTTTTCTTTTTCTTCTTTTTCTTTTTACTGTTTTGCTTTGTGCTGCAGTCACTTAATTTAACTGTATTTTAGTTTCTCCATCAATTGGAGACTATTTCCACGAGCTATTTCCACATCCCCAAAAGGGTGTTGCCTTTTGGTGCAATGGTGCCATCCAGTCTCAAGGGCTTTTGGTGACTCCACTGATGTCAGTATACTGAGAGAGGAGGGACTGCTAGGGGTCAAAGGAGAGAGAAGCCCTGGGTGGTGGTCGTGGTGGATCCACTTTTGGTACATTCTTGAGTATGCTGCTTTTTCACTGAAAAAAGTGAAATCCTCTATGAATTTCTTTTAGATCAATTAATAAGAAGATCTACCGAAGGACACCTGAATACATGTCTGATTGATTGGCAAAAGCACTTTGTACCTAGAGTGCCCATCAGAACTGTCATGACTCAATTTTCAAAATAACTCTTCACATTGAACGTTAAAACCTTTTAGAGTTTTAGTCACTCCTGTTTCTTTGGCTCCTAGACATTGAACATCTGAAAAACCCTGGCTTTTTGTGTCTCATGGGGATCTCTCCTGTGTCATCTCCCATTTGTTCAGCTTTCACTGATTTCAGTTTGAGCGGTACAGGAGAATGCAGCCTCTGATGTGCAATTCTGCACATATAGAGAAGAATTTCATTGGTATTCAGGGTTCAGTATTTACGTTCTGACAGACGTGATCAGATAACATATTCTGAAGTGCTGCTAGCTTTATTTGCTTTTCTGCTTTTGAGTTTCAGTTGCAAGATACCATTAAGTGGGCATGTTTTTTGTACATTGTTTTTAGAAATAGTGATTGCTTGGTTTGGTTTTTTTAAGTCATGAAAGCAAAGACATACTTTAAGAGTTTTGCAGCAAGCAAGCACATGATATTTTGCTAATAATGCACTAGTAGTGTGAAAATCCTTTAATATATTTTTCAAAATATGGATTAGTGTTTGTGTGTAGTGATTTCAAACTGATAAAGCATTTGGAAAATGTGAACAACATTTCTGGAACAAGGTCACACTTTACGAATTAATTTTGTGGTCAGAGTGTGCGCTGATTTTTGGAGAGGTGACTGTCTCTCTTTAATTGCTTGTATTTTTCTGGAGCTTGAGCTTTTGTTTCTATGCAGTTGCAGTTGTGATGCTGTGTTCTGGTGATACGGGGAGAAAAGCAGTCTGTTCAAGGATGTGGTTGGTTGTACCCACAGAGAGATGTTCCACAGGAACGTGCTTGTCACATGAGCTTTTTTATATAATCCTCTGAGTTAAATACAAAGGAAAAACATTCGGACTGTCTCACTGATAACAATTTTAACTACCTCCACAATCTGGCTGGGAAGCCAGCTAATGTAAATGACAATGTTTTGATGCATCTGCTGCTTTATCAGTTTGTTGCTAAATTATACTGATTTGTTCATTTGAATCTGAAGGATAATAAAAAAGCTCCAAGTATTCCCATATCCATAGCACAATTTTGCTTTGTATCATGATGCAATCAAAGCCTTTAAAGTGTTATTGGATTAAATAAATTTTTGTCTGGCACAAAATGGCTAAGGGGTAGCTGCTTGAATAATCAGCATTCAGTTTAGTGATTGCTAGTTAATACAAAACTGTCTCTGTAAATACAGTAAAATATTTTTCATATTTTCATTAAGTTTTTAGTTTTAATCATGGAAAAATGCATGCAAACAGTTCTAGTAAGTTTAAAACAAGAACCCTGTTATTTTTAAAAATAAAGTTTTAACTTCTAGATATGTTTTATGGTTTTGCTCATATTTCATTACTAGAATTTTTAAATCCAATTATCCCAGCAATGTTCCATGGCTAATGCCAACTAGTGTTCAGTTAGCACTGTCAAAGGAAGATCTCTGCATTGCATTAAACATGAGCGTCTTGAATGTTTACTTTACAAATATTGACAACTTAAGGAGTTAGCATCAGCTAAAGCTAAATCATAACAAAAACTTTCAAGTAATATTTAGGTTTTCTGCTCTTTCTCTCTTAATGAGTATCTTACTAGGGCTTGGTATCTTCTCCCCTTACCCACCTTTTGTTTACTTCTAAAAGCACAGGAATAAAAATTTTGGGTTACATGTTTTTTAAGATTCGGGCTATTGTGAGTAAACAAAGTAATATATATACTATTCTGTGTGTAATTTTCATTTTTTGCAAGACCCTTTCTAGTAGGGCTACCACATAATTCTAAAATACCAGGAGAGAAGCACTGTGTGGTCCTGTAAGAACTGCAGGGAGCCCTGGTTATACTGAGTCATTGTAAATATTTTCCATTGACTTCACTGAACATAAAGTTTAACTCTCTATATGCTATTAAATGACCTTTTATGTTACCTTCTTCATAGAATGCAATAGTGATATAAAAGTATATTGTAAAAAATGTTGGGGGTTTTTGAGAAGTTTTGTTTGGTTTTGTTTTTGGTGGTTTTTTTTTTTTTTGTAACTGGAGTTGCACTGTCAGAGGAAGTCCAGTTGTTTGTAATTGGCTTACTTTTTTGTAGTGCATTTCAAAATGAGATCAGATTTAAAATAAGCATCTCACTTTTTTTGGTGCCTCAGTAAGTCAGTGGTTCTCAGAGAAGTGGTCAGTTATAAATGGATAACAAGATAAAGGAAAAGCTAATTTGCATGTTGATAAAGAATCTATAAAGCTGGTGATACCTAATGGTAATCAAAATATGCACTATTATTAAAAAGTCTTTCAGTGTGTAATCTCTGGCATTAACCAAAATATGGTGTCTTAAATATTCCTCCTTGGTAATGCACTAAGAGGTTGCCATACATAAGTTAGTAAGTGAATGTAGCTATCTATCTACAAAATTTGGATACCTGTCCACTAGTGACTTCAGAAAAGTTAAACCAGGTCTTTTTATCTGTTGTTCTCCTAGGCCATTTTTTTTACTCTCTCTATAGCAGCTAAGGCTGTCTATCTGGAATACGATGTTTACCATGACATGCATGCAGCGTATCACTTAAAGCTAGCATGGAAAACTTTTTTTATTTGAGACGTATCCAGTAAAATCTGTTTCTAAAGTCAGAATGCTGTGAGACAGATGCAATGGGTGGGAATCGTTGCTGCTGCTGCAGTCTGAACAGAAACAGGTGCCACGAATGCTGGTGTTTCCCAGGATATTTTAAATCTTGCATTCTCTCCTTTCTTGCATTTGTCCTTTGCATTTACAGGTTTTTAATATCAGAGCATAGTACTGGAAACAAGGAATCTGGTAGCCTTGAAAGAGGAGATAGTATTTATAGTATCCATATCATCCCTTGAAGATCATTCAGTAAATTAGCTATAATGAGCCATCCTGTGCTGGTATAAACATGATGAAGTAGATTAATGAGATAAGAATACAAAGTCAGTGACACTTCTTTAGACCAAGCTTTAGACTTTAACAAAATAAAATAACATCTGAAAACTTCCTACTGAATTTTTTTCAACATTCGTAAATCACTGCATTTTTTTTTAACCAACTCCATGCTTCTAAATAAAAGATCTTGAAGCCTTCCTTTGAAATGTGAACTGAATTCTTGTTCATTTGATTAAACAGTGATATCTGAGACTTGGCAATGGTATCTCCATTTCTGTAGTATCGGAATCATGCATAAAGCTGTGCTGATAAAGTGAGGCAAGAAAAATAGAGCAAAAGTACCTAAAAATTCTTTATTCCAATTCAGTTGGAAAAATTCCAGCAGAAATCAATAGCCCCTGCTGCATTTACATGAAACACTTGGACACTTGGCAATTAAAAAAAATGAAAAAGACGACCTTAAGGGATTATGGATTATTGCTATTTAAGGACTGAATTCAAGGACATCTGAATACTTGACAGAAGTTCCCTTTTGTTACCTATAAATGTTTGGGTCTGTTACCTTTGTTCAAAGACTAGAAATAAATTAAAGAGCTTTACTAGTAATTTTGTGAATGCCTAGGTTTTATCAATTACTTTAAAAAAAAAAAAAATTCAGAATAGAATGGTTGGATACTTAGCAGGCTTCTGAAGCTATGAAGGACAATTCCACCATGGAAAAGTTAATTCAGTATTTGGTTAGGAGTCAAAAAAAAAAGGGGGGGGGGTGTGCATATAAGACAATGGGATTTATTGTTTATTAGAAAAAGAATCAAGAAAACTGTATAGTCTCTAGAGTGTTTTCCATTGTTTTGTTCTTTCTGTAGTTCTGTTTAGAACAAGTTTTTAGATTTTGGTTTTTCAATATTTAATGAAGCTGTAACAGAGTTTGTTTCATCGTGAGTGCAACATGAAATAACAGCAGGATTGTAACCTTTCAGAAAACTCGCATAGCCTGTATGTGAGTATATCCAGCAGAAAATACCAAACAGCTCTAGGGATATCTAGGATATCAATTAGTAACACAGCTTTTGAGCTTTTGAATGTTAGTGAATGACCTTTGCAGACCAGAGATCAGCTGTACAGAGACAGATGTTTCCCCATGCATAAACCTGGTTAGACTTGCAGAAATATTTTCAAGACAGAAGAGGCTGTAACTTAAAGCTGACTTTTAATGAGACTGTGTTTGTTTTTTAAAAAAAAAGTTAGAAATTACTGTGTACTTTTCAACATAAGGAGTGCTTTCCAAGGCTGTCATAATGTCAGCATCATTGTTACCTACAACTGTTGTGCTTAATTTGAAAGACCAGAGACGGAACTCAAAACAATGTAAGAAAAGCTTGGAATTATGTCCAAGTGGAGAAAATGAAGTATCACAGTGTATGCTTGTTTATAAATACAACAGGGCTTTGAGGGGAGCATTTTTGACTGCAGCCCTGCATCGCTCTGCATGGGCAGAACACCATGTCACTCCTCTGGAAGTGTCAGAAACTCCAGTTCTGGAAGGCTGGCTTGCTGCAATGGCTGACCATAGTTTGTTAACAATTTATATCAGCAGAGAAGCCCAGTTACTTGTGTATTTTCCATTAGTACCCAAATTAAGGTATGCTGTAGCTGTATCTTCCGTGGCACTTTTGCCAGTATAAAACGGCACGTGCTCAGTCTTAGCTCTGCTCTGACACCGCTGAATTGGCAAAAGTTTCTGCTGTGGACTTGATTTAATCTTGAATAATATTGAACAGAGAAGTGACTAAAATAAAACAGAACAAAACCTCTGAAGAATATATTTAATCTAAAACTTTAAAATGCTGACCTTGACAAGGTATTTTTGAGATAATTATGGTAGGAGTATCCTGCACTTCAAACACTGTGCTCTGAGAATTCAGTACATCACTACCTCAAAGACACACTTTGTGATACTGTGTGTCTCCTTAGTTTTTCTCTTGTCCTTTGGGGCCATCTCAGATTACTTTGGTCTGTGTAATGTGACTACCTTTATATAGGTATTTGCACAGCTTGTTTCTTCAGAGCAGGCTGAGAGATAAGTGTTGTGTTCTCTAAAGCCGTATCAAGTTGAGTTGCTGCTCATCAAACAGTTTTAGTTACCTTTTGTAATTATCACAAGTGCTTTCAAATAATATTATCTTCAGTTCCCTTATTTAAAAAGGATAGAAATATATCTTATTACTGTTGTTTATATTTTTTTGCCTAAGCAAATTTTAATTGGTCATTTAAGTGCTCCTGTGTAAAATTGACCTTAAAAGGTAACTGGACTACCTTTTTTTCTACCTGAAGATATTTTTGTTACATAAAACCTGATCATTCTTGAAATGTCAACAGTGATGTGCTAGTCACTGTCTGCATTTACAAACATCTTGTATTATTTCCAAAGTTCAATTTGATACATTTCACTTCAGGGTTTGCTTGCAGTCATTAAAAACATAGTAGTTTTTATATAGCTTGCATCTTTTTTGTAAGTGCTGCTATCGGGGAAAATGGCAGGACCTTTCATTCTGAATCTGCAAAAACATTTGAAGGGAGACTGTTGGAGTTCATTCCCAGGATTTTTTTTTCTCTCCACTGAAAATTTTAAACCACAATATCTTCTCTCGGGGCAGGGGGGAAGTGTTGTATATGAAGATTAGGGTGTGGATTTTCTTATTCTTTACAAATGTATTTTATTAATCTTCCTTCACTTTGGATAACAAGGAAAACTTGTAGCACTATTTTATTTAAAATACACTAAGAATAAAAAAAGTTACTTTGAAAGATTTTTGGAATATGTGAATTTTCTTGCAGAACCGTACTTACAGGTGTCTTGTATTTTAGTGTTTTGGTTTTCAACTTTGGTATTAGCTTGGTGGATATTTACTTTGTATCAAGTTACAAGCAAAAAGCAAGTTTATGTGTTTATATAATCTTCAGTTTGCAAAGTTCCATGTGCATAGAGCACAGCTTCACTCCTTTGACAACAGGCAACTGAATATTTTCTGATAGTCTGTATGGTATATAATGAAATGTTCTCTTATAATTTTAATATATATTAGTATATTAGATCCTGGTCCTTGTCCCTGCAAAATGAGTAGAAATTTTAACTTTGAGAAGTAAGATTGTATATGAAGGTTGAACCATGGTTCTGTGGAAATCATTGTCTACTTTGAAAGTCATACTTAATTAGAAAAATACTTGTCTTAGTGAAGAAAATTAAAATATCTGTCAGTCAGACATCTTCCTCTGAAAATTCCACTTTATTGTTGATTAATCCAACTGGATTGGGAAGGTTAAAATATTAGAAGACAGGAATGATAGCTCACGCTGACATACTGTCAGCCTATTCCAAATCTCGTTATCTAACTACATATTCCAAAGTTACAGCCAACAGTCCAAACTGTAATCAATTTTTTGAACTGTGTTGCAGTGGTGTTCGGATGTACCTGTAGAAACCTACAGATGATGTACCTGAAATGACACAGTCTATGGTGCATTGCTTATATTCAAGTTCTGGGCCAGTTTTTGTGACTGGTGTATCAAATTATCATCGTCCTTACGTTTTAGGCTTTGTTTTTTCTTTCATTGATGTGGGATTTATCTTGGGGTTGTTTTTTTTTTAAGGTTACTATATTAGCTACTTTTGCTCATTTTTAATGAAAAAAGTTGTGTATTTTTTTTAAAACCATATTTCAGTGTATTAATATGAAGAAACTGTTCTGGTTAAAGGATACAAAATAGGTGTGTTTACATTTTAGAAGGGATACTTTGGAAATTGGAAGTGGTTAAAATTGTACTCAACTTTGCTGCACTCCAGTTTGTTTTTCTGCTTATATTTCCAAATATAAGATTCCTTCTGTGAATCTTTTTAAGAAGCTTGATTGCAAATAATACTGCAGTCACACTGAAGTTTGCTTTCCCTGTGCTTTTGCTTTCTGTTAATTAGTCTGTCTTGATCAGTTGATATTACTGAGACCAATCTGATCACCTTTATTTAACATATACTATAACAACATCCAATATTTAGCCTTACAGCATTTCTTTCCTTTTTCTGTTTTCTCCATAGATACTACAACGTATTCCACTGAGCGATCTGAGCACTTTAAGCCATGCAAAGACAAGGATCTTGCATATTGTCTCAATGAAGGGGAATGCTTTGTGATTGAAACCTTAACAGGATCACATAAACACTGCCGGTAAGTCATTTGCAAAGATGTTGCAAGAAAAGTCTTCAGTCCAAGGGGGACAGCATTAGAAAAAACCCAATCATTCAGACTTAGAATGTTATAAAGCAATAGAATTTGCCTCCATTTTGATTGCCTCCCTCACAGTTGCGGGTTTTTTGTTTTTGTTTTTTTTTTTACTAGTCTGTAGTATTTATAAATAGAAACACAGAAATACAAACCCCAACATATTAATTACTTTTATAGATAAGAAGAATCTTCAGTATTCTGTTTTCTGATCATATAAAGAATTAAGGATTAATGTTTTGGTTTTTACATATTAAAATCTTACGTTCCTCTACATACCAGAAGCATTCCTTTATTTTGGGTACTCAAAGTAGAGCTTTGACAATAGCTGTATGCACTGTTCGTTAAGAGAGAGGCAGAGTTGTTCAGTTAGTAATTTTAAGAATTAGGGTTTCTTAAGTTTAATTTCTGAAAGATAAAGTGGACTGTAATAGCCATCTGAATCTGCTATATAGCTGTTGTACAGGTTTATACTCCCAAACTTCTGTTAATGTCTATGACCATCTTGAATGTATTTAAAAGAATGTCAGAAAAGAAAACCAGATCGCCACATATAATCATTGTAGATGTAGTGGCCAGTAAAAGGGAGTGGTATACAGAAGGAATACTGTAACATCTTCCTAAAGATGAGAATAAAAAAAAATTCTGAACTGTTGAAGCAATCTTTTAAATAGAAGTGGTCGAAAATGAAAACCTGTACTTGTGATGTTTTAATTTACTCCTAAGATACTGTATTTGGCACACAGGTGTATCTTAAGATGCTTATATGCCCAAATTCTAAACTGAGCATCTCAATATTTATATATTTCTAATATAAATAATTAAAAGCACCTAAGATACTCAGAAGCTTTCCTGAACGATTTGGGACTTAAGCTGCGAAATCCCACTGAAATTAGAAAAAGAAGTCATAAAATCACACGTGCCTGGTTTGAAAATGGAAATTTAGGGATTTAAAGATTGATGAAAGTCTGCTTATCATCATCAGAATATTCCTAAGATTTTTATTTTTAATATTATGCTGGTAATTTTTTTCCCATTCAGTTCTATATGCTTCAGTGACCATTCATTTCCCCTCTTTATTATATGTTTTCTTACAGCATGCTTATTAAATTAGATATTATGAGTCATTAATCCTGGAAGAATGATGATTTTTTTCAACTTCCATCATAAAACTTTACAGGTATTTTTTTCTCAAAGCAGGTGTGTGATTTTCAGTCTTTCTTAGAAGTGTCATGAGCTGTTAACAAGGGAATTCTATCACTCAAATATTTAAGCATTTTTCATTGTCTGAATATTCAAACTCAACAAAACTGATACAGGGAGAAATGGATATATATGAGATATTTTAATTAAGATGGTAAATTTATTAGCTAATTTCTTTGAACAGACTGTTCTAGTAAACTGTATGGATTAAACTTTTAAGTACCTGCAGGAGTATACCTCATAAGAGAGCTGATTTTCCTGTTGTCTGCCTTTGCCAAATTCTTGTTTATTTGCTGTGATTCTAATGCTGCAGTCTGACTAATCGTTAGAAGCTTTTCCATCCAAGCTTTTCCCCATAACTAAACAAGCCAGAGTGTTGAGTTTTCACTCTTTCCAGGAGAGTGAAATTTTTTTATCACCTTCTCTTGTGTTATTCTTCCATAGGGAAATAGGGGTATCATCTGTGAATCTGTTAGCTCCCGTGTGTAACAGATTTGCATTGCTTGTACAAGTTTCAGGCATTGACAGATTCTCTGGTAATTAAACATCTGCTTATTTCAGTGGGTACTTTGAAGTGTGCAACACAAAAAGACGTGTATAAGGCAATAAAAATTCATATAGCAAGAGAAGACGTATTTTAAAATTTAAAAGGTGATTAGTTATAATGCTTTGTTTAATTCTGTAAGGACCTTCAACACTGCAAGCAGCAGGTTGTTCAGAATCACTTTTATGATACTGATATGTATGTCATTAATGAAGAGAAACCTTTTAATTTGACCTTCAAATTCTGTATCTCTGCCGTGGTAACAGACTATATGTCTCTTTGTCAGGGCCAGTGCTGTAGTGAGTGGAATGCAGGTGTTTGTTTTTGTAGCCTGAAATACCAGCTAGAATGTACACATATCGAAAAATACAATATTGATGTACTGTATTTGTCCTCTAACTAGAAAAAAAGTAATTTTCCCTGAGAAGGAAAGGGTTATGGAATTCCCATTGCAATTAAAAGAATCATTTGAATACAGAATTCTGAAGATTTAGAGAATGAAATGATACTTTGTTCTTAGAATCAAGCTGCATTGTGTATTCTCATTGGGAGTTTGATTTTGCATCTGTTCTGGGAACAGAGCACCAATTTACTGAAATGGGAATTTGCCATTGGAACAGCTGCAGATGGAAGACCTTGATGTAGCAAAAAACTTTCGTCCCACTTTGTCAGATTTAAAGAGTGTTAGTAGATTATATGCTTAGGCAGTTGTGCAGTTGTTCTTGTGTGTACCTGTTTAAAGGACAAATATGCTAATGATTGTTAAAGCAAAAAAAAAAAGGAGATTTGATAGCAATTAATAAATATACATCCTGGACCTCTTCTGTATCCTCATGAACCACACTGTCCATGCAAACAATCTCAACTGGCAGTTCAAGCACCTTTAGGAGTTGAAAAATTCATCATGCTCTTGTTCAACAGTAGGAGATGAGCACATGTTGAACTCCAGCAGTCAGTAATGACATTGGCAGCTGGATGTTGTAGAGCACTGGCTCTATAACTTTTTTCTGTTTTGTGAGATACATGACTTACCTAGTTTGAACCTGTAATTGTGGGGAGTGGGACTAGCATGCACCTTGGTAAAGAGGGAGGCCATGTTGCAGGAGACCACTGGGAATACAGTAAATGAGGAGGTCTGAAGCAGCCCTGCTCATGCGTCTTCCATTCTTATCCACCTACAGAGGACGTGTCCTGAAGTCATGGGATTTATTTTTTTTTTAGCTTAGTTGACAACTGGAGGAGAAAAATACAGGAATGGTTATAGTTTCAAATTCTATAATTCCATTTTTGTTTGAACTTCTACATTTTACTGTCTCTGGGTGAAAATTTGCCTGGGGATGTAAACTGGCAGAGTTTTCCTGCGTGGTTAGGTAACAAACAATATACGCTGGATGATGTTTGTGCTATTTTAAAGGTGTGACTTCAGTATTTATTTTTGTGAATGGTTTAACACGAGCTTGTTTTAAGGATAGGGTAGGTTAACAGTAGGGAAACTTCATATTTAGCTTCTCCATATGCTGAATTTTTTTTCCCTGTTGCCTTCTTGAGAATTTAAGCTGAAAGGTGAGGGTACTTTTATTTGTTATTTACACAAAACAAATCAAGTACACAGTCAACACTGACACATCAGCATTTAACTGGGTATTACATAATGCAGGCTATAAAAAAAAAGTTTAGGTTTTGCCTGCACAATTTTATTTCACAGACCCTATCTCAAGTCACTCTGGGTTTTTGGGGTTGGTTTTCTTTTTTTTTTTTGCGTGAATCCTTCTACTTTTTTTTTTAGTCCATTTTCTTCTGATTACCTATTTAGGACTGGAAAACACTGTATGAATGAGTGGCTAAAACTTTTGAGGGAAGAAGAGGATTGCACTGTTAAATTTCTCTTCTGAAAGAAGCTGTTAAAACTATTGTGTATGCATTGGAAATCTTGGCATTGGCAGTGAACTCTAATGTACTTTTCACAGATTTGAGAATGTTGGATGAGATATTCCTTTTGTCCTTTGTTCCTGTCTTTCATCTCTCTTTCGTGAAGCAAGCAGTATAAAACCTGAATAAGTTTTCTAACAACAGAAAGAATAGACTCACAAATGTACAATAAACAAAACATCATTCCCTGTTAACCAGATTACAGCAGGTTGTACACATGCATCCAAAGAGCACTACTGTGGTTACTATCCCAGAGTTTTCAGATTTCGTAGGATGTTCTACGTTTTATGCATCCATCTTGTTCTGATGGATGAATTTTGAGCTTGGTGATCTTGCTCATTTTTATGCATAAAATTTGCCATTTTTACAGTTAGTTGATTAAAAAATGGTACCAGCGTTGCTCAGCTTTGTTTAAAATTTGATGTGAGACCGGAAGGATTGAATTCCTTTTTAATGAAAGTCTGATTTGGCTGAATGTTTATAGACTGTCAGGTTTTATTATGAGTCTTTTGCATAGTAGTAACTGTAATCCAGGCATAGCCCTTGCTGTCAGTAAAAGCAAGAGAAAGGGATCAAACAGATTGGACTTTAGAACAGCTCTGAGCATGGCATATGATACCTGCACTTAACCGTAAGTTAAAAATCTAAAAAGATAAGAGTATCATTTCCCTGGTTTAGTTATGTGGCTTGTTATCTAGGCTTTTGGAGTCTGACTTAGGTGTTTTAAAATACCACCTACTCCATTTTGTGTGTTCCCCCATCTTGTTTTATAGTGACACTTTTTGAGAACGGTTCCGACATGTAAATAAAGCAAACACAGAAAATTATTCACTACTGAATAGCATTGAATAAATAAAACATTTCATTTATGTCACAATATTACAAGGTTAGTTTCATCAAAAATAATCCATTGCATTAAGCTGACAATGTAACATATAGCTACAAGAATTTAAAGGAGGAAGAAAGCTGTGCTTAAAATTTAGGATACTTTCCATGTCAAGGGCAATCAACAGACCTGTTGTGAAAATTATTGGTTTATGAGCATAGCTCCAACATGTCTCTAGATTACATTTGCGTAGTTGCACACAACATGAAATGGAAATGCTGTCATTTTTACTTTCACATTTACTTTAGAAAAGCTGAGGTGAACTTGAAATACCACATTAGGTAGCTTCAAGCTGTTGTCAAGCAACTGTATTTTAATATAGATACCACATTGTGTTATTATTACATCACCTGCTTATTCAGCAGTGCTTTCGCAACTTGTGGTTGCCTTCAGCAATGTGGTTGTTTCTGTTAGCTCAAATGAAATAGCCTGTGTGCCTAAAGCATTGTGACTGTGATACTTTTCAAGGCTCAGGCCTGTAAGAAGTAAGAAGAAAATCTGACCAAGAAGTCTGTCACATGGACTGCACATCCCAAGGGTAGAATCAGTTCAGCTATATTCATATACTCAAAACAGTGCTAGTAAACAAAAAATAAGTAAAAGCCTTTATTTCTTTAAGTAATATTAATTAAAAATCTGCAGTTTGACTACTTTTCCCTTTTTTATTGGAAAACCTCATGCTTTTCTTACCTAGCTTTAGATATTTCTTTTCCTTCATACAAAAAACCCAAACAGAAAACACCCCTAAAAACCAAACCCCTTCTGTGCATTCTCTTTCAGGCTCCTGCCCCTTGAAATTACACGAAGAGATTGCATGGCTTTGCTGTCACATACCTGTTTTATCCTTTTAAACCTTTTTAGATATGAACCATGAAGAAAAACGGTTTCTAAACCTCAAAATGAAATGGTGTTAAAGACCAAGACTTGTACTTGTTACCTAGGTATCATAACTTTTTTGGTATTACCCAATCTTACATGATTTTTACCATTTGGTCTGAAATTTTCTGTAATCAACACATAAGACTTGAGCTCATTTAATTAGAATCAGTTAATCAGAATCAAAACTAAATTTTGTCCAAATTCTAAACTTCACCTGCATAAAACCAGTACTTTCTCTGTTATCCCTACTTTTTTTCTAACAGTCCTCTAAAATTAAAACCCTTCCAGTCTGATATTATGGTATAAGAATTCAATAAATAACAAGTAGTTTTTAAATTTAAAGATTGAGACTTTTAACATACTCCCCTGGTGAAATAGTGCAAGAACGTTATGTGATGTGCACACTAAACATGGCTGTGTTCAATAACACCTGATTCATGCTTTCATAATTTAACATTCAGAAGATAGAGGCTCTCAAGCAAGCTTCTTGTCAAAGTACTTTAATTATTGATTAATTTTCACAGTCTCAACAGTCTGTTTTACAGTGCTTTTGTTTACAGATTTTCCCCTAAATTATTGCATTTCGCAGATACTTACCTTCTTCAATCTTCTGTAACTTCTGCGGTAGAAGATACTTTCAGCTTGAAAAATATATATCTATGCAAATTGAAAAGTCTTATGAAGTTCAATTACTTTCAAATATCTGCAAAACTGAGTGTTTTAATCCAGCGGTGTAACAGTCTGTATTGCAAACATCATGACAGACATTTCCCTTGATGTGTTTACAAAAATTCACCCTTGAGCACATGCTTAACTTTTTCAGTACTGCAATAAATCAGTGTTTATTACTGTTGTTGCTGTTCACATAGTATCATTCCTTCAAGCAGCTCTATGCACTAGAGAAGTCACTGGCAAGACATCTGTTATCCATTTATTGGTCTTAAACATTTTCTGAAAACAAGTTTGTATTAGTCTTCTTATTCGGGGGAGGATAAATTAATTTCACGGTAAAAAGAAATACAGAATAAAATAAAGCTTTGTATTTAGTGATAGTTTTAAGTTTCTATCAAGATGCTATAGTCTGTGTACATAGTATTTCAGGTTTTATTTGCTTTGTGTTGAGCACCTTAACCAGGCCAGATTTTCTAATGATTTCCCTTGGAAAAACTTTGATTATGAAATGGTGTAACTTCCTGGTTCCATTTCTGTCTCTTGAAGTCGTGAAATTTACACTCCTCCTTCAGGTTATGATGAAGATGCACTTTTCCAGTCAGAGCAATAAGGTAAAAGTCACAATACTGTACACATAAAATGCAAGTCCAGGTATTTAAATTACTTACTAATTTAACTTAATTCACTTGTGATTCATTAGATTTAAGCAAATACCCATAAAAATAAAATAAAATTCATAGTCCATTTCATCGTGTTTGAAATGCTTATTCAAATTAATATTCTTGAAAGAGTTTAAGGAAGAAGAAAAAATAAAGGAGAAATTTGATAGCTATGCATCCAAAGTTAATGTTGAAGCTTAGGAGAATGAATATGTTTTAAGCTTATGTCAGCATTGAGGACTGAAAAACTTTGGAATTAATTTCTCTTTCCCAGAATACTGAAAGACTAATGTAAATCCATTTTCAGTTAACATAAAGTATGGGAAAACATAGTTACACATGTAGCATGTCCCCTTGTCTACTTTTTTTTAAGTCACACATTTGTAATTCACAGACAGTAGCTGTCAAATCAAACAGTGTTAATTCTTTCATTTATATATGTACACAATTATTTCCCAAATGTAAAAGAAGTGTAGTTTCTTAGAACAACCAGTAAGGTGAGTGAAACAAAAATATTTCTGGAAGCTTTCAGTAAACTATCATCTCTTTCGGGAGGACTGGAAGTGAAAGGGACCCAATTCAGCTTCCTTTGCATTTGGCAAGATCCCTTCAGCTGGTTGAAGCAAGAGTTGGGCTATAACCTTGAATTTCAGTAGAGAGAGGTGAGAAATGCAGTTGCCAGCTCAGCAGCTGAGATAGCTTTTTCTTGAGGCCGCTAATAATTCTTGGATTTTTTGATTTTGGCACTTAAGTGGGAGATTAGAAAGTAGTGCTGTGCTAGCATTTATTCTTATGTCTCACTAGCAAGAATAAAGCTGATGGAACCTTAAATTTTTATCACTACCTTTTCTCATGCCTACACATGTTTCTGAGGCTGTTTCTTGTCATTATAGGTTAGCAAGGCATCTTGATTGTGTAGTCCATCACCACTAGTAGAGATGACTCAAATCTGTTCTATATAAACTTCCATGAAGAAAGTTGATCTGTTAATGGAAGAAACTGCCTCTAAATTGCCTTCTGTTTCCTAATTCTAAAGAAAAAGAAAGTTATGTGACCTACAGAAAGCTATTACTCAGTACTAAATACAAGATGAAGAGGTATATTCTGAAAATTGGAAAAATACAAAATGGTAAAGTCCTTGCCCTGCAAAGGAATATTCCATCAATTTATAAGAATTGGTTTTTTCTCTCTTGATTTCCAAAACCTGACAGTGAAAAAAGGGGTTGTATAGATTTTATAGTACACACAAAATATTTGTAGAAAAGAAAACCTTAAAAAGTATGGGTGCAAATATCAATGGCATATATTGCATCTGTCTTGAAGCTAACATATGCAAATATTCTGCCATCAAATTCTGCTTTTAAACTAACGTGGAAATGAGTTAGGGTTTTTGTTGTTGTTGTTCTTACCTCCCTTAGGCAAGAAGGAATTTGTGAAGTGCGTAATGCAGACATCTGAAATCTCTCATTTAAATTCTCATCCTTGCCAGTGTCTTAAGTACACTGAAAGCAATAGCATTTCCAATCTAATCCTATCTGCAGACATTCTCCCAGAAGATCTGCTGGAAAAAATCTTGCTAGGAGGATAAATAAACTCTGGACAATTGAGTCATTTAAATAGAAACAAATGCCAACTATATCAAAATGCTAACTACCAAAACTTTAATCCACCAGTACTCTAAATGAGAAGAACAAATGAAAACAGCTATTTTCTGTATTCCTCACTCTGTGAAGAAAGCCCTTCCTACTATCTCAAGTAAGAGGGGAAGTGAGGCAAAAATGGGTGGATTCTGTACTGTTACAAAAACTGAGGTGTCTAAGATTAGACAGGCAGGTAAACTGTCTTATATGAGTTATGTTAAAGAGAGAAATATTCTGATTCTTATCCTGTACCCTTAGTGCAGTGTTTAGGTGTGAATGGATCATTTGAATTAGAAACAAGTTCCTTGAAGTTAGTCCAGTGCAGACAGGAATGAACACTTGAAGCAACCTGCCAACAGTATCTAATAAGAAGCAGATTTATATAAAGTATATTCAAAGATATCTCCAGAAGGTTGTAATGGAAACATCTTTGGGGCTGTGTTTGTGCCTTATCAGCCGCCTTATTAGATAGCAAACTGCAGTTTTTACAAGTATGCTGTTGAAGAAGGCTAATGTCAGAAACCTGAAGTAATAACTTGGCTCCTACTTGAATCAGCATACAAATTTGAGGTCAGACTCCAGGCTGCTTAAGATAGTTATAATGTGCCAATGATATCTTGTTAATTGTGTTATTAAAATACAAAAGCCTATATGACAGAGGAATGCAAAAGTCAGAGGTTATCTCTGGAATTACTTCTGAAGGGCAAGCCTCTGCTATAAATTGCTAAGGCAATATAACAATTAAGTTATAAAACAGCAAAAAAATATTGTTTGTCTGTTTTGCAGTCTGGATTGTTATGGTGGACATCGTGGGAGATTATTATCAGTAGGCAGTTGGGGAAAGCGTTTTTGCCTGACATCAGGCTTGTTGAAAGAACAGAGAGAGGGAGGTGTAACTGCCTTTAAACACTGGGGTTTTTTCAACTTTTCTGAAGTTGCAAGTCATGAAAGCAGTACAGACATTTCAAACTTAAAAAGCAACTATCTATGAATTTCTTCAAAATTGGTAAGAAGAAGGAATTCTGATCACCAGTACTGGAGACTTTTTAGATACTCTTTCTTGCTGTTTCCTGTGTGCCACCTCAGGTTCATGATGTCATTTAGATGCTCAGCTATGATGGGAAAAAGTGAGATCTGAAGGGATTATAGTTTTGGAGGATTTATACAGGGATACTGTTCCAGTAAAGAAGGAAGGAAGTTCATTCTTTTTTCCCTTAAATCTTGATATTATTCAAGCAAGTTCAATCCACAGTAGCCAATTTAGAGACAAAAAAGCATTAAGATCATCTTTCTTTCAGAGACTTTTCAATTACTTATCTTTCAGATACAGTGTCTGGTACAGTCTAGGGCAGAATGCCGTTAAAGGGATATTTACGTATTTATTTATATATTTATTTATATACTTTAATATATTTAAAATTATATAACTATATAATTGCATATTTCCAGTGCCTTGCTAGGCACTCAGGGTATGAAATTAAGTATTTAAAGGCCTTTGCATCTTGGGAAAAGAGAGACACACACCATAAAATATAGAATATTGCAGAAAACAAATTTCTGATATACACTATTTAATGTAATGTTATCGCTGTTGGACAATGAAGATTTATTTCAGGCCATGGTATGACTGTATGTATGATTTTATACATTATACCTCACCATATAATTATCAGAATAATTTTAAATGAGGTTTGTTGTTATCTGAAACGTAAGATTCTGGTCACTTCTAAAAGTTAAATATTCATAACTGGTCTTACCTGTACTTAATTATGCCCTAGACTGATTTCAGTAGGAATGCTAGAGTTGAATGAAATTTGAAATTTCCGTTGTGTGTTATATTAGAATGTATTTTGGATAATTAGTTTAAACAAACTGATAAATGTTACAACTGCCTACACTTTTTTTTCCCTGCACTTCTCTGTTCTGCTCAGTCATGGCAATCTCAGAAGTGACTTCTGCATATTTGGCTATGTGTAGCCATACATTATTTCCTTTTCTCTTTGTGTTCTTAATTTCGCGCATAAAGAAGCAGCTTGAAGAACAGTAGCTAGTATAATTAGACTTAGAGTGATCACCTGTCATCTGTTGCTGCCTTATGCCCTGAAAATCAGAAATTTGATATTAAAGTTGTCCAACGTGAAGGCAAAGGAAAAAAATATTAGTAGGCCTTTTAGGGGGGTGGGGACTTGGAGTGAACTTATCTCAGAAAATTTTTACTTTGAATTGTGGAAAATAGAAGCAAGCTCCAGGGGTTTGATATGTTTTTAGTTATGTGATACACTTTGTTCTTGGTTTTTGCAGGATGGAATCATTTAGATGATTTTTAAATATCTAGCCTTTTTCTATTTCTCTACAGGTTCCTCCTCCCATGCTTTTTTCATTTTTCCCTTCAAATTAAAATTGGACCTGTGGGAAATTCAAAGGCAGAGAAGCTTGTTATTTTGTCCTCTTTCAACTGAAAGAAAAAAAAAAAAAGAAAACCCCAAGGCTTTTGGTTTCTTTGAATTTGTAAAGCATAGAGGACCACATTCCTGCATAGAGGAAGAGAAAGAAAAGAGGAAAAGAAACAAGAGCAGAGTTAACTGTTAGTTTATGGTATAAAATAAATTTCTGATTTGCCAAGATTTGTAGGTCTTGTATGTAAATACTTTGAAAAAAATTAAAAATTTTTGAGTAATGAAAACATGGCCAGAAACTCTCAAGATTTTTGGTGTCTTTAAGGCCACTCTGGGTAGGATGGGACCCTTTCCCAGTGTCTCTGGCTGTTTCAGAGTCCAAATGTGAGCTCCTATTTTTATTATGCATTTATTGAAAATCACAGGTGTTGGTGCCACAGTGTGTTATGAAAGTCCATGTGTATTGAACCAGAGGAGGGATTTTGAAGACCAGCACCATGAGAACATGTCTTGACAATAGACATAATAGACATTTAAGTATCTCAGGTTAATATGGAATCTGCAATTACAATAAGGGGAATATTATATTATTAGAATCACTTTGGTGTTTAAAATTAATTAATGATAGACATAAAAAAAGTAATACATGCAGTATGTACCTGAGGAATAAAGCCAACAAAAAATGATCTTTACAATGTGCATTTTGTTATGACTTTTTTAGTCTTCTTTTCAGCTATCACCATTAATGTGATTTTTTTTCTCTTTAGAGTTCTGTCATCTTTGGTAGATGTCTAATAGAATCATAGAAAACTGGGCTCAAAAAGGATCAGGGTATGTCAGTCATGGTCACACAAAGGCAGTGAACTGCTGACAGACGTTTGTCTGACCTGCTTTGAAAGACCTCTCGGACTGGAGATTTTATAATGTTCCTAGGCAATACACTGGGGTGATCTTCTGTGTTTCCATTGGAATTACTTTTCTGAGGTCCATTCTAATGCTTTTTTTAGCAGAAGTTCAAGCCTATTACTACTTGTTCTGTTCAGTATGGAAACATTACTGCTTTATTTGTAACTCCTTTTTAAGCTTATTTAAATTTATTGTTTCGTCCACACAATATGCCTTTCCAGTCTTACCTCAAAAGACATGCTTTACAGATCTTGAATTCTAGGTCTACAAAGTTTAACTAAGTTTAACTCATGAGAATGGTTTTACAAAGGAGTTTATATCACTTTTGGGGCAGAAGATGAAGACTGATTAAGTCTTGTTAGTTGCTGTTGGCTGCATCCATGCAGACTGGCTGTGTAGCTGTTATACTTGCTTTCTGATTTCAGGTGTGCTAAATTTGCAACCATACCACTGAACTAACACTGTCTATGCAGTGTGGGATCATTTGATGCTTTCAGAGTCACTCAGATGGCTAGTCTGCATAAAAATGCTTATTAATAGGGAAAAATAAATATCTTTGCATTCTCCAAAATGTTTCAAGTTGGAATGCTAAAAATAAGAAAGATGGGGTAAAGAATGACTGCAAGCAATAAAATGCTTCAGAATATTTTCTTCAAAAGCACTTGGGAATCAGTTTTATTTTCTCAAATGAAATTGTCTTCAGTGAAAATTGGAGCTTATTTAATCAATTTCAGCTTCTGTATATTGAACAGGCTTTTTTTGTTTGGTTCCCCCCCTCCAGCTCTTCTTTTTGAACAAAAAATAATTTTATTTTTTTTTGTAGAAGGAAAACCAACAGCGTTGTGACTGTTACTTAAAACTCATTGGTGACTGTAATACTGGTGACTGTATTTTTATAAAAGAACTGTAAACCATCAAACTTACAAATCCCATTTTTGCTTGATAGGCAAGACGGGTTCTTCTGCACACCATTAGCTAGTAAAACATTTTGTGTCTCTAAAAAACTTATTGTGGAGTGACAGAAAGAGGACAAAAGGCAGAATCAAAATACTGTGTTTTTCTGACTTCTCACTAAACTCTTAAAGCACAGAAATGTGTAATGATGACTCTTAGTATTGTGTAGGGCTTTTTTAGTTCCCTCCAAAGTTATATTAGCCACAGGAGATGGCCTGCTGTGATCTTAGTGCTACATGTGTTGCTCATCTGTTGTTTTCCATGGTGATCATCCCTGGAGTAAATGTGTAACTTCTTGTTATATTTTAAATCTCTGTTAACACAAAATCAATTCCCATTGGAAGCAAACCTGAGGATCCCCATGTATCCCAACATCCTATTTTCTGTTGCACAGCTTAGCATACTGCTTATGATCTGTGAATATGCTGTGCTAGATCATGTACCAAACGTTGTAACTGAGCAAGTTGGAACAAAAAAACCTACAAATAGGTCAGTGTATACACTATGGATGTTTAACACTTGTCAGAAAATCCTTATGGTGTAAGGTCATTACTGTGTTTGCTGAAAAGTACTATAAGACTCAGCAGAGCTTTAGATGGGTGTCTTTAAGCAGAGCTTTAATTCTGAATAGAGCCATCGTGTTATTTAACTTGTGTATTTTCAGTCTCTCGAGAGTAGCAGAACCAAACTAATTTAAATTATGCCTTCTTTTTTATCAGCAGTGATTGTTGAATATGAGATCTAGCTTTAAAGTGCTGCTTTTAAATTTTGTATTTTGAACATATCACTAAATGTTTGTTTGTTTATTTTACTCTTGTTGGAAGGCGCAGAGGAAGCACTGGATATTAAATATAAATTGATTATTAAATCACCATGTTCTTCTTGAAGGATGACCAAACATGAACAAAAAGTTGCACTTAATGAGTTATAGTATTTACCACTGTCTTAGCTTTGAAATAAATGCAAATAGAAAATTCAGTGTCTCTGCACAGATTATTGTATTTTTAATTACTGTCTTCTGCTGATGTTAGATCTGAAAGGAAATTTGTCCTGACCTCACCAGGTTGCTGATGTATGTTGCTTTCTGCATACCTGTGAGTCTGTATTTCTTAATATCCTTTATTCTTCTGGCAAGGACCTGCAAATGCTGCAGTTCCCTCCCTGAAAGTGCAGAGCCTGCATGGTTTAGGAGGGCTGGAGCTGGTGTGCAAATTTTCTGCAGTATTCAGCTGATTTCAGTCGTCCTGATCAAGGCCTTCTGACTCCATGCTGGAACAGCAATAGTACAGTAATAGGAGCAAAATTAAAATTGTCTAGTAAATCATAAACTGAGTACACAATAATTCACTGGTTTTTGGTTTTTGGTTTTTTTTTTTTTAAGACAAGCTAAAATTGCATGATTGTAATTAGCCTTTACACCTTGAATGGAAATGGCAGCACTGTGATTAATTGCAAGGAAATAAAACATTTACAATTTTTTTAATTTTTTGGCATTTTAATGTAAATATTTTAATAAAAATATACAAAAATACAAATTAAAAAATTATCAAAATTGATACATGAAATCTCAAGATATCCAATTACTTTGTCTAGCTTTCATGGTAACAATCTTCTGCTCTTGGCAGCAAAATACAGTGAAACTGTGAAGGTTAGACAACATTAACATTTTCTTATAAAAATGTCCTTAAATGTGATAATTTAAAACATATCAGCATATTCAAAGAATAAGTTTAAATTTCATTTTGTATTGGATATTGTAGTCAAGTCTGTAGTTTCATTCTTTGGTTGAATACAAACAATTTGAAGTCTGAGCTGTGATGTGAAAAAATTATATTTCTGTTAAATGATATCAAGAAAAAAGACTGGGTGTAAGGTATAGTTGTGTGCTTGGAACAAAGAAAAAGAACGTTCTGCAAGATAAATTATAAGACACACTGGGTGTTTTCTCCAAGCTGTGTGGGATTGTGTTTTATTTCTAATGAAGCATGATCTGTATTAAAAACCTTCATATTTTGATAAAAGCTAAGTTTATATGCATGTGACATAATTTATCATCATTATGATTTATGCTTAAAACTGTCTGAAAACCCTTTTTCTATCTTTGAGTTTAAACTCTAAGCTTGCCTCATTATCTCTTCATGAGGCAACTGAATTTTCTGTGCAGTATCTTTTTTTAGACAATATGCTTGCTAGTTCTTTCACAGGAAGCATCGTGCTTGGAGTTCGGTACTTCAGTGACTGAATAAATCTCAATAGTATCATGAAAACCAAATACTTTTCAAACTGAGCAGGTAAATACCTTGTAACTAGAGTACTAGCTAACTGGAAAGGCTGAAGAGATGGTAGCTTCTTTCCATCAGGTACTGCGTATTTCTTAGAAAACAGTAGTATCTGGTCTTTTTAGTGAATGTATAAGGTCTCTGCAACAGGCATTTTGTCTGTCCTTTTCCTATCCGATGATACTTCATCCCAACTTTATGGGGCAATTTTTTTTTTTTTAAAGCATCTTACAAAAAGGGAAAATAATATGTCTTGTTTTGTTTTGTTTTGTTTTTATAAAAAGTTTACTGAGGACAGGGGGGATGTGGAATTTGAAAATGGAGTGAAGCCTCAGTTTGATCTTACTAGCCTCAGGAAGGTTCCTGCAGACAGGCCACATTCCTTTGGCCTCATTTCATTAAAAAATATGTGAGGTTTTTTCTTCCATCCTTTCCTTTTGTTATTTTGATGTTGAAAAGTAAAAGCTAGAATAATAAATACAATATTTAAAGTGAAGGTTAGGGGGCTGGGGTTGCTGGGGCCACTCTGGCAGACTCTATGATGCTACAGAATGGAACTTTGTGCAGGGGCTGATTTTGCGTCATACTGCCCCTTTACTTCTGCCCTTCTTTGTGTCCCTTTCTTCTCATTCTTCTTGAATGAATTCTGGCTTTTGGGTCTACTACCATTTCAGAAGTCTGGAGGCAAGCATTGTAAGGTGCACATACGATGACATGACTGTCCTGGATGGAGCGTTGCTAGCGGACTGCGTTCTGGAGGAATTTTCAACTTTCTGATTAGATTTCTCACTGTGACTGAAGCTCCTGAAGGAACTCATGAGAATAACTAAATCCTAAAAATGAGGTGTTCTGTAATCTTGATAAGGGAATACTAACAAAAGCCTGAAACAGATTTCCACCTCCCCACCCCATCGAGTGGGAAAAGTTAATTTCAAACATTGTCTTGCCAAATTCATAAGAAAAGGTGGGCAACATTACCAGTAAAGACTGTGGTTGCTGGCTGAGGAACATGGTTAGGGCAGCAGAGTGACTATATGCTGGTCATCTTCAAGGACTCCAGAGGAAAAGATGGAGAATGAGAATTTTAATGAGTTAGTATACAGAGAACATGGGAAACTAGAATTAGAACGTGATTGAATTAATAAGCCAGCAACAATTAAATAAGCTTAACTGTCTAAATATAGAATTTTTTGTATTCAAGCACCATCGAAGTCTTTGTGTGCTGAGGAAAATTACGCATAAGGGAATGTTGTCCATAAATCTGTGGTGCTTCTTTCATGCTAAATTGCTTCTGTGTCTGCATGACTCGCTAACTAAAAAACAGTGCAGAAATCATTGGAACTTCATGTTACTGCATTGTCCAGGGTCTTTATAATTTTTGTCTTATTAGAACAATGGTCCATTTCTTTTATAAATCATTCAGGATGTTGCAAAAGCTTTCAACTACATGCGCTAAATCAGTTCATATTATTGAGCAGCAGAAGAACATGACATTGCAGCTGGTCTGGCAGCAGATGTATCAATGAGGTATTGATCTAGTGCGATACAGAAAAGCTTTGCTAAAATGGACTCAAAGAGAGGAGCATTCTCTCCATATTGCAGTATTGGTTCAAATTATACAAGATGTTGAAAAAAGGATAGTAGTACTGGAGAAGGGAAAGCTTTAGGGTTCTCCTTTTCTCCTTTATTTTGACCATTTTTATCATTCCATTCAGGAGAGACATGTGTCTCATTGTGGGTATCTATAGAACTGATAACTAAATACTTGGGGGTTTTATTATTATTTATTATTTTACTATTACTGCATTTGGCGTGGGGCTGAGAATTTAGGTCTGTGTATTGGATCTTTAAAATTGCCCACGTCTGGAACCAGGAGTCGCTAACTTAGCAAAACAAACTTCTGTCAGAAAACATTGATTTCCTGAACCCAAATGTTTTATTCAAAACACCTCATGTTCTACAAAAATTCTGCTAAACCGACAGAAAAATTATTTTCTGAATGTCTGTGGAGGGCTTATGGTTGCTTTTTCCTCCTGCCCTCACAAAGGCTCCTGGATCCTTGACCTGTTGATTCTGACTGGCATATCCCAAAGGGCAGGACACCCCACATTTTGGTTAACTCTTAACTGGTGGGTTGTGTTTGTCATTAACTTCCTTGCACAGCTACTGTAGCATCTGCTTTTCCAAGTTCTGCACTATGTAGTTTTTGCCAACATGAATTTACAGAGCGAGAAACCTGCTGGAGAATGCCAAATAATTAAGAAAGATGGCTCCTTTTAGCATATTAGTCTGTCCTGTTGAAAAGTAAAATTAGAAAAAATAAAAATAAATGAGTGTCTTGGACAAATGCAGGCACATAAAATTGAAGACAAGTTATTGCTACCATGTTTTTTGTGCAGTAACTTGGTGGCTTGCTATTTAAGGACAGAAACAGGATTTATATGTGACTTGCCATGATTTAAAAAAAAAAAAAAGTTCACACAAGAGTGGCAAAGAACATAAATCTGTTCTAAAATACCTTAAAATTAGTACGTTATTTCTGAGAAGAGTAAGCCTGTAGTGGAATGTTCTCGTACCTAAGAACAAATCAGTTTTATTGTGAGATCTGCTGCTCTTCTCAAAGAAATGAATCATTGATGTATCTAACTGCCTTCCAGTCAGGTAATGAGAGCCATCTCACTGCAGAGAGGAGGAGGCAAATATCAGCTGCCACTTGATAGAGGTGAATTAAAAAGCCAAGCGAAGCCACCCACAACTAGTATTAAAGACAATGCTATCAGATTTAACAGAGAAGGGCATCCTTGAGAGTCTTTTATCCATAGTAAGACTCACCGGTTTCTATGTTGCAGACCAATGCAGCTTCATTTTTCTTTGTAATTTCTAAGATAAGTTATTTGGCTCTCTGCATTAGTTGTGAAGAATAGTTAGTGTTTCAGTATACACAGCTTGTCCGCTAATCTAGAAAATGAATCTGAGTAAATGTAGAGCTATCAATTACTGATATTTTATTGTTGCTGGTTTTAAAGTAGGAGAAGTCAGTGATGAAAATTCTTTGGGAAACTCACAGCAAGTGAACCTTTGTGATTAATCCTTTACACACTGATGTAATACTTAACTCAGGAAAAATGTGTTTGCCTGGGAAAAAAAGACAGTACCCAACTGCTGGTGGAAGAAATTTGCTAGTGGTGAATATGCCGAGCCTTTGCTTTGGGTCATGCTGATGTCAGTCTCCTAAGGTGAAGACCAAACTTAATCTAAGTAATGATGCTAATGTGTTTAACATTTAGCCCTGTGGGGTTTTCTTGCTTTTGAGTCGTAATTCAAAAAAATGTAACCATGATGTGTGAGACACAGAAATTGTCCCTGCTGTCTTTTATGGAAAAGACGCCTGAATAAAAATCAAGAGATGTTTTCAAAAGCAATAAGGAAACACAGTTACATGGGTTCTTAGACATTTTGCAGGAACAATTTTTTAACAATTTCTTTTAATGCAAACATTAAATGTGTGCATTAAAAATTATTTACATATCAATTGCTGTTAAATATCAATTGAAACTCAAAATTGTTAATAAAACCTAAATTAAGTCTTTTTTGAGATTAAAATTGTGAATTATATGGAATCCTCTAGAGTAGCTGTTACAGCATGTTCTGTTTTATCAGTGACTGAGCAAGAAGGCAAGTATCTCCTCTCCCCTAGCTGCTGTACATCTAAATAGTTACATGTGGGTGCATCTTAATTATATTTTAATACTGACTTTAGAGCAAGAGGGTGAAGGCTTTAGAGAAATGCATCAGTATAAGGGAGATAACACTTTTCATAGATGTAAGAGCTATTTCCTACTTGCAGTAGTATTATAGCAACTGGTGAAGCTGAATTGGGTGCATGTCTAGTAGATCCAGCTCCTGCATATCTTTTTTAGGTCTCTTACTTCTGTTAGCAAGCCCAATTTTGCAAAATCCTTTGCACCCTGAAGTTACAAAGAGTTAGTTTACAATTAAAGATTCGGAAATAAAGTCTACCAAGAGTAAAATGTACTGATCTGATGCTGTACTTGACTAGGTTCATTCAGTGTCTCATCCACTCCAGCCCATCTCCTCCTCTGTGAAGAATCCCTGACTATAGGAACTCTCTTTGACCTAACTGTTGTGTTGCTTGAGAAAGATCCATCTTTGTTCACAGCTCTCTTTCTGTTCTTTTATTCAGTAGGGATGAAGGTTTAAAAACAGAGTTCTTAGTCTGATAGGAATGACTGTGCCATACTTGTTGTGTTATCTCCAAGAGTGTGATTACAATCCTTCTTGTTTAAGACATCAATTTGCTGTATGTATTTTGAAAACTGTTACAGCATTTTATAAACCATTTCTGATTAGAAGGATTCTTTATAAATAGATCTTAGCATGTTCATGTTTGCCTCCTCATAGAGTTCATATGTTTCATATTTATAACCCAGATTTAAAATCTGGTATCAAGAATGCTTCTTTCCACTTTTTTCCTCTCATTTTTTATAATTTTGAGTTGGTGTTGTTACAGGTGACATATGACCAGATATCCTGTTACTTAGTTTTAACAGTAACTTAAGCTTAACTTCCTTGAAGACCTGAATTCATGTCAAAAGCTAACAGCATGCTTGCAGTCAGTTGGTGGTTCACTGCTGTTGCTGTGTTAGGAGTGTGGTCAGCATCTGACATCAACCTATAATTAGCACTCGCTTATTTGATTTTCGTAGATATTCGTGTGGATTAGCTTTTTTTTTAGGCACAATAATTTTGTCTCACACTTTAGAAAAAAGAAAAGTCAGAAACAAAATATGCTAATTTGGCAATAATAATCAGTTATTCTAAACCATAACATTTTAAAAAACTCAGTCAAGTTGAAGACATTTTTGTTTATGTCTGTATCTGACTTAAAGCTATATGCAGCCTGGTGTCTGTACAATGGTAGCGATAGAAGCTAGAGCTGGAGGTAACCACACGAAACTTTGTGCTTTGCCTTTCCTCAGGACAAAACCAGTTCCACGAAAAGACATAATATGTAGATGTGTATGTGGGTCTTCATCTACATTTTCATTTGTTATACTTAAAGCCAAAAGAATACGGTGCTAGCCCTTTGATGAAATCTCTGCTGGAATGAATCATTAATCCACTGGGAGGAACATGCTGAAAACAGAAGTCTCATTTGATGCTCAGACTATAGGAATAGTTATGGCGTATGTAAGCACTTGCTAGAGCACATTAGTGTGCAAACGAACACAATCTGCCTATGAGTGCAAGATGTGGCTATCACTTATTTCAAAACCAAGCCTTCAAAACTCACAGGCAACATGTAGTTTAAAAAATATGACAAGTATACAAACTTACTAAGCTAGGAAGGGCAAGAAGGAACTTCCTAGAGGAAAGAAAGTATGATAGCACTACTCAAGGATTGTACTTTCTACTGAAATTGTTTGCAAATTCATGAAATACAAAACCCAATTGATTGTATTCAGTGATCCTTTGTGATAATGTCTCCTTAAATTGAGGAGAATAACTGGTTAAGGAAATGTACATGTTTGTGATTGCACGTTGGGGCTAAGTAAATAGGATAAAACAACATTTAGGAAACAGCAGCAACAACTAGAATTTGATGTGTTTTTTCTGTATATACAGCTAAAATAAAAATGTCATAAAGCGAGAAGCAAAGACACTCTCTTTTGAAAGAACTATCAAGTTCTTGTAGCAGTGGTTTTTAAATGCTCACTCCTGTAAACCCCTGAGCATTCTGTGTTTGAATGGTAATAACTTTTACAGCAGTGGAAATGTTTAGTACCCTGCACTATGAAGATTTTTATTTCTACCTCATTTTTGCAAGTAGTGCACAGTAGAATATTCCCGAATACAAGAAAATGGATGAGATAGCAGTGATATATGCAGCATGTTAGTAAAAAACAGACTGTATGAATTTTAAATGAAGTGCAAAGTTAATTCATTATGCATGATGGATACCTATAATATTTGCAGAGATGAATTTTCTAGTAAATCTTATTATATGCTGAATTTTGGGCATCAAGATACTTGTGCTTTTCTCCAGAGGGACTTTGTTGTACTTTCTTTCCTTGTGTAGTTTGATTTGTTGATGTTGTGGACTGTCATGGTTTAACCGCAGCCAGCAACGAAGCACCACCCAGCCGTTCGCTCACTTCCCCCTGGTGGGATGGGGCACAGAATCAGAAGAGTAAAAGTGAGAAAACTCGTGAGCTGAGATATAGACAGTTTAATAGGTAAAGCAAAACAAGGAATTCATTCACTACTTCCCATCTGCAGGCAGGTGTTCAGCCATCTCCAGGAAAGCAGGGCTCCATCACGTGTTAACAGTTACTTGGGAAGCCAAATGCCATCACTCCGAACATCCCTGAGCTTTATACACTGAGCGTGATGTCATACAGTCTGGAATGTCCCTCTGGTCAGTTGGGGTCAGCTGTCCCGGCTGTGTCCCCTCCCAACTCCTTGTGCCCCCCCGGCCTCCTCGCTGGTGGGGTGGGGTGAGGAGCAGAAAAGGCCTTGGCTCTGGGTAAGGGCTGCTCAGCAGTAACTGAAACATCCCTCTGTGTTATCAACGCTGGATCCAGCACAAATCCAAAGCATAGCCCCATACAAGCTACTATGAAGAAAATCAACTCTATCCCAGCCAAAACCAGCACATAAACATAAATCAGAAAACAAGATGCTGTGTATTGACAGAAATGGAATTAATGGATTTCTTTTAATATTGTTGCAGAATTATCCCAAATGTTGTGGTTTGTTGGGTTAGATAGAAGCAAAACACTGCTGTATCTATAGCTGCATTTAGTAATTTTTTTCATAGTTTTCAAGGGTAAGTTTATCTGGTTTGCGTCCCTCCCTTCCCCCCCCCCCCCCCCCCCCCCCCCCCCGTTATTTTCAAGCAATAATCCATAATCACAATAAACATTTGGTGAAACCAAACAGATCACAGATCTGTCTCTGTAGTCCAAAGTGCTCTCCTCCTGTTTAAATGTTCATATTGGCTTGTTCATCTGGTATTAATCTCAGGCTCACCACAGCACAAACAGAGTTGCTCTTAATCATTTAATTATTTGTTCAGTTAAATTCCTTTCAGAACTAGATTGTGGCAGTGCCTCTTTAGAGCTCTTTAGTGTTCCCAGGGTTTTAAGGGGAAAATGGTCACTGTATCCCAGACATAGCAGTTTCACTTCAAATACTTCTTATTCTTGAGTTTATGCTGCATATCAGGGAAGGTGTTATACTCCTCTCTTGGTGAATGTACTCATTGGCCAAAAGCCTTTTCTCCTGCAGAGAAGATTAATCAACATTCCCCTCCCTGCCAGCCCCCCCCCCCAAAAAAAAAAAAAATTGCATTGAAGCATCTGAGAGGTGTTAATGAATTGTCCTAGGAGCAGAACTTGGGCGAGGGGGGTGGCTTGGAGTGAAGAGCTGGCAGGGGCAGGTGTTAATGTCTCATCCTCAGCTGAGTCTTCACTGGGTGAGGGTCGAAGCTCTGACCGGTGCAAAAGCTGTGTTCTCCCAAGCATGTTTTCCAGGAACGACATAATCCCGCGTATACAAACATTTCCAAAATCAGGATTTGTGAAGGTAAACTTTTTTATTTGTGGAAATGGAGTGCTGGTCAAAGTAGGAAGTATTTTAAAACCAGGCAGGTTTAGAGCAATGACTTGGAATTTTCCAATAAAATACCTGGAATATGCAGGAATATGTTGTCACCCTTTTTTTATGCTTAACTTTTAAGTCCTGATGATTTCCTGTCAGACTAACAGACTGTCCAAGCATGAGAAAGCTAACAGTAAAAAGCATAATAATTACAATCTGACATAAATTCTTAGGTAGGGGTTATATCACTTAATCATTTGCTAATCTCCATAATTATGAAATTATGCTGGAGATTAGCTGCTGATCTTTTTCTCTGCATGTGAAAAATGTTTAAGCTCCCTGAAAAAATAATTGGAAGGCCAATAACTGAGAAAAAAATTGTAGTAACTCAAGACAATATAGCTCCATTTAATAAAACTTTGTGTATATATATATTTGAAGTATAAAAATTTTATGTATATACACATACATATATGTCAGTCTTACTTTTTCAGTGATAAGTAACAAATGAAAGGCTTTTGCAGTAGTAACAGATCGGAAAATTAACTACTTAGCAGAGAAGTAAGCTATGTACAGGGTCTAAATTTTTAGAAGTGTTATAATGCCAAGCCTTGTGCACAAGAATACAATGCTCACAAGTAAATTTACAAGTGCACATGGCTCTTCAGAGTGACAGGCTCTTCATCTATTTCATATATAAAATTTCTTAGTGGTGATGTTAACGAAAGCTAGAGAACCTTGTATTTTCTTTTGGAAACCTTGAGGGATTATTTATTCAACCAGGTGTCCTTTTTTTTTTTTTTTCCTGCAAACACTTTTTGTCTCTTTTCTGTAACTCCAAATTCCTTTCAGATTTGTTGCTCTATGTATAGTTACTGAAAGGACTCAATAGTTCACAAGTATTACAGAGGAAAGTAGGAATTGATAAAAGTGACTGTGATCAAGTGGGGTGGTAAAGGGGTCTTCTCTTAAATTGTCCCCTGTAACTGCTATAATTTATTTTTTCTTAGGGATTAAGCAGTATAACCTTAAAAGAATAACTGAGCTAATCCTGAAACACAGTTTTTAGGTATAGAGAGAATTACAGCATTACGTGACAGCATGAGCTTGTATCATTTGGGAGAAAACATGGATTCATGCTTAATGAATCATTGTTCACAACAGGATCAGAGTAATATAACTATGTAGGAGAAAATGAAAAATAAAATCTCAGGCTTTTACTGCTTGAAAATGTTTGCAGACTAACCAGGAAAACTCCCTTAATGTCTGTAAATGGGCGAATTCCAGACAAGCTTTTCCAGTATTGCTAGCACTGAAATTCAGCTATTTCCTATAGGAAAAAACAGCAAGATGTAGTACCCATCAGTAATTTTCACTAACTTAATCTGTTGACATCTCAGCAAACAGGCAAGTAATGCTTGAAAAAGAAATGTAACTTCTTTTTCCCTCTGTAAATAAAAATAAAGATGTGTCATTTATAGACTTAAGTATCATACGAGCTATTTAACTGTTAAAAAACTTGTTTGACTGAGTCCTCAAGTCAGTTAGAAGATTGCATTATACTTTACCTTTGTTGTTTTCTTATTAATAACTGACAGATGTAAGCTCTTCCAAGTCTCTTCACTCTGAGAAAATTTAGTAACTGCAGCCTTTAATGCTTTCTTAGTGTTTTGTGGGGAATAAGGAGAATGACGTGTTTTTCTTTAGATTAATCCTTACAGCATAGATGTAAGTTTGTATTATGTTTTTGTTACACAATGGTATCAACAAGTATCTTTATTATCATCCATAAATTCTGGGTATGGAAGCCCTGTTCTCTTAATTTATACTCAGCTGGAATAACAGGGAGATCTAATAAACAGATTAAAAATTTGCAATTGTGATTCAGAAAATGATTAGGCAGTTTGCATGTAGCTAATAGGAACTGTGTATTATCCTTTATAATAATTAAGTACTAGATTATTATTTTTTCCTAAAAGGTGTACAAGTATAAAAATTAAAATGTATCCATTTTCTTACAAGGAGTTTGTTGGAGTTGACATAATGCTGCATTTCATTGTGATGGAGAACTCTTGCTCTTCTGTCTAAATACAGAGGTACATTCCTGGGGTATCTGTTAGAAGAATCTGTGATGTGAATTAAGTCTCATTATTTTGGTTCCTTCTTTTCAGGAGTGACTTAATCCTGAACTTTTCAGGAGTAGTCATCTGGTCCTAAAATAGGCTACAGCTTTTAACCTCTAATGTTTCTTGACCAAACAACATTTATACTTGCTTTTCTGTCCCATTTTTTTAATAGGGAGTCAAAGTTCATTTGGAGCAGTCATTTTGCCTTTGTCTTTTTGCCTGTCTTGGTATTTAGACTGCAGTAAATCTGGGACTTTTATTTCCTTCTGGTAGAACTTTGCGCTTGCCATAGGAGGTCTTGATCTCATGGGATTTGTAAATTCAGAAAAGAGTGTCACAGTCTAAGACTTCCATGTACCTTCAACCCATCCTTGGTTTCTCTGTGTGCTTAAAATACATTTATGCTATAATACTTTCCTTATAAAATAGAATATTTTGTATTTGTACCTCTCAAACCTACAACTCCAATGACTTTGTAACGTGGGCTTATTAATTGCATTTGAAATTGATTATGCATTAGACTTTTGTCTAATGGACAAAACTAGATGGAGTTACCTGATATATACTTTTTGATAGCCAGTCTGATTATCTGTAGTTTAACCTGACAAAACATTATCAAGCAGGTATTTGTTTTGTGATTACCTTGCTGTTGATTAGTAAGGACTGATGCATGTGCAAGTCTGATTGGGGAGCCATTGGTTTCTGCTGTAATATGAGGTGGAATGTGCATGCTACACTGTGGATTGCTGCAATTATTTTAGTTTTCTCTGATGTTACGTTAATCTGAGCCTGATCAGTGTCTTAAATACTATTTAATCACAGCAATAGCTAAATAAACAACGAGAAGTGGCTTTTAATGGAATGAAAAGTCTACATGCATATGTATCACTCACTGAATTTTTGCCTGCTCTCTTATCTCGGATGCTAATATTTTGGGAGTTGTTCTTTTAGCGTGTTCCCATTTATCTGTTCTTTTCCTTGTATTATAAACCAGTCTATTGAACCTAGCAAGGTCAGATGTAAATCTTCGTGACTGAAGCCTGCATTGTCTGACTTCAGATTTTATAGATACTTTTATTACAGGTATTATCTTCTTTCAGCTCCTGCTGGAATTGAATCCTTTGTGATTGCCATTTTGTTGTTTTTGATATAATCAGGCAAAAAGAGCATACTTTATGCAAAAATCGATTATGTTAAAAAACAAGCACCAAATCAATTTTCTGCTTTTTCACTTGTCTCTTTCAGGATCTGGTCTTAGAAACAAACAAATGAAAACAGGGAAATGGCTTACTTGTTTTTTTCAGGTTGAAAAGTTAGGGTTAATCAAATTAGTAACAGTTTTTATACAGCCTCTTTGGAGCTTCTGGGGGTTTTTGGCCATTTTTTTGTTGTTGTTGTTGTTTTAACTGAGATCAGTCCATGCAAAATACCTTCGTTGTTCTGTGAATGTATTGCACGTCACTGCTGGTTGGTCCCAGGTCAGTAATACTGAGAACATACTCAAACTTGTATTCTGTTTAGTCCCACTGGGATTTTCTGCATCAAGTGCATGAATACTTTTTTCAGCTCTAAGCACCGGGATGGTGTTCTGTGGTTTCAAACCCCACATTCACAAGTAGTCAGTATGGCATGTTTCACCTTATGCATGGTATTATGATGCAGTAGTTAAGGTGGAATTCTGTAGTCATGGTTAATCACTTTCCTTAGCGATCATGAATAGTTCTAACAGTAACTGCTGAACATTGCTGTCTATATAAAATCAGCCACATAAACCACTATAAACTAATATTTATGAAATACTTGTTTTCTACAGTTGTCAACACTTAGAAATTATCATTGCCACTACTCATTACTTGCAGTCTTTTCAAGACAGGCTTTTTGGTTTTTATGGTAATTAAACCAAGATAATAGCTCTTTATACTCCCCATGATAAATCATGATGAATTAGGAAACCTATCTCCTCTGCTCACCTATTTCCCTTTTTTTTTAATTTAGGATCTTACATATGATGATGATGTTTTAACTTAGATTTCTTTGCAGATAGAAATTTCAAAGTACTGTCCTCAATTTTTATAAAAGTGCACAGTTACGCATCAGTGTGCAAAATCCATAGGTTACATGTAATTTCAGCAGTAGAACACTTATTTAAAATAACAGTTGGAACTATGGCACATAAATCTTGGCCAAATTCATTAAAGCCAGGGACTGAAAGCATGAAGGGAACAGTACATAGAAAACATAAATGAAAGTTCCATTTGTGCACAGTAGTGTAAACAGTTATTTCCAAACTAGCTTCTGTTTCTAGTGATGGTGGTTTAGCAGAGGCCATGGTCATAAGCTGAAGTCAGAATTTCTGGCTTGGGGTGGGGTGGCGGGGGTAAGGGTGGGGGGTGGTTGTACAAATCTCTCTGAAGATAACTAGGCATTGAAAGACCTGTGTAGGGAGGATGTGCAATCTCTGTTCTTGAAGGTGTTCAAAACCTGACTGGAGACAGCCCACGACAACCCTGTCTGAGTTCAGTGGTGACCCTGTTTTGAGTAGAAATTGGACTGGGTGACCTCTGAGCTCCTTTCAAATCTGAATTGTTCTGTGATTCTTTGTGCAGACCAGAGGGTGTCAAAAAAGGAAATCAAGATCCCCTGTTTCATCTTGGAAAATTGTATTTCTAAAAAGGCCTAAGAATTTCCTAAAAGGACCAGAAAGCTTCGTCTTCTGTTCCACTTTCTTTTGTGGAACAGTTGTGGATTAGTTGTGCATATCTTGTGGCATCTAGTTACTTAAAGATTAATCACTCTTTTAGTAAATGCAGTGATAATCATCAGTAGCCTGAGATATTTTTACTTGATGGGCTAGACATTTCCATACTCTTTTTCTGTACATTCTGTTATGTAAACACATTAAATATATTAATTATTTAAAATATATTTAAATATATTAATCTTATTTTTAATTATGATGTGAAACACTGATAAACAATAAATGGCCAATGAAAAACGTCGTCTTTGTGTAAAAGTATAGCATGACCATGTGTCACATTTAGATCTTTATGTAATTGGCATACAATTTTTCCTGTCATATTCTGATAGCCATCAGCAGTGGGAATTCAGCCTTTCCTGGAGGGGGGCTCAGGGTTTCTGTTTTGTCCGTTTATGTCCTCGTTGTGGATGCTGAATGTAGGATGTTCTCAAATTTTTAATGCTTTGACTTGTGTATTGTCTGTAGGTAGTTTCTAAAACAGATTATAATCACGAAGTACTGAACATTCATGAAGTCTGTTGCAACTAGTTTTTCAGTGTATCTATCATCTTCACTGCATCTATTGGAGAGTTCAGCAGTTGGTGAAAGTCAGGAAAGCTCTGTTAAAATGGTAGCTTTGCAAGTTTACTCCAGCTGAGACTGGTATGTATAATGATGGTGGTAATGTGTGGCATAAGACTATATAATAGAATAAGGTATTAAAATAAAACAATATACCCATATACTGCAGGCGAAAACATTTCCCTTTTGTGAAGTACATATGTGGAGCAGCAACAAGATCTCATATGTAGGAGAAAATTTCATCCAATAATTCCATTGCCATCCAAACCCAACCTAATTATTCTTTTTATCACGCTTTCTCTGCTAGAGTTCCTTGTGTGAAAAGTAATCCCTGAATTTCAGACTATGAACACTGTAGTGAAGTGACAACATACTCCTAGTTGTAGTAATTACTGAATATCTTAACATGAAGAAAGTATGAGATTAGGTTTTGCACTTGTTTAATTTCTCATTTGTATATGGCAAATGTCTTAATTTTTTACTTTTTTTTCTTAACAGTAGAGAAGATGCTAAAATAGATATTGTGCAAGATTGCTTGTGAAGCACAATGTCTGTGTGCATGTGCATTTATATATAACACAGCTGCTTTATAAACAGAGGGGCTCATGGTAGTCTCTTTTGACATGATCAGTTTTAGGCAAACGACCTACAGACAGTTCTGTGTGTTCAGTCCACACGTGCTGTTTACACTCATGCTCTTATTTTAGTAGGCGTTTTTGTCCAAGCCATTTGCCAAGGATGGGCCTTACAAGCACTCTCTATGCTATTAAAAGGATCATCATTTAATCTTTGAGTCCAAAATCAATACATGCTCAGAAGAATCAAAGCCTTGTCAATTATCAGGCTATCAAAGTGTACTTTTAGAAGATTTTTCATGCCAGGTACAATATTTCAGGTTTGTGTTTTTAACATAATTAGCAACTCAGGTAATTAAGCTTACATTAGATCAAGTAAATGAGCTCTGAGACCGGAGTTAAAAGCTGAAAGTTTGTCAGCCTAATTGTAACAAATTGTTCGTCTGACATACAAGGTTAACAGCAGCTAAAAGCTTAGAAGGAAAAAAAAAAAACCAAACAAGCACTCAATCAATAGGGAAATCCTTTAAAGAAAAGCTTTGCTGGGCTTGAGTATATGAGGGAAATGGGGCACACACCAGAGGACAAAGAGAAATTTTGACTTAATATTTAAGAACCTTTATAGATTAAAAAAGCCCCAAATGTACAAGATTTAATTAGAAGCTAACGATTTGGTGTTGTGGGGAGCTGAAGGGAGCAGAACTGGGAATGGCTTGTTTGAAATGACCTTGCTGTCAGGGTTTCACATAAGCTGTTAAATATATGCAAAGAACCGCCAGGAAATCAATAAAATAAAACATTGCAGTGGTTCAGTATGGAAGCGCAGGACATAAATTACCATTTTAATTTTCAATCAATACAGAAACAGATATCCCTGAAGCAGTAAAACATGACTTGCACACAGATGTTCATTGCAGGATGAAAGTGAATGCAACAGATATCCATAAATTGGTCATAGGTGTTTTCAAGAGTAACGATACTGGATGCATTGGTTCTGTATAAATGGTACTTATCTGTTCCTGATCAGGAAATGCTACTCCCAAAATAAAGAAGCTTTCTTCACAATTTACCAGTTTTACAAAGCTTTTTGACAGCTGGCTTTAGAATTTACAGGATGGCATTGGATGTGCTTGTTTTGTTTTGAAGTTTGTAGGTCTGGACAGCGTTTGAAGAAAGTGTCCGGTGTAATCGCGAATGATACTGCCCAAAAGATACTACAGAGGGAAATTGAGTAGCTCAGAGAATTTCACTGGAGGTCGTAGTTTTATAAGTATTTGGGGTTGATTGTTGCCATAAGCTATTACTTTACGATGGTCTTTCATGGCTGTTTGAATGAGTTAAGCAGACTATTTCTTTTGAGAGGGTAAACTTGTTACAGTAAAATCTGATTGCTTTTCAGTTTGAATGTGAAAATAAGGGAGCTTGAATATCTAATCCACTGATACCTTTGATTAGCTTTGAAACCCATTTTTAGGACAATATTGAGTAAGTTTGTATTGCTTTTGCCTGTGCTTCTGGATGGTCAGTGCATAGTTCAAAGTGTTTTAATCACTTGACTTATATTGAAAGGCTTCTCTAAGTCCCCAGTGTGTTTGTGTTTGGTTTTGACTAGAAATAATTTAATTTCTAAACCACAACTACAGACACCTGAAACTGCAGCATTTCTGCATGTGCTATAAATTAAAACTCCATTGTAGAATATTTGCTCATCTCATAAATTCCATTTTCAAAACACCCATAGAGGCATTAAAAAAAAAGAAAAGATGACAAAACTTTTCAAACTGCAGGTGATGGCACTTTGGAGTTAAATAGGACTCATGGTCCATCCCTATCCAGCTTCTAACTAAAGTCAGGGGAAAAACAACTGATAGGAGTAGAACCAAGGTCACCATCAGTGGCTATTGTATGTACTTGCAGTTGTAGTTTCCACAGAATCAAGCCCCTACCATAGGTTATTCAGTTCAGTAATAAAAAGTTCAACCGACTGATATAATCAGTAGTTTTCTGCTCATGTTGAACCACTGAGAAAACATTTGTGGTATGGGTGTAGGACCTCCGAAAGACAAAGACAAGCAGTGCCCAGAAGGATGAAGTTGGGGCTTGACTGGGTAGTTATCAGTACTAGGGTATCTTAGTGAAATGGTTTAGGTAAATCAAGCTTTTTGAAATCTATTGATGGGTTTTGTACTGTATGGTTATTTATGTCATATAAAGCAGCTCACCCATGTGAATTTTTCATTGAATTTCAGATTTGAATGAAATCAGAATGAAAATAAATGGGAGTTATTTCCATTTATCTGATTTTTGCAGCAATTCTATCCAACTGAGGAGTTAGCATAATTTCTTTTCTGAGGCGCAAATCTGTCCAAATAAAACAAATCAGTCATAAACTCACTGAGCAGTGCAGTGTGTCTCTCTGACTTTGTAACTAAACTTGAAGCCAAGTGACAAAGATGCATGTGGCTTCATTTTCACATTTCGTATCGTAGAATTCTACCTATGATGGGACCATATGGTTGTAGGTAACCTCCTTCCACTGTCAGGAAAAAAGTCCTTGAGAGAACTTCATGTACTCATTTTAGAAAATGATATCTTTGCATAGCAGAATAATTTTTTTTTTTTTTTTTTTGCCATAAGAGGTGCTTTTTGCCAAGATAACACTATATGATAATCCCGCATGTAATTTATCTTGGTAATTCTTGCCGTCTTCGTTGCTAGGAGAAAACAGGTTACCTCTTTTCTAAGCACGTTATTTGTGAAAATAAAGACCAAATAATTGCTGGTGAAACAAATTCACAATTGTAGGGAGGAGTTTGCAAACCCTGAAATGCGTTTTATTTTTTTATATTATTAATTTTGTGTTAACATTTGATGTGGGTATTGGTAGCAAATTGATAAAAGAAACGGGAAAAGTATTCTTGTTTATTTGCCATGTAGCTTGGGTTTTGTTGTAATACAAGTCGTGTATTTTAAAAGGAATAGAATCTTAAATTATAGTGAAAGAAACTTTTAGAAACTGAATTTGAAATAATGAAAATAATCTCCTTCCCTATTATATTTGGTGTCCTTTTAGTTTTGTATCTTTGTAACTTTTAGTATTTGTACTTAGAAAAATACCAGCAATGTACTATAAAAATCAAGGCACATAAAGTTTGTAATTACACTTTGCAAACTTCTTAAATGTTTGTATGACTAAAGAAATTATTACATCTTAATAAATATAGATACTACATAGATTTATTGATTTACTTTTAATTTCCAACAGAAAGTTTGGAATTGTTCAAGTAAATTCTAGCATATGATGTGGGTTGACTTGCTTGAGTCATGGTTTGCCATTGGGAAAGATCAGATTTCTCCCCTGTAGTGTGTGCACATACTTATTAAGCAGTAGATGTGTGCTAATTTCACTTTATAACAAATTAGTTTGATTCTTTTGACATAAAAAATCTAGAGTGGTAGGAATGTTGTAATATGGGGTTATTTAAATAACTGCCTTAATGCATACATTTTGTATAGGCTTATAATTATTTTTAAGAATGTCTCTATTTATGGTTATTTTTGTGGTAAAATCTTAAGCTCATGAGAGAGTTATTTTGTTTACATTTCCCCAGCTAGCACTGCAGAAATTAGAAAGGTTACACTATGGTTTTAGATGCTTCTCAATTAATAAGGGTTTTTAAGAGATTTTTTTCTTTATTTTACCAGCCATTCTAATGTGAATTTACCTGTCATTAGAACAGGTAATAGGATGGAAATTGTACATGCCATATCATCACAGCTGGTTGTACGCAGACACTTCAAAAAATATGTCCCAAAATCTGATGTTCCCAGATATTTCCCAGAGTTTAGAAAATTAATTTAAAAGCTTGTGTATATACCTTGTTATATCCTTTTATACTTCATAGAACTGTAAAGAAAGAAGCAGTGTAAAAAAAAAAAAAGGAAAGTAACTGTCTAATCTCTTAAAATTTTTTTTAGTGTTGAGACTAATTGATTAGGGATATGGATTACGTTTCAATATTCAAACTGCTTGTGCTGGAAAAGCTATCTTTTTTCTCCATTACACAATATAGAAAGCGTCAAGGTGTAAATTTCAAGTTAGGGTTTTGTTTGGGGGTTGGGTTTGTTTTTTTTTTCCTTCAGCTTGCTGCACTTGGAAAAACACAGCCTTGTGACTGAGACGTAAATAAAGATACTAATTCATTCATTCATTCTATTCATTAAACAATGGAGAGTGAGGAATACACCTCAGCTGCTGTATTTATATGTATGGAAATAGCTTTCAGGTTTCTGATACAGGTTTTTCCCCCCATTTTTCTTATCTGTTGAAAAGTATTCCAGATTTCTTGAATGGTATTAACAATTATATTTTGGAAGCTCCAGGCCGCCCTTCCCCCCCCCCCCCCCCCCCCCCCCCTTTCTCCCAGCCCTCCACCTCCCCAAAATAAATAAATAAAAATTAAAATGAAAATTCCTGGAGATGGAGTATGATGTGTAGTCCTACACATTTCATTCCATGTAGAGAATGGAAAAGCCTGTTTTATCTTTGTTTCTTTACTGAGGACTATCTAGAAATGGAAAGAGGCTCCTGACCTCTCTGCTGGGGATAGCAGCACTGAGAAAAGGGAAAATAGAGAACAGGGAGGTGGCAGATAGAGAGCTGAGTCTAGCAGAGCAAGGAGTATGCTCTCTTGTTTGCATTTGTGGGTACTGCAGGAGCAGACCTCTCCAATTAGCAATTTCCATTCTTAGCTGAAGAGGCAAGAAAGATTTATGTTATGTGTGAAATAGCCTTGCTACTCTGGCCTATTTCCAAAGCCGTTCTCTATAACAAAAGAAACCCCTCCAAATATAAACTTATAACAAAAAAATTGTATTAATTAAGCAGAAAAGTGGTATTATTCTAATAGAAATTGTACATTCTGTTGCAACAACACATGGGGTTTTGCACATCTCTTGATGTACTCTAGAGCTACTACAGAAAAATGTTATAAAAATATATGGCTAAAAAAAATTAGAAAAGGTCACTAATTATGCAAACTTGTTTGTAATGTTAAACATGCTACTGGCAAATATTATGTGATTTTTTTTGCTACCCTTCTCAGACAATCTTCTAGTGTCCCATGTATGGTACCTTTTATTATCTCACCCTGTCAGATGATTTCTAAGGCTCAATGTGCTAGTAATATACAACCATATAGGTATGATGCCAAGAAGTTTCTAAATGTCTTTTTTCATTAATCTTCATAAATAAAGTCAACTGCAGTGAATCAGCTGCAGTTAATAGAGGAAGTGAGGGATAAGAATTCAATCTCCAGTTAGAGAACACTTCAGTAAGTTAAATGTATTCAGTTGGTTGGTTAAGTATGTAAACAGCTGCTAATAAAATCTCAGGTCCATTGGGAATTATCTTCGTGAATTCATGGATATACTGAACTTTAGAAAAGGATGAACTTCATGCTTGTCTTTAAAAAGGGAAAAGAGATAGAGGTGGAAATTGCACATCAATTTAGTCAGGATATTAGGAGGCTGGGCATTAATATATTTCATAGATAGGTATTTGCATCTTTTTTTTGTTTTTATCCCTCAGATTTTATCTTAACAATTGACACAGCTAACAAGTTGTCGTGGTTTAACCCCAGCCAGCAACTAAGCACCACGCAGCCACTCGTTCGCTTCCCTGCCACCCAGTGGGATGGGGGAGACAATCGGGGGAAAAAAAAGGAAAACCTGTGGGTTGAGATAAGAACAGTTTCATAGGACAGAAAGGAAGAAAATAATAATAATAATAATAATAATAATAATAGAATATACAAAGCAAGTGATGCACAATGCGATTGCTCACCACTTGACGACCGATGCCCAGTTAGTTCCTGAGCTGTAATCTGCCTCCCCCAGCCAGCTCCCCCCAGTTTATATACTGGGCATGATGTCACATGGTATGTAATATCCCTTTGGCCAGTTTGGGTCAGCTGCCCTGGCTGTGTCCCTTCCCAACTTCTTGTGCCCCTCCAGCCTTCTTGCTGGCTCGGCATGAGAAGCTGAACAATCCATTACTTGGTCTATACACTACTTAGCAACAACTTAAAACATCAGTGTGTTATCAACATTCTTCTCATACTAAATCGAAAACATAACACTATATCAGCTACTAGAAAGAAAATTAACTCTATCCCAGTTGAAACTAGGACACAAGTGTTCATGCGTAATGTGAATACTAGTAAAAATACACTTGCAAAAATCTCTCTTCAGATGTAGCATCAATTCCTTGGTCTTCATTCTAGCCTAAATAAGGTAGGGAAAGCTTAACACCAAAAAAAATGGGGTGGGGGGGAGCAGGAGGCATATGCTTGGCTTTCACATTAGAGCAGAGAATAAGTTCATCCATTTATCTAAATTCCATTAGATCGATGCTTCTACATGAAAATAATGGAACTTTCTCTGTCAGCTAGTAGTTTCAAAAACGTTTATTGTCTTCACAATAGCTAGTTTCAGGTCATAAACAAGTATTAGTCTCTTTGTACATGTGTGCATGCAAAAAGTTCTCACCACTCAGGGCCAGAGCATCTTGTGGTATTCCCCTAAAAACAATAAAAGAAAAGCTTCCATTTTCCATAAATATGTAGCAGAACTGGTACTGCCCTCTGAAATTGCAGAAGAATCACATGTCAGGTTTCTAATTTGGGGGAGGAAGATAGGCTTGACCCTGTCTTTATTCTGTGGCGTATGTCTCGAGATTGGAAAAGTTATTTGTTGTAGGAAGAAGTAGAGGAATGAAGGAAGCATTACGAGGTGTCCAAAACAGTTTGCAGCTTTTCCTTGGCAGCAGAGTTTTTCTGGGTTGTCTGGGATTCCTGGGGAACTTGTACCGTCTGCTCTGCCCTTTTTTCTGCAGTCAAATCAGCTCTCCCTTTGCCTAAGGAGACTTCGGAATTTAGTGGGGATGGTGATTTAAAAAGATAGATGGTACGTTTTCTACTAATCTCTGGTTATGTTTGTAAAATTAAATCACTCTTCTATATAAATGGTGGGGGTTTTTTAACTTCAGTTGCTGATTTTAAACTCGTACTGCTTTAATGCTTCCCAACTCTATTTACTTAACAGCCCTACCTGAATCTCCAAGAAAACATAAATAAGCCTTTTAAGAAGACAGATTGGTATCAATGTTGTTTCTTTAGATATGCATCAGGTAATCTGACTTTGAAGCCAAGTGCTCTGAGAGGATAACATTGGATTTGACCTGCATTTTCAATTTCTAATCCAGGTCTTTGTCAATTAGTAAGGTAGATGCATAGCATCTAAACTGATTTTAGCTATTAGTTACTTAATCTGTGATTTGTAAGTCAAAAGAATCCTGGATAAGCTTCTTGGTTATCATAAACTATTGTTAATAACAAAAAGGGACACAATTTGTTTTAACAAATGATTATTTGAAATTAGGCAAACCTAAAGCTTTAAAAAAGGAGGGGGGGGGGGGAAGTCTTGTTCAGCAGATTTCCATATAAAATATTAAGAATAGGTTCTGGTTCTCATGGACAAATTAATGCTGATAATTTTTGTTCAGGAAAACAAGCGAGTGAACATGAAGAATGAGATCTAGGACTCTTCTTGTGCTCTTGATAGGAGCAGTATTGTAAAATATGGCAATATTTTAAAATGGAACAAATTCCTCTTTAAACCTAAAGAAATATAAAGTCTCTATTAATATGCTATTTTTATGTTCAGTATTATTTGATTTAAAACTACTTACATAATATAGTTCTCTGGGTGTATATATGGATTTCATAGACATATCTGTGTATGTGAAAGAAAACTACGAGATGAAACATTTGGTATTATGTGCAGCTGTTGTTTCTGACATATAATGGACTTCTATCTACGTGCAAAATATCTGTGGAGGGAAAGAGTGTAAGTGGGATAGTTTCATACAAGGCTAATACTGCTCAGTTTGCTGGAAAAAAAAACCCTATTTTTTCTCTTTCCTTTCTTGGAAAAATTGCAGTATGTGTATCTAATTTGAGGCAAAGTAATTTATGTTTACTTTGATTTTTTCCCTTGTTGTTCTTTTAGCAGTCAGACACATTGACTAGTGACGAGCACATAGGACTCCTGGGTTTTATTTGCTGCTCTAGCTCCTAAAGAAATCTAGTCTTTATTGCTAATTTAACTTCTTTCTATTACTCTCTTTCTTTGTAAAGTAATACCGGGGTTTCAAAAAAGGAAACAGAAAGAAGTACGGTAGTAAATTTGAGAACAGATGGCATTTCTTTGAGTTTAAAAGTTTGAACTATTCATAATCTAAAATGAATTTTAAAAATTTCAGTTCTGTAATCCAGAAGTTCTTAAGCCTACCTAAGATGCCTCAGTATGGTATATGATATCATCTGACATTTACAGGGTAAGTATTCAAGAAAAATGGAAACTGAAAGCGATTTGATTATTTATAGAAGTTGCTACATGTGGCTTGTCTCAAATCACTCAAAATACTTCATATTTTTAAAGATAGTTGTATGCTTAGGTACTTAATTGAATCCAAAGCTTTCCTAGACCCTTGACAGTCTTTTACTTTGGAGCATTGGAGAGATTTTTCTTATGGCAGGCGGAGTCCAACCCCCTGATGCTGTTTACATGGAAAGGGGGATTTTTTGAGAACTCTGTACAGCTGCCTACTTATATTGGGTTTGTACTAAATATATTATTTCACGGAAAATGATATTTACTCCAACATGATCTTTTCAGGATAAGGTATTTTAAGAAATCATAGCACTTTTATTACTTGATCGAATTAGGTTTCATTCATTTCCTTTACTTATATGATGGAAGAAATATCAGGAGAAGTGAAAGAGTCAAGGGCTGAAGAGGGATGCAGGTCCATAACCTCTTGCCACTTTGCTGAAGTTCTTTAGTTATTTTTGTTGTTGGATTTTTTTTTTTTTTTTACTATTTTTTATTTTTTGAAAGAAGTAGGTAGGATTATAAATCTATTTTGATCACATCTGGCAAAAGTTAGATCTCCTCTGAGTCAACAGATGCAAATATATATTGCCAGTCTTTTGCAGAGAATGTCCAGAGCAGCTGAATATTTATATAGAAATCAATATTAGGCATAATATTCATTGGAAAGATGAAAGGATGAGAATCACTATCTAACAGATACTGATTGCCACATTTCTACTCAGTCTTTTTAGAAAGAACAAAGAGAGCATTAATACAAAATGACTGCCTTGCTGCTCAGTTCCATTACAGATGGTTTGGGTGTATTTGATCAGGTGAATCTCCCAGAGGACACTCATAAAGGAGCAACAGTTGCATGGGAAATATGACCTCTGTCTGTTCTGGTGTTCACTTTCTTGCACTTGCACTGGAAAGGCAGCTGTGTTTGGCAGGACCTCTGTGACAGCAACCTTTGAAGAGACCATGTTCAGTTAAGGAAACTGCACCTGTGTGATACAAACTGTGTCAGAGAATCAAATGACATCATTCACAAGGGCTGAGCTTCAGCCCGGTGTATGGAAAAGCAGGAGGGCTTAAGAATTTACATCCATTATTTTGTAGGCAAATATTAATAAATTGCTGTAAATATGTAGTTTGTAACCTAGCTGCCAGCTTCCTCTGGCAAACAGAAGTCCAAGGCTACAGAACTGTTAGTTTCCTGTTGCCATTCTTTGGTGCAAAACCGTGGTGTGGTCTTCTGAGGTTTTTAGACCTAAACCTGTTATTTTCTCTGTAGGGTTCTGGGCTGTGTGCCAGTTTGTTGTGTGTCTGTGCAGTATTGTATCTATTGCTGCCTGGTAATTTGCCTCTGCTGGGTAGGTGCCTGCCTCTCTTTCAGTGCACTTAAACCATTCGGAAGAAGAAATAATAGGTTAGATGCCTGGTATTTTCAGCCATGCACAAACGGTGTCAAGGTTCAAGAGAATATCCTCTGCAAGAATCTACCCTTTCATCAGAGGCTGAGGTGTGGACTTCAAGTCCAAGAGGATGCATTTCAGTCAGTGCTTTAATCTGTAGAAGGGATGTTTGGGCTTTTATCCCATGGCATTGATCTGAATTACTGCTAGCAGGAGGAGGAATCGGTTGTCTTGGGTGCTAGATTTGAGCTGGCTAAACTATAGAATCGCATTTTAATTTAGACTTACTTCCCACTGTAATGGATAAGGGCTCCTTTCAGACATGCTATTAGGTCTCAACCTTGAAGGTTTCTGTTATAATTTCAACATTTATCCACTTATCTCATGAATAAAAGGTTTCTGTTTTAATTCTAGTAACCCCCCATGTGAAAGCCCCTAGCACAACCAGAATCATTGCTGAGGGCACATAAATCAGCTACTGAATTCAGTTATATTGATTTCTTCTGCTTACTTAAGGGAGGGATCAACACCCAGCTTCATTAACAATACTGAGCCAGCACTGGCCTGTTCTGTTGTTCAGTATGACTTTCACTAGCTGACATTTCTTGCCTTCAGTTTGAATTACTGATCTTATACAACTGAAAGTTGATAAGTGGATTCAAGCAGTGACACTGGGAGTGATGTCTTCTCATTGCCTTGCAGAGCAAAACTGCAGAGCTTCATCATAGCAGCATGGCCTTTTCTCTGAGATTTGTAACTGTGATTTGACTGTGCGACTCTTCTTATGCTGACATATTTCAAATAATTAGTTTTTCCAGTGCCTGCATATCATTCAAGTCACAGGGAGCAAATCTTCTTCCCTTCTGTATTTTGTGTTTAATTGTGAGTGTTAGAGGACTTACCATCACCTTGGGTTATGAGTGCGTGGAGTTTGAACTGCTGAGTTACAGTTGTTGCTCCAAATTACGGTTCAGTGAACGTCTATAGGCTAAACTCCATCTCCCTGTCTGTTTTCAGGTCTTTAGATGGACTACAACTTTATTGCTTTTTTTCCAGACCTTTTGAGCCTGCCAAGTTATGCCTGAAAAAATGGAGGTAACAAATGATATCAACTCATTCTCGTATTTGCAATTGAGCCATGAGAGCCTCCAGAAGAATCAGGAGTATTTTTGGCAGCTGTGCTGCTGGTAGTAGCTAAAACCTAGAAGCAAGGTGCATGTGAAAATGAAAAATGAGAGAGGAATGGAGAAAGGGAAAGTATGGTTATCTTTAAAATAAGAATGAGAGTGCAATTTGATTTTTATTCTTTCTCAGTTACTTAGGGCTTGATCATACAGATGTTTTGAAAACATCTGAAGTGAAAACCTCCTTGTTTAGAGGTTGTGGTTATTGAGCTGTGGAGGATTGTGTGAAAACTCCAATCAGTTCAAAATCAGCTGAGCTAGCTTGAAATTGCTGAGGGTGAATTTAGCAAAGTTAGATGACTTAACAGAATTGGATGAAGAGAATCACACAGTTACCTTAGAAGCATGAGCAGCACAGTGTGACCTGTGCTTGTTTCTGAGGGACAGTGGCTCACGTGGTCACATTCTTACTCAAATCTAAATAAAGTATTGAGTGAGAATTGCCTCACTCAAATTCCTAGAGTCAAAAATACTGTGTCGAAATTTTGCTGAACACACCACTAACTCAAAGCTAAAAAGCTTTTGCTTCAAGAAGAAGGTGTTAAGCAAACACGTGAAGTCAAAGTTACAATTTAGTAATATACTTTGTGATTTCTTATGAAAATTGAATCGACTTACTTCTCTAATGAACCACGTGGCAAGAATACTGCCACTGTTGTGTTGCAACCTTTCATTTTGTAATGGATTAAAGTCAGGCTTCTATATGCTGATCCAATGTGTCTCAGAGGTAGCTGTCCAGGCGATGGAGGTGAGCGGATTCATCTGCTGAAACCAGCAATTCTGATGGACCTTTGATTTCATTTTAGACACCACCATTAGCTTGTTCTGTGCTGGTAAAAAATAAATCAGCTGTGACTTGCTTGCCTTGGGGCATTTGTTTCTTGTAGCTTTAGCATTGTGAGTCATTGTGGAGATTTTTATTTTATTTTATTTTACATTGTGAATAACAAGAAGTTTGATTTGTTGTAGATCTCCATATGACTGTTCATTACAGGGAGGAAAGAATTAGGCTACAGGGAAGCATGATGTGATAGACAGCACACCTGAGCTTTTCCAGTGTGCAGGATAGTTCCATAAGAACAAGAATTTTGTAACCACTATTTTGCCACTCTCTTTTACAGACTATGTCTTCTCCACAACCTCTTCAGGAATTAATTCTATTATAGTTTTTCAGTCACAGGTGAAACTATATGTCCTGAAATTTTTGACAACTCTATAGCCTGAAAGCTATCTTCATGCCACATGAAGAAAAGTAAGAGCATGTAGGTAATGTTCTTTGGTTAATTTCCACATTTTGTAGGTGATACAGTTTGGTAATATGATTTATTGCCTATTCCTACATCTTAAGCAGAGTTTCAAATTATTTTATTAACACGCTAGAAGAGTCGTGTTCACTCACATCATTTATATGCATCTGCAGTATTAATTTGACTTCTGATTTAAAAAAAAAAACAAACATGGTTTTGCAAAATTTATGCATTATTGGCCACATTTTAATTGTTGTAAATCACTTTAGTATCTCTAAGTGGATTTTTACATAAGTTTATGCTCCAAACAGTTAGCTCTTGCTGCAGACGCATAATCTCAAAATGAATGTGTGTATCTTTTATAAGCTATTAAGAAAAAAAGTGTGTCTTCAGTTTGCTTATACTTTTTAATCTATTCCCTGTACTCTGCATCTTTTTTTGATATACAGCCTGGCAGTGTATTGTGCAGACATGACACATATAAAGGGTCATCTTACATTTTTACATTTAAATGAGTGTGTGCTATTCCAGGTTTAGACATTATCTTTCATACAAACCAGACTTACCAAGAAATAGAGCCCATCTGCTACTACAGACACAAAATATTTTAAGCTCTAGGCTGCCTAAGTATTTTACAAACACACCAGGAAAAAGTAAGATAGTATCTATTTGCACTTGAAATTTCATTCTTGTATAGCTTTGAAGGTTAAAGATTATCTAGGGCCATCAAAGCCTCTAACCAATAGGCTGTAAAGATATCTTGTTCATAAATTGCTCTTGTAAGTAAGTAATGTTGTCTTTCTCTCTGCCCGCCCCCCCCCGGCTTTTAGTTTTAATGCCTTTCCTTTATAATTTCAAGCCTTTTTCTGATCCACATTCTAGCAAAACATCTACACTTTTTAGATGTACAGGTCTCTGCAGATGCTCCATATTATAAATACTGCATATATCACAAAAAAAAAAAAAATCATACTAAGTCTTCTTTCAAGTTATCTGACCTCTGTACATATTTATGTGTTGCTTTGTGTTGCAAAATGTGTATTGTTTGCTGCAGATGAATTATTTGGTAGTGTATAAATTAGATCTAAAATGAAGATATGAATCTTAAATTGGAAAAATTGGCTAATACTATGTGTATTTTGATGCTACATATGGCAGTAGTGTTCTGGCTGATGCTTCTGGAGCTTTAGTGTCCACAATTGGACACGATGTCCCTGTTTGGGGGGTAATTTTTCCTTACAGTGGCATTGGGACTACATTTAGCATTTGAGATAGTATACAATACAGTGCAACAGAGATGATAATGATATCAAGGGCTTCACAGATGTTTTCATTTGGGAAAGAAATGGGAGACCATTCAGATTCTGAGCATATTTGGGAACTGCCAGATTTTTGAGCTGGAGTTAAAGACAGAAGGTATAGATTCCATGCAAAGAAGGGAATTCTCCTACAGAATTGGGTGCAGAAGATATTCAGCCTTTTGAAGTTTGATCATCTGAAGTGCGGTGCTGGCTAACACAGTCCTTCCACACCTGGAATTATTTACTATATGACTTGCCTGGGTATCTGTATACTGTGCTCTGCTGGTTTCTCTGAACAGGGAACATAAAGCCTGAAAGGAGTAGCTTGAGTGCAGCTCATGTTGCTTAATCTTGAGGTTTTGGTAATGAAGCTACATTTGATCCTTCACGAGAAACCAATTTCATTCAGGTGATTGTTATCCTTCTCTCCATCTTATCTAGGATTGCAGATATGCTCAGCAGTATGTCCTTGAGCAGTGTTTACTGTGGAGAACTTGAGTACTATGCATTTATTTATCATTATTGAAGGGATAACATTACTGTTTGGGGGGTTTCTTGGTTTTATGTTTAAAGGAAGTTGAGTTACCCCTAAAGTTCATTGTAACGGCACCTTAATGTAACTGCACTGAAGTAACCAGGAATTCTTTTCCTTTCCTGTATGGTAATAATAAAAATTTCAGTTAGCTGCCTGCTATTTCATTTTCCTCCGTGCACTTTGACACTTAACATTGTAGTGGTTTTAATTTTCTTTAATTTTTATAAAGACTATTTTTGCAATTATTCAGCCATTTCAAGCAATTTTCTTATCATAATTTAAAAATATATGTTGTAAGCACCATCAACGAGATTTTTTTTTTTTATTAATATCAGCAGAGCTCTGCTTACTTGTACCAGTTAGGGTTGTGTTTCACGGATTTCAAGATAGCTGTAGGGCTGGGATCAAGTACCACTTCACTGAAAGGGAATAAATTATATAGGAGTTCCTCAGGTGGGGCTAAAATAGTAATCATAAATATAATGAAAAAAATCTTTGTAAAGTAATCTGATTTTGTGCAGTAGGTGGTCTCTCATAAAACAAACAAACAAAAAACAGTGGGGGCCTGTGGCTGTCATTTCAAAATGATAGTGAGTGGCAATAGCCAGTTTAAGCCCTGGCAGTTATATATGCTAGCTGACAAAGTAGCAATTCAATTTCTAAACAGTCTAATAATGTCAACTGGCCTTTTTGATCCTTTCAGTGAAATATCACTTTGCTGTGTAGTTGCTTTCTAATTAGAATTTTCAATGCTTTCTTTGCTGATAGAGGGATGCAAAAATAAGTAATGTTGCAATTTCTGATGGGGAGTGCATTGCTTGTAATTGTTTGTTTCACTTTGCAAAAGACTACCAGGTAATCCTGTCTGTGATGAAAGAATAAAAATGTGGGTACAAAGTGACCAGAAGAATTAATGTTCTGTAGAACCAATGTGAGGAGAAAGAGCACTCTGAGTCTGTTGGCTAACCAGTTTTTGGCAAGTTTGTTTTGCCTTTAAAAAGAAAAGAAGTAAAAAGTAATAGGTTTTCTGTCCACGAATAGGAATTATCTGGTTATGTATTATTTAATTAAAATGTATGCCAAAAATTATATACGATAGACATAGAAATATTTGATTCTGAAAGACATTTAAGCTATCAGCATAGTTTTTTTCATTTTAATTTTTTTTTGTACTGCATTACCAAGGACACTGACAGGCCAATGGATCAGTTTGCTTTTAGCAGACAGATTTAGTGGAAAGATATGATTATGTTTTAGAAGTACCAAAGTAAAATTAATGGAATCTCTTACTTCTTGAAGCATTACTTTAAAGGTAGAATTGGAGACCCTATGAACACATCTGCTGTCCTTGATAGAGGAGTTAGGTACACTTGCCCATGTAGTGTGTAATGCTCAGGTAACGAGGAGAGAATAAGCTCCTTGTTTCTTAAAGTAGCAAAATTTGTGTGCGTTTACCCTTATCTACATCCTCAGCCTTACTCACTAGGGCTTTATTAGATCCAGAACAGTTTTGTAATAATCTGAGGATGTATTTTTGGAGCACAACAGTCTCATGTGTAGCAGTGGTACCAATGAATATCATGATACTTGCACAGGATGTTGAGATGGGAGTCTTATTGAAACCTTAAGCAAATTGTGTAATTCTCCTGACTTTTAGATATGTGAATCTACACCTAAGGCCAGTTAAGCAGAAGAAGGGGGGGGGGGGGAGTGGAGTGAGGAAAGCTCAACAGTGACTGTGATACATTGTAAAAGGGATGTGTTCTCCAATGACAAACATTTGCTAAATTAATCTGAAAAAAGCCCCACCCCCCCATTTTATTTTATGGGGTTTTTTTAGCTGCCATCTTATTTTTAATGTTTCTCAACTTTTTACTAGTTTCCAAGTTGTCATAGTATAATTATGTGTACATCTACCCAGAAGATTAGAAAATTAAGGAAAAAATTAAAGCAGACTTAATCAGAGGTTGGTTCTAGGGGTGGGTTTTTTTGGTTTTTGTTTGGGTTTTGTGGTGTTGGTTTTTTTAAAGCACGTAGGTTACTTTGGGAAGGAACATGATTTTTTCTTTTATTTTTTTGTTAACATGTAGATTACTTTGGGAGACTGAAGAATGTAAAATATGCTGTTTTCTGGTCAGTTTTGAAGATATGGTTCTGCTTTTTCTATTAGTGTAATTCTAACTGGATGCTTTGTGTATGATGGTTACAGCTATTATATTGTCTGTGTATTTAATTACAGCTAGCTCTGTAAGAGTGGCAGGGCTGGCATTTAGCAGATTTGTGGCTGAAAAGCATTTCTAGGGAGTATTAGACACATCTCTTCATTCCAAATAGAATGTGTTTTAGAATATGATTTGTAGTTTAAAACAAAGCACTGGAAAATACTGATACTTACTCCAATTGTAATCAAAATCTTTTATTGTTTGTACTTGAAGCAGAGATTGACATAAATGCTTTGAGTAATTGCTTTTTTACTGAGATTCTTTTTAGTGTAAATTCTTTACTACTTTTGGAATACTCATTTGGTGGGGAGATTTCTTTTCAAAAGAAAGGCAGGCTAGATACACTAGTTCATCAGGGTTGTTGTAGTATATCCATGTTATATGTATACATATATGTATGTGTAGTATAGTTTAGGTATATTCTAATAAAGGCTTTACTTTTTTCTACAAGATTCCCTATTCACTGTAGATGAAGGACTGGGAGAATGAGAAGTGTTGATCTGAAAAAAATGGGTGCAGTACAGAGTGTTAGCGTAGAAAGACATGAGCTGTGTAACAGGGTACATTGCTGACCTTTGAAAATGGGGGTGTGGGCACTTGTGTGTGTGTGTGTGTGTCCTGTTTCTGCTACATTGTCTCTACAAGGTCCTAGCAAAATCACTTAAAACAGACTTTCCAGTTCTATCTCTAATTATGCATTTCTTGAGTGCCTGACTTAAAATGCTGGACCCTGTGAGGGGTTATATACAGCAATTTATGAGTCAGCTGTTAGTCTTTAGGGTATCAGGAGAAATGCCAGTTAATGGTTACTTAGGAAGACTTTCCTAGAATTCTGAAGTCAAAGACATCTTCAACCTCCCCTTCAAAGCAGGGATGACATAAGGTTTAAATCAGGTTTCTCAGGACCTTTTCCCGTTGAGTTTTGGTGACTCTTGAGGGACAGAGATTACACCGCATGGTCTGGATGGTCTGTTGCAGTGCTAAGCCACTTTGTAAAAGTAATTTTTTTTTTCTTATGGGAGATGTCTCAAAAAAGATGTTCCAGAGCAGTGATACAAGCCTGAAATTTGAAAACAGCTTTAATTTTGCCTCTTCCTAATTCTTAATAAAGGTGTAAACTTATATTCTCCTAAGCAAGTTTTCCACATGTAATCTTCTGGTTTCTATGTATGCTATATTTTTCCTTTTCTTATCTAGAAGAAGAGAGGTTTATACCTGTTTCCGCAGTTGTGCCTTTCCAAAAGGAGATGTGTATCCCACATATTGGAAAATGAAGTCTGAGTGTAAGCGAAGTGTTCTGAATTTTGTAGTTGGAAACAGTGCAGGTCTCACTTAAAGTACTGCTTGGCTGTTCAATGTTAACTGCTAAGCTGTTGAATGTGTCAACTTTTAAAGTTGCTTTCATTAAATTGGTATGCATATGTACAGGGTAATCCAGCAGGGCTTGAAAGCAAAATAAAGCAGAGTCCCTCTGTTGGGGAAGGAACTGCTTAGGAGTGCAAGGTAAGCCTCAAAGGGGTTGGATGCTTGAGATGATAAACAGAAACAATTGTTGACTTGCTTGTCAGTATTTGAGGTTTTCCTCTTATAGGAGCTTGTGTCAGCAGTGTTAAATTCAGAAGCCCTTCAGGAAACTTAGAAAAAATATCTGAGACAGATATCCAGAATTTAGGCCATCTGAAAGGTTACCCTGAGGTAAACTGAAAATAAAAATGTCATTTGATAAGAAAATTCTTCTCCCACATAAGGGAGATATAGTAAAAGTGTATTTTCCTGCAGGTGCATTCTTTTTTTCCCTTGGAAGAATGGTGAACAAAGTAGTGTTGAAATCTGCATTTAAGCTAAGGTGCTTCATGTGAGAAGGTATGGCAAGATAAATCTTTAATGCTTAGTGAAATAGTATAGCCATCCTTTTTCCTTATGCGGGAAAAAAAAATTGCTATTGCATCACCTTCAGTGTTAGCTTGTATGGGATTTAATGTAAAACAGTGGGAGAGCATCCTAAAATCTTGTTAACAAGCACACAAATGTTTTGTCCTGTTCAAATGTTTTCTTGTGCATAAATTACTTAAGAATAGTACATGAAGGAGTATGGGCATGGTGTTGGGTAAAGCATAGATTTCATGGTTTAGAAATAAACCATTTAAGAACTACTTTCTTTTGTTTCACCTTGAGCACAGATAATGTGGTTTTTAATTGATGATGATGTCTTTTTTCTATGGCCTGTAGTATCATTTAAAAATCTCACTAAGTTATCCTAAGATAAACTTAAAGAATTAATTCTATTATTACTCTGCTTACTCTGTTGCGAAAGGGATCAGAAATCTATGGTAAAACGGTAAATAAAATAAGAATTAACCAATCTTATTTATAAAATTCAGAGATTCCAAAAGCAAGGTGGGGTTTTTTGTTTGTCATGTACTCAGGCTTGCTGTGTAGCTTTAGGTACAAGACTCAGACTTCATGCAGAAGTTTGCTTGACGTGGGTTGGGAATAAGATCCTACATCTTCTAGGACAACATCTAAAATTTCAAATGCTTGAAGAATCACTTTCTGACCAGTATTCTGACCTGTAAATATAAGAAGAATATTTGACAAACGCAAGCATAAGTAAATAACTATTCTTACGTTTACTAATCAAATTTCATTTACAAAAATATAATTGTATTCAAGAAATGAAACAAAAGAGACCATCTCAAAAAAGGCGGGAGGTGGAGCAGGGGAAGGGGGAAGCGGGTCATGTTGTTATTTCTAAGAACCCACTTTTATTTCTACTGTCTGCCATGTAATTTGTTACTCAGGTTTTTCTTAAAGTTACTATAGTGCAACAACAGATTAGTAAACTTTATATTTTCGCAGCAGGCCCTTGAAGTTCACATTTTATAATTTGCATTTTAATATTGCCTGTAAAGTGTTCAGATACATCTGAATGAAATATCATGTGAGTCAGTTTTAATTCATATGTGAAGCGTGCCAAATTTGTTCGTCAGCTTTAGCGTTTAAATTCACATCTCTTCAGGATTGTGGCAGAATTGAGAAAGAAAAAAAGAAAGGACAGTTCTAACAACTGAAAAAGAACAACTAGAAGTTTTAGGATTATCTGAAAAAAAGATTTTATCACCTCTGCACTAAAAACCTCCTCCTGTTATGTATAGCCATATTTATATGTAAATCTTCCTGCACGGGGAACTAGCTGAATAATCTGACAAGCCATGAGGTGGGTTTTTATTTTTGTCAGTAATACATACAAGAAGAATCTGGCTGACTTTGTTCTAATTTTTTAACCTTCTGAGTGTTGTGAAGTGTTTTGCCAATACCATTAGATAATTTTTTATCTTCAGCAGAAAATAATTCTTTAGGAATAATTGAAGGCTTACACTGTGTGGTCCCATCTTAAATCCTCCAGTGTCTTTTTGATAGACTCATCTAGTACAAAGATTGGATGATTTTGTTCATTTCCTTTTTCAAGGTCTTCATACAATTATTTTCTTTTTATGAATGTCATCTGCTCTAATAAGTTTGTGTCAATTTTTGCTTTTAATGTGTTGAATCTTTTTATCAGCTAGTGCCTGGTTTTAGCAATGATATATGTATAATTGCTGTTTAAAAATGTATTTATCATATCTAATACAAGTCTTCAAGTGCATATTTGGGTCAAAAGAAATAAGATGTAAGGATCAGAATGCTGGAAATTAGTATTTTGAGTATATTGAATTACAATATTAAAGCTAATCATTATAAAAATAACAACCTTCCAGTAATGGAAGCACAAAATGAGAGTGAGGCAAAGCTCTGTTGGCTACTGAATCCAAATCATGCAAATATTTATGTAAAAATAAGGAAAAGGTTAACACTTAGTAATGGGATAAACACTGGGCAATGAGTAGATTCTTAGTAAGCTTCCTATTCTCAGCAAAAATGGTGTTTCCTAAATAACATGAATGTATAATGCTCTAGTAGAATGGAGTAATTAATCACTAAAAGTTTTCAATGCTTCTTGTAAAAACAGAGATAGCTGTTATTTATTTTAACCAAGGAGGGCAGATTTCACCCTGGCATATTTAAAAAAAAAATAAATTAACTTTTAAATAATTATCTAAATAAAAATTATGTACTTTCTAGTCCATGATGAAGATGACTTGGCATATGTGAACAGCTTGGAGACAGAGCAGTAACATGTGCCTTTTTAGCAGCATCTGACTGGTCATCAGCTGTGTCAGCAGCCAAGTGATGCAAGATGCAACAGGTCTGAAGTTTGTCAGCTGTCTTCCTCCCTCACTTCTGGGGTGATTTTCCAATCAGTTTTACTTGTGGCAGAAGGAATCGTGGAATAAGGAAAACATAGGGATGATGCTCTATAAACAGATTTTTGCGGGCTGCTAGAGGAGGATGATCTGTAGCCTGAAAGCCACTGAACATCTCCTGTTTTGTGTTCAGGGGTCCCTGAAACAAGGAGCTCAGTCTTGCAAGACTTTAGAAGTTTTGGTAGCTAGCAGTTTTGTAGACTTTGTAACATTTTCAAGGAATTGTATTCTGATTTTTCTTATTTAATCCCTTTATTTTGGGAAGGTCTGATTTCTTTCGTCAGTGAAATCTTATCTTTGTGCAGTTGTTTTACTTGACTCTTTTGCCCAGCATTTAAATAACAAACATGCTTTATGGAAGACGTGCTACTGATCTAAGTGTATAAAATGAAATATTCTGTCAGCTGTTTCTGCTTGTGGATTTGTCAAAGTCTTTGCATAACAATTTGCTTTGAATATTCTATTCAGATCATGCTTTGGATAGAAAATCTGTTCATGAATTATGTTTTTTATTACTATACATTATTTTCATGATATTCAGCTAGCAAAAAAAACTTTGAATTTTAGTAACTATATTTCTCCTTTTTGAAATTTTATCTATATATTGGGTGGCTAACCCAGTCATTGGAAAAGTTGTTTTTCACAGTAATGGAGTGAATGTGGTTTTCACATGGAAAAGGGTTTTTCAGCTTTGGACACTATTCAATATCTGCTTAGTCTTGGGTACTTGAATGAACTCAAGGTGAATTAGCAGACGGGCTGCAGGCTTGAGTAGTAGTGAATTAACCTACCTGCTTTACTATTTCTGGTTTTCACTATATATATATATTAAAATGCATGGTTCATATCAACTCCAGTAACTTCAGATACAGAGAATCTGTTGTGTTGATTTTCCCAAAACGGCTTTACTTTTATACTTAGAAATAGCTTTGGAACCTATTACATATAATAAATGTTATGAACAGTAAACCAGAGTGATTTAGACTTTTTTGATACATTTAGTTTTTCAAAGACATCGCACATGACACATTAATAATACAGTGATTGATTTGGCAGTTGGGATGGTTTGTCAAAAGGCTTTGAATGTATGAGAACAGTAGTAGTTTCATGCTATTACATTTACATTTAGACAAGCATGCAAAACTAACAGTCGCTGGTTTATATTCCTCATAAAAGCTAAAGCATCCTTTTGAATTCTGTACATATACAGTAAGAGGAAAGGAAAAGATAACCTCTCTAAAGCATTTCTGTACCCATCAGCCTGAATGTGCTGTGGTCACTGTTTAATGTTAGCATCTTGATGGTATGTTTTGATGTTCTTTCCATGTTTTTGTTTTGTTTTGTTTTTAATGTAGACACAGAATTCTATAAAGTAAAGGAGGTTAATACTAATGTTTTGGGGGGTTACCAAGAGAGAATCTCATTCTAGATAACTGTTAACCTGTTCTTTCATCCTAACTAGGCATAATTCTTTTGAAAGTGATAGAAATATGTGAACTCATTCACGAGTAGTTTGATTTTCTTTGGCAAAATATTTTAGGTAATGTGAGTGTTTATGAAAATGCATATGGGAGCTGTTTCTTTGTTTAAAAAGAAAGAAGTATGTTTTCTCTCATATTTTGAGCCCAAAAGTATAGTCAAGTTAATAAAAATGAAGATCTGAGCTTGTCTTTTATTGAACTTAGTGCTGAAAGTTCATTGTAATACAATATTCTTGCTTAAATACAAGCCAGTTTAACTACATTTTCTGCTGTTTTATTAGTGTCCGCGTGGAATTCTTCCTTCTGGTTGTGGGATTGGATTGTTGGGGGTTTTTTTCTCTTCACCTTATTTTCTAAGAAATTCTTTTGAAATCGCTGATATACTCAGAAACTGCTGGTCCATATGTATGAGGTTTCTGCGCGAGAGAGTGTTTAGGCATTGGATTCTTATTCATTCCAATAGACGGTATTCACTCCAATACACACAATGCACAATTTAGTGGAGCAAAGGATAGGTGTGATACTATGGCTCATTGGCTTTCCAGATTAGATTTGTGTGATTCTAGTGCTGAGACATAACAAACAAACTAGATGGGAACAGGACCTTGAGTCTGGCTAAATGTTGTCATCATCACAGTTCATAAGATGGGTCCAGAAACTTTGGAATTGATTCATTCATCACATCTCCTTTTCTGAATAGCAGAAAGAAACTTTTGGTCTCTATTAGCTGTCTCTTTGGGAAAGCTGGCGGTAATTTCCTAGGAAAGTGTAATAAGAAAGAGGCGTTGATGCTGTTTTGAGTTTTTGACTAGTTGTGTTACCTGTTCACCACTTGTCTAATGTGATTAGTAGCCTAAACTGTGTTGTCAACACACCTCTGTCTTTACTGACAGTAGCGCTCTCCTTTCTAACAAGTTGTATCTGAAAAAGCTGGGTTTGCTTGTGACCATATACTGAAATTAAATACCAAATAACACTACGTTGTTAACTAATGATCACTAGCTAACATGCTGGAGGTTAAGCACTTCAATCTTTAAAGAATATATTACAGTTTTCTAGATGTTTTGGTTTTGCTTTGGTTTGTTTTTTAAAGCTTAAGACTTAAAAGGGCCATGTGCACCTGAGTGTTGAGTATCTCCAGAAATGAATATCTCCACAGCCCCTCTGGGCAACCCGTTCCAGTGTGTTAGCAGCCTCAGGGGGAACAAAATTTCTTTGCATCTAGCTGGAATCACCCACATTCCAACTTGTGTCCCTTGTCTCTCATCCTGTCACTGTGCACCTTGGAGAAGAGTCAGGCTTATACACTCCCACTATATAGTTGGAAGGCAGGAATAGGATTTTCCCTGAAACTTATCTTTTTTAAGCTCCCTGAGCCTTATAGACGATGTGCTCTAGCAGTCTGACCATTTGGTGGCCCTCAGCTAGACTAATTTCAGTATATCAGGGCCTTTACTCAGGTCAAAAATAGCCACCACTGTATGCAACTAAAAGAAAAATAAAAAGCTTGTTTAGGCTAATATTTTCTTGGGTTCCCATACTTCTGTTTTGTTTTAGGTTTGTTTGGTTTTGTTTGCTTGCTCTTCATTGTTTTGGTTGCACCAGTTTCAGTAACTGGTTCTGACAACATCATTTTGTATCTCAGTCTGCCATGCTATCCATGTCATCCCTGTTTTAAAGGCCTGGTGCATTTCCACATATTTTATAATAATTCAGAATATTGCAGTTGTGTCTATTACTCTGTCTGTTATGCTCTCTCTTTTTTCTTTCTTTTTTTTTTTTCCTGCAAGTAAACTGTATGTTTCTCATGTTGAATAACAAAACCACAGAAACCTTGATCTGTCAGAATTCTAGGACAAAACCCAAATTGTTTTCCATCATGTTTAAAAAAAAAAAAAAAAGAAAAGGCAGGGAAAGCAAGTAAAATTTAGGATAGCTTCAGAAGGTGGTCCTTTATTTAGGACCTAATTTACAGTTTGCAAGTTATGAGAATTACCAAAGCTTAGAAGAAAAGGGGTTTTCTGGGGTTTGATTCTTCTGTTTTGTCAATGGAGGTTTGTAGCAGCTGGTGTATAAAACCACTTTTACCTGTCCAGTTAGTGCTTTACAGTTTCGACATTGAAAAACTTATCTCCAGAATCTTCCTCCAATGTGGATTAAGTTAAATAAAACATTTTCTGTGATGTTACCTTTTGACTTATTTTGAAGGTTTGCAATAAGGTTATAATAAAGTATTTTGAGCTGAAATACTGCTATTTTTTTTGTCATAAACATGTAGTATCATTTGTCATCATGTTATCTAGGCTATTTATAAACAACTCAGATGCCTCAGAAAGATAAATCATATTAGAATACATTCTTAAGTAGCATAATTGTAACAAATGATCCATAGGCAAATGTTGCACTAACCAAATTTAAAACTTCCAGCTTACAAAACCCAGGTCATTCATTTATCTGAAGTACACAGATCAAATCTCTTTGAGGATTTCTGTGAAATGCTTTGTCTGGATTTTCCCACTTGTTGTGAGCTACAGTTGTGAGAGTATTTATGTAGAGAGCCAGCTCCACTTTAACATAGGGAGTAACCTGACAGCCCGCCATGCTGTATATTTCTCAGTGCCTTAGAATTTTTGATAGGTGATGTGTGACTACATAGAAAGCAATGTGAAATATTTTATGTTCCCTGTTTCTGACTGTGCTTTTGTTTTCCAAAATTGGATAATGATGGTGGGTTTATTCCATAAAATAAAAATAAATTTAAAAAAAATTAAAAACCCAACCAGGAAAGAGGAGTTGTAGAAGAAGGAATCCTGACCATTGTCACGTGATTTGAGGTTAGAAAGATGAATAATTCTGCCACGGCAATGGTCTGCACCCAAGAATTCCAGTAAGTACCACAAGGAGCACAGGTAGTAAGTGCTTCAACCTTAATTATCAGCTGGTTTCTTGAAAGCATTGTTATGTCCTTCCATTTTTTTTCTGCTGAGAGGAGAGAAATAAAATTCACATGTGAAGCACATTCAGTTTGTACATTCACATGTGTTGTAATGATTTGGGGCATTTAGGCTGGTTTGCCTTGTTTCTGTGAAAAATAACTTTTGCCTTTATCAGAAATTTATAAAGACCGTCCATTTTTGCTGTAAAAATGAGAACAGACAACTGTACAGGAGAGGGTGGTCACGGAAAATTCACTGAAAACATTATTTTATGTTGCACTTCCCCTGCCCACCCTATCACCCCAACATCTAGCTGTAGCTTCCTGTCTGGATAGTCTGTAAGATCTGGGTGAAGACTGTTCATCTGATCAGAGAGAAAACAACAATGTCTAATAATAGCTGATCGATTCTGCTGTATCTTATTGTGCAGAGAACTGAAATAAACGGCACCAAAAAAAAACCAGAGTATGATGAGAGATGGGCAGATGTTGCTTACAAAAATTAGAAGCAAATCTGTAGTCTTTTCCTAAATACTTCAGCTTTTTTGAAAAAATAATTTAGGTGAATTTTAAAATGAACATTTTATTTGTGCTTAAAAAAAAAAATAAAAAATCAGCCTCCTAAAATGAATAGCCCTAAAATTCTACATTTAGAATGGCTGTGGAGTAATAAAGTAATATAAAATTCTTAAATACATGGCAAAGATGTAACATTTCAAAATCCTTTTGCAGCTAAAGTTTTATCAAGCCGTGCAGTTTACCATTCTGTTCCACATTAATTGTAGAATTTTTTGTTTGTTTGTTGAATTGCCTTTAATTATACAAAAGGATGTTATATCGTTATTGTAATACTACAATTTTATATCCAGCATAGCATCAGGGTGACTGTAGCAGGTCAGTGTGGAGGTCCATTTAATCCCTTATTCTGTTTACAACGATGGCTGTAAGAAAATGGCTGAAATATCTATGTTACTTCTTAATACCTTTCCAGCCCTTTTTTGGATCAAGCGCTTCAGGGCTGGATGTAGTTTCTATGTATTTATTAATCTTTAACAACCTTCTCCTACTCAAATATGTTCATCTCCCTTAAATCTAGATGTAACCTTTACCTTTCTAAATGTCCATTAGCAGGGAAGTTCACAACTCAACTATTTGTTGGGTGATGAGTCACGTCATCTAGTTTTGAAGCTGTTTCCTGTTAGTTTCAGCTGATGCCTCCTGCTCCTTATTTTGGAAGACAAAGTGAAGAATCAATTTTTATCACCTTGACCTTGAAGACCATGTTTTTGTAGGCATTTGTTATTTCTCTCCTCAGCTACGTCTTTCTGGAAAGAGACTGAAGCATTTCTGCTGTATGTAGGGATTTCTTGTACAGAAGTTATTCTTTTACCTTTGTCCATCTTAAGTTTCCCTTCTCCAAATCATTTTCAGTTCTACTGTATCCTTTTTTGAGATGGGGGACCAAGATGACACACAGCATTGATGTGGACAGACCATGGATTTATACAAATAGCAAAATGAGTGCTGTGGGGTTGTGTTCCTTTCCTGAAGATTCTAAAGTTCTAGTTTACTTTCTCAATGACTACTCATAGGTTAAGATTTTTTTTTCCCATTTGTACTTCTTTCTGTTTGTCTATAGTGAATTTTATTTTATCTGTTATTTTATTGGCCACTCAGTATCCTTCATTGCTTCATGATTGATTCTCATCTTTCTTTCCTATGACTTACTAGAGAAGCTTGGCACATCACTATTCATTTTGTTTTCAGTATATTTATGAAAGCACTGAACATCACTGGTACCAGCACAGATATTTGCGCAATTCCATTCCTAGAGACGTCCTTCTGCTGTCGAACCAACCATTTACTCCCATTTGTGGTTTACCATCTTTTCTTGACAATTATCTCAGCAAGCATAGACAATCCTTTTTATGCATGGATGCTGAGTTTCCTGAAAAGTCTTTCTGAAACCCAAGTTAATTGCTGCCTGCCAGGTTTTATTCTGCTGCTTCTGTATGCCAAACTTCCTTGGCATTCTAATTTCCTTTTTTTACATTTTTGGGTGACTTTTGAAGATCAAATAAGTAAAACAACCATTGGATTTAATTTTTTAAATTATTTATTCAGAGGCTATGTTGCAAAGCTGGACTGTATATGGCCAAGTAAAGTGTGTTAGTAAAAGGTACTAGTAGGGCTCTCTATTGTAGCCATTGTTCATACAAGCTTTTCTAAGCACTTGCTGTGATAGTTCTGAAGAATCCATTTAACAGTAGAACATCATATGAAGATTTAAATCACTCTGTGTGCATGTTTTGAAAGGGAAATAGAAATTCATAGTTTCATGAATGTTTTTAGAAAGTATAAATCTATTCAGAACTTTTAATTAAATACCCTCTTTATGATAATGCTGTGGTGGGATTTGTATGGCAGCAATTTTACAGTACCTATTGACTTCAGACACTAAGGGTTCCTTTATTGTGTGCACCTCCTCTGTCCACTGCTGCACTTTGCTTTAAGTTTTATTCATCATCTTTTCTACGTAGTGACCCAGATTTCTGCACAGAACTCTTTTTGAACTGTATAATAACTGCTTCTGATCTCAGTCAAAAGGCCCAGTGGTGACCTGGCTGACAGCTGTCTTACCTACAGACGTATTCACTGGTGTTCTGAAGGGGGTGAGTGGGTAAAGTGTTGCAAAACAGTGCCATTGATTATTTATTTGAAAGGGGATGGAAGTAAAACATTACTATTTCATTTGTTGTTTAAATCTTGATATGCCAACAATGTGGCTAAATTTAAGTCTGTGAACACAGAGTTCGGCAGCTGCCTCTAGTACCTGAGATCTTAATTTCATTCAGGTAATTATTAATATATAGCACTCATCTAAGACTAGAAAGCGGTACCCTAGAATTGTATTCATCAAGAGAGGGAAATTTGCAGGAGTGTATTTTCTTTTCAGCAGTATTTATGTGACTATGATGTTATCCTCAAGCTCACCCCACTGTCTTTACAGTTTGTCAGTATATGGTGTTTCTACCACGACAGACACTTTTTTCAGTTCTTGTAATTTCAGAGGATGTGAGTATACCCAAATTATCTTGCTACATCTGTCCATGTGTTCATAGTTGTAGCTACAAAAAATGACCAGATAAAAAACCCTAATGTTCATGGTTTTCCATAGCTGGTACAACAAGCAGCAGCTGAGTTCATTGTCTTTGAGCTGCAAATGTTGCTTTGGCTTGCCTAGGAGGAGCAAATTTTCGTTGCTGACCTGTCAGTAATCTAGCTTGTGCTTTGGGGTCCCAACTCCTACTTGAAAGTCTTACTTAAGACTAAAAATATGACTTTTATTTTTCCAAATATTTTATTATAGGTCGGAACAACCTTGTAATCTCTTAATGCATGCAAACCTTTATTCTTGTTACATTCAGTTTCTTTACTTGGTGTCTCTTTGGATTCACAGGTCAGTATATGTCTAAAAGAAAGTAAGTTAGAGCATGTATCAAGAAATCCAGTAGATGTTACTAAAATGGATGAGAGTCTTCTTTTCTCCCTTCGAGTACAAGAAGTAATAGGTGCATATTTGTTTTTCTCATACATTGAACATCAGGTAGAATATAAACGACAAATGGTAAACTTCTGCTATATACCAAAACCTGTGTGGAATAATAACTGGATCACATTGCAATTTTTGCACTTGCTATTAACTTCAGAATTGTCTAATTTGATTGTGCTATTTTAAATTCTGACTTTAAGAACAGTCTTTAAGGTGTGCAGTGAACTTGGAATTGAAATTACAGAACGGTGATACTGGAATAAAGTCAAGTCATGTAGTATTTGGGGTTGCAAAATGCCTCAGAATGCTCTGTAAGTATCTTGTAAATATTGCATGTATCTGACCTTACTTTTTCAGTTACTGAGAACAAGAAAACTCTTGGACTGAGCTAAGGATGGTGACAGAATCTGTGGACCGGTCTGAGGCTGAAATTGGAGCAGGTGGTTTTTTTGACCCTTGACCACACATTTAAATCATCACTTCAACTCTTTTCACCTGTGGAACAAACAAAGTGTGCCTTCTGTGAAAATGGGCAGGTCTCCCCCATCGTAGTAAATGGACCAAAACACATCTTTCAGAAAGCACCTGACTTCAAAGTTTTCACTGAAGGGAAAATTCAGTGGTTTTATCTTGGTTTAAAATGTATGCCTTATTTCCATTGTGTATCAGATTGTCTGCTATCCAGACTGAGGTTGTCCTTATGTCTTTTTCTATTAAACTGCAGAGTAAATTTTCGTCTTCCTGTTAAAATAGTTCAGTGCTAATGACATCTTTTTGGAACACAGGATGAGGGAAATGACAAAGTAACACCCCTCAAAATACTATAGTGTGTGAACATTAGTTCTGGCTATTTTCCTCCTTGTTAACAGAAACAAAGATGTTAGAAATAGGCTAGATATGAAACGTGTGGATACAGTCATATATATTTTAAAAATTGCGGGTGATTTTTTTGTGTCTCAATCCCAGTCATGCTTTTTGCATGTGGTCCATACAGCTGTGCCCAAACATAGCCACATGGATCTTAATGCCTTTGGAAAACTGGTTTGTAAGATTGGCATCCTGATTTGCATATGAAAACCCAGTGATTACTGTCAGAATGCTGCAATCAGAGGTGCAAGTTGGGAGTTCCACCATGTCTGTCCTATATAATTTCAACTTAGAAAATTAAGGTGCTATGCATATGTACTTTTCATGCAAAAATTATAAATAGATACAGAAATGATTTGTTAAAATTGTTAGACAAAAAGTGATTAAACTGGCCTACAGACAGGTTCTGAGAAAGAAATCTGTGTTCAACTTTGATGAACTCAGCTCAGGATTAGTTAATAATTTTAATGATAAATAATTTTTATCATGTGTTTGATGTGATATTAAAAGGCACTGTGTAGATTGGAGTAGTAGATGAGGGGGTTGGTTCCAATAATGTAGAAAAGAATCTGAGTTTTACTATGACAGGTGAGTCAGAGCAGCACTATTCTGGTAACGTTATATATAGCCTATTTTGAATCAGTTATTTTACTTGTCTGTAAAATTTTCATTTGATAAATGCTGCCATCAATATAGATATTTTGCCAGAAAAAAAAATTGACTTGTAGAAGACTTCAGTTGCCTATAAATTCATACTAGTGTTTCCCAGTCTCGATGGTTCTTCCTCCCACCTGCACCCACATTGAATTAAGCTTTAATCTGATTTCCTTTCTGATACTTTAGAAACAGTAAATGGTTTCATTGATGTCCTGTGTTACTGTATTAGAAGCATTTCCTTAATTTCAGATCCATTTCCTTAACAAAATCCTTGCCCTGAAAAGTCTTCTTAGAAGTCAACTTAGCTGTTTATGTTGGTATGTGTGTGCACAGGCTTTCTCAAATCTGAGATGAAGTACAGACATTTTAAAATCTGATTTTGCTTCTAGGAAAAGTAAAATTTCATAAGTCAGAAATTCTTTTCACTTGTAGCTTCTTCATCAGAAATATCAAATTCTTAACCGACTGTTAGTGCTTGCTATGATTACTGTTGCTAACAATTAAGATAGGACTTTAGTGCTTTCACTGCAGCAGTTTCATTTATTATTACTTCTGTTTTCAGTTATAGAGTATACATCTGGGTTGGGTTTAATTGCTTTCAGCTCAGACTTTCTAAAAATTCAAAAAGAAGTAGTCTAAAAAGAACAGAAGAGAAATGTTCAGACTGAAAGACTACTGAATGCTTATTTCTTAAATGTTTGAGACTTTTTGTTGTATATTATTTTTTAATGCATTCCCACAGCATAACTTTTTACTTCAGGGCATGTTACAGTATGTATTTATAATGAGACTGACTGTGTTCTTTCTTGCTCCGGTGCACATGACTCTAGTGAAGTCGATGGGCTTATGTGAGAATTGCTAAGACAATATTCAGGCTATTAGTCTTTACTTTAGTCTCCCACGGAAGACTAGCTAATATTTAAGACTGAACTTATCGTTATTACTGCAGGTTCCAAAGTTATTTTATTCTGGTATTTTATATTTTTCTTATTTTTCCCTCTTGCTTATTTTCTTCCTTTGGAAAATGATTTTTTTCTGAATATTGAAGACATTCAGGAGTAGAATTTATTTTTTTTTCTGGATATATTCATGTACAACAGGAATTGTTATTCATGCACTATAGTAAGTCAAAACTCTGGAGAATTTTTCAAAGGGAATATGTGGAGTTAGGTTGAAAGGGTAAGGACAATGTTTCTAGATGATCTTTCTGCAAGTTAACAGGCTCAGTGCAAGATAAGATTTGTGTTGTTGCCTGCTCTGGAAGGAAAGTAAAAAAAATCTTAACACAGAGTTCAGAAAAAGATATTAAACCAGAAATTGAAGAAATAGAAGGGTTTTTTAAAAGGTTTCCCTCTTACATATGTGTTTATGCAGAATATCAGTCTGACTGGAAGTAAGAGAGCTTTGACACCAACTCTACTTAGGGATTAATTAAATAATCTCTTAGTTAATGATGCCTGTCTTGTATGCATTGAATTATAGGAATCATTTCTGGTGGTAAACTGTAGGTAATAATTTATGATGAGTTTCTTTTAGCTAAAGCTATGTGATAAAACTACAGAGATGGCTGAGTTGCTATTCAGAGAAGCCCTCAGGAACACTGGACTTTTTGAAGAAGAGAGAATAAAGAAGGAAGGTGGTTCAACATAAAATCATGTTTGCAGTTGATTTTTGTTGTAGGGAAGAAGGGACAAGGAGGAGATGAAGGCAATATTATGTGGATTGCTAAAAAAAAAAAAAAAAAGCTGACTGTATTATTTTAAAAGTGAATTAAAGATGTGAGGAGATACTACATGGCTTGCCCAAAGAAGAAAGTTGGCTATGTTTTTAAAAAGTGCATAAAAACTGTAAGAAAGATGCAAGGATAACTAAAGATTATTTTTTAATGAGAAACCTGAATAAAGAACCATGTGTAAGGCAACATCTGACACATATAACTTCTGAAAGATGCATAATTTCTATCCTGCTTGTCTCATCCTTTGGGAATAATTTGCTGTTGGTTTGTACTAGCAATTTTAATGGCTTTTTGAATCAAGTCAGCTTTCTCTCTGGCTTTTCCTGCCAGATCTCTGCCTGCCTTCTCTGTTCCTTGGAATGAATAGACAGCAAACAGCATCAGCTTACCACTTAGCTCAGCTGCGCTCAGATTTGGTGTAATATGTATTGTACTATCCATGTTCAGGTCTGAACGGCAGGTACAACATAAATTTTACTCTTCAATTCCGCTAGATTAAGGTGACACAGCAGCTCTGGCTCTACTTTGAGCTTTCATTTTGTCAATTCTTTCAATAATCCAGTTTCATGTAGTCAAGTAAACACATGGGGCAGGGAACAAGAGGTTGTTTTGAGGAGGGCAGGAGAGAAGGAAACCACTAGCAATAACAAAAATTTAAATACTCAAACTTTGTTACTGTTGTAGGTTGATAGAGTGCTATCTTTGAAAATGAAAAGAGCCTTACCTGGTTCTGTTATAGTGGTGGGGATAACTTGTTAAGTACAATTCCTGTTTGCAAACATATATTCTAATTTTTAATAGTTATTTAACAACATCGGTGTAACTTAGTTTATTAGCATGAAACATTCACATTAGTTTTTTCATTTCAGTTAATGTTTAGAGAATGGTTGCAAACCAAAGAACTATATATTATCAGCAGGCAAGTAGTTCTGTACACAAGCAAGAGAAGTCACAATCTGACCCGCTTTCTCTATCATCCAGTATTCAGGAAGGGCAATATAAGTAAACATTACAATCGTGCTGTCTTTATGTCCATAGCTGCTGTACAGATTGTGCAGAATTTGGAAGAATACTACATTCAGTCCAAACCGATAGCCAAAATAAATGAAAATCTATTCATTTTTGGAAATGAAGTTTTTCGGGGTATTTACATTCAACGGACATTATTACAAATGTTCACCTTGAGCAGAAGTATGAAACAGCCAGTCAGTTACTAATCAGAGCAAGTAACTTGGGAAACTGTCACAGCTTTCTTGTTTAATAAATGAGACTGAAGAGTCTTCTGGAAAAGTAGTATTGAACTACATTAAATACTTCTTGTAGCTGACTGCTGCACTCTAGTAGGCTGCTTTGTAGATATTGAATGGGAAGAAAGCACCATTTTAAGTTTAAAAACAAAACAAACCCCCCTGCCACATCTATCAACTACTAACATATTCCTGAATGGACTATTTAAATATGTTCAAGAACAAAAAGGTGATATACCTTGTCATTTTACATCATTCAAACTTAGAAAAATACAATTCCTTTCCAGTGCTGGCTTCACTTCCAGTTTTTATTTTGGTTCTCAATCTATGATGTCATGTCCTAACATACCTTAAAGTTTGAGAAAACTGATGTGCGGAAAGAATTGTACAATAGATGCCATTTCTTTTATGATGAGTTGTGGTTGGATTTGTTTGTGTAATGCTATTAGAAGACATGTTGTCACTAAGTCCATAAGAACAGGTCAGTAGTCGTTGAAGAAGTTTCCTCACTTCTATAAAATCTTTTCTGTAGAGGGAAGTGCAAATCCGTAGTCAGATTTGTAGTTAAGTTCTTGAAATTATTTTGCTCTTCATGCAAAGAACTGTTTGCATTAATTCTTGAGCTGTTGTTATAGATGACTGTGTTGTGAACACCGAGTTTTGAATACTGCTTCTTCCTTTCTCTGATTAAATCTTGCCATTTATCTTCTTTGAATCCTAGAATACTTGCGGGATCTTTTCCAGCAAATACAGTGCTATGTTTTAGCCTTCAACGAAATGCTTTCAGTGCATGGAAACCCTTATGGGAAGTTTAACTTGGCTATGCTTACACACTGTTGAAATGCTTAAAGCCACTATCACATGAAATGCTTTCCAGTATCTCTGGAAAACTCAGGTTTTATCACTTTAATATCAAACGAAACTCTGTGCTTGTGAGCTCAGGAGTAATAGCTAAATTTTGTGGTTTATTTTAGAGTAGCACAGGCTCCAGATGAATGGAGTAGTCTTCTTTATCTCTACAGGATTTTTTTCTTGAATATAAAACATTTTATTCTCTATCATTTTTACATTGTATCTTTTCCATGATGTTTTCATGAAAATAAAGCGGTTTGAAAATGGACTTTTCATCAGTTCATCCTTTATGTGTTTTACTTTGTAGAGATGACCATAAATCACAGTTAATTCTAATGCAGTGGCTCTTCTAGTTCATCCCCTCTTTTCTGTGTTTGAAATTAGCATGGGTTTGTTTCGTTATTGTGATAGAACTATAAAATACATCATTGCATTTCCCCAGAGAAGTAGGTATATGCCATCAGCTTAGTACATTAAGTGTTGGGGCATGTAAGAGAGGAGAGATCGGTAAGAAAGTTTGACAAGTCTTGCTTTTGACAGTTTTGTCTTATGTTCTGATCAGCAGTCTATTGCCTTTTGAGACCAATTTTGTTTAAAACTCTGCTCAACTTCTGTAAATATTCTAGCACTTTGAAAAAGTCTTATTTTTCCTATTTTTTATGCTTTTTCTGTTGTAAAAAAATGGAATCTGGTGTCATGCATCAATTATATAGGCTTCTGAGATGGGAAGGGGAAAGGAAAATAGGACATTTCTGAGACCTTTAAATAACCTACTCAAAATAACTCTTTCCCTGAATAATGTTTCATTATTTTGGTCTGACCTATATAGGTTGGAAGCAAGAACCATGTCCTAATGGAAAAAAGAAGCATTCTTATTTTTCTAATTATATGAAAGTATTGGATTTTACAGGATATCTGTTTAAAACTGCTTGAAAGGTTTGGGTGAATGAATGAATGAAGGTGTCCTTGTCATAGGAACTTTTGTTGTGCCATACAGGCATGAGCCCCACACTGGTGATGCATTAGAATTATATTACCTTGCCTTAGGATGGGTATTACTTCTTAATGCTGCAGCGTAGCTATTACTAAGTTTGGAAAGATGAGACACTGAATAATAAATACCATATTACTGGGCAGTATATTTATTTTTTGGACAGTTAGTTGAGAAGCCAAGCTACAATGAGCTTTATTTCATAAGTTAATATAGAAATGAAACAGGCAGGCAAACCTGTATTTTAATATGGTTTCAGAACAGCTTTTTATAGAGTTCAATGGTGAAATGAAGGAAGCAATCCTGTAACATACTGTTTGATAAACTGGTATGCTCTTACTGTTAAGCAGAGAGAAATTCGTAGAAAGAGGCTGTCCTGGTTTCAGCTGGGATAGAGTTAATTGTCTTCCTAGCAGCTGGTACGGTGTTACGTTTTGAGTTCAGTATGAGAAGAATGTTGATAACACTGATGTTTTCAGTTGTTGCTAAGTACTGTTTGGTCTAAAGTCAGGGATTTTTTCAGCTTCTCATGCCCAGCCAGCGAGAAAGCTGGAGGGGCACAAGAAGTTGGCACAGGACACAGCCAGGGCAGCTGACCCAAAGTGGCCAAAGGGGTATTCCATACCATGGGACGCCACATCTAGTGTATGACCTGGGGGAAGTGGGGGCGAGGGATCGCCGCTCGGGGACTAGCTGGATGTCGACTGGCAGGTGGTGAGCAATTGCACTGTGTGTCATTTGTACATTCCAATCCTTTTATTATTGCTGTTGGCATTTTATTAGTGTTATCATTATCATTATTAGTTTCTTCTTTTCTGTTCTGTTAAACTGTTCTTATCTCAACCCACAAGTTTTACTTCTTTTCTCGATTTTCTCCCCCATCCCACTGGGTGTGGGGGGAAGTGAGTGAGCAGCTGCGTGGTGTTTAGTTGCTGGCTGGGGTTAAACCAGGACAGAGGCTTCCTGAATCCTACAGGATTTTGTGATTCTCCAACATACTCTCTCTCTTGTGGGATATTTTCTGAGTCCATCACTGAGTGAATAATGAGGCTTTTACATACAGATGTACTGTGGCCATAATCTTCACTTAGGGGTTTTTTTTTTTTCCACTTATTTTGCAGCCCAATAAGGGATAACCGGTTTCCCACCCACTCCACTGCAGTTCTTGATGTTTTCTGTTTTCGGCTGTGAAGTAACATGAGGACTACTGAGAAAATGGGCTTCATAAATTCAAAGCACCTTTTTCAATAATATGTTGGAGGAAAGTGCTTGCATGTGTGCCCTGAAGTTTAGCATTTTTACAAAATGAATTCAAAAGATTCCTGTGAGATGGCTGCCCATCAGTATTTTCCTTTTTTTACTATTTTCCATAATTTTAGGTTGGCCTACTGCCATTTCCCACACGATCTTTTCCAAAACTTCTCAGAGTGTTGCTCTACAATTACCTTTGAATCCTGACTTCTGAATATTTTTATTAAAAACTGCATCTTCTGAAGTACTTGCATCTTTATCCACTTCTCTTGGAGAGTTCAGTTGTCCTGATTATGTCCCCTCCCAAGATCTTGCCCAGCCCCAGCCTGCCGTTGAGGAGGGCAAAAATGTTGGAGAGACAGCCTTGATGCTGTGCCAGCACTGCTCAGCAGCAGCCAAAACACTGGTGTGTTATCAACACCTTTCTGGCCCTACGATGGCTGCTATGGGGAGAATTAACTCCATCTCAGCCAGACCCAATACATCAGTTTTCTGGAGTTTTTCAGTACAGTAGGACTTTAATGGCTTGTAGGTTTTGTGCTTCTGTATTACATGGATTCAGGTATTGAGAGTTTGATGCACAGTGTCTCATTGTAATACCTTCTAGTACATGCAATTTTTGAATGGTTTCTAATCTAGTTTTCTTCTGTTTCATTACTGAATTCTGGATGTCATGTTACTGAAAATAGCATTTTTTTTCTATAAGACTACAAGTGAAATCATATGGAAATCACTGAAACTAATGATTCATCTGAAAGTGTTTATTTTAGAATATCAATCTTTGGGAAAAATTAAACACCTACTTGTTCTTTACATACTTCTTATTTTATGTGAGTTTTGTAAGGTTTCCCCTCCTCCATTTTATATATTTTATTACTAATCAAATTATGGAGAAGCCAAATACGGAATGCACAAAAGATATAGAAGAATACCCAAAACACTCTTTAGGAAAAATCCAAGATCAAGTTAATGAAATAAAATGATAGTACTGATTTTTTTACATCACATATGTGAGGGAACAAAAGTGAAAAAACATTTCAGGATGAATTATTCAATGGGTATGATAATATGGTACACTGTCACTCAAGTAATTTCTGGTTATTTTTTTTTAGTAACTGGCATTTGAATATTTGTAGAGGTTAAGCTTTTGCAGTCTGGTGGTTGGGGGTGGGGAAGACAATTATCAGAGGTGCAGTTGTCATCTTCTGCATTAGAAAAGTGTGAAACAATTCCTATGTGTGAAAGGAATGAAGACTAGAAGACCTTAGCTTTATTGCTGGTGGGGGAAGAAGGCAGCAAATTTTCACTCTGGAGAGGATGACCCATATTACTTGCAGATGACCCATATTACTTGTTTCTAGAAAGGGATTGAGGTTCTGTTCAAGCTTGGCAGCTTAAAACATTAAGTTTATTTACAGTGTTGCTCTATTACTGGCTAAATAACGTTCACTTCTGGTCACAGAAGACGAGGGAGTATGAGAGGGCAACAGTGGCAATAAGGCCATAGAAAATCAATGTTTCTTCCAATTGTCCTTATTAAAGGCTGAGCAAATGCATTGCAGGTCCACAAAAGCAGCAGTGTCATGCACTCCTAAGTATTAAAAAAAAACCCAACCCTTCTTTATGATGAAAGTTTAAGCCAAAGGGATTAATCATGCAGAATTTCTCTATTCTTTCTTGGCTCTTAAATACTGAGAAAATGTTAGTGGGTAAAAAATTTAATTTGTCTTCTCTTAGTCCTTTAAACATGCCCTAAATTTTTATTCACACAAAGCTTCCAGTCCCTGCAAGATACTAAATGTTGATTTTTGGCTTTGTATTTGAAAATGATTACTCCATCTTTTCTTTTCTTTCGGTTTTCTGGTTTTTAAGTGTTTCATTTGGAAAGGTTTAATAACAATGTCCAGGCCACTTTGTCTTGCCCCAGTCTGAACCGTTGTACAATGGAAATCAGATTTAATTACTTCATTTTGAAAATTAATGAATTTCTGAAACATCAGTGGAAAAATTTTGTCACTAAAATGTATTTCTTAATGGTTCAAAGCAAAGGCCTTGTTGAAAGTGAAATAGATGAAACAGGCAATCTCTTCAGAAATAATGAGTTCTTAGTAAATTTGAATGTGGTTGAGTTGTTGAATTGACAAGTTCTGCCCCAGAGTTCTTTCTTCAATCCCTTTATGCAAAAGGAGTGCTCAGAAATGTTACAATAAGTTACAATGCAAAAATCTTATACAATAAAATAAACAGCAGTAACATTGCTATATCACATTTATATGCATAATTTTCATTTACTTTTGATGAATAAAGTGGTAAAATGACAATAAACAGCAGTGACAATTGGTGTTCCTACAGCAACTATTTTCTTATGAAGATAACTCTAAAAAGCTGAAAAAGTCAAAAGCAGATTTATCAGGTGGTGTTACAAAATACATACATAGTAATGCAATATAATTAACCCTAAAGGTTCAGAATGGTAAGACTGGCATGAAAAACTTTATCTGTTATACAAGTGTTGATGCTAACATTTTGTGTCCTTTGCCCTGAGGATGCTGCCTCCTTGTTGGAAAATGCTTGAAGGGTATTAGAGTGAATTAGAATGGTCCACTTCTCGCTGTGTGCTTGTGGGTGTGTACAGGTGTGCTTGTAATAGAAAATACTCTCATTCAGAAACAGTGGATGAAAATAATTGCTGATTACTTTTAAATGTTTTCTTTCCATGCATATTTGTATGCAGGCTTCCTGTGTCTGTCCTTTATTTTAGTACTGTTTACTAGCAAGATTATTGTTTATTGCTCTGTATGAATTAAGCTTGATTTGCATTCTATATATATTTTTGAAAGTATGTTTATATGTTGTCGTGGTTTAACCCCAGCCAGCAGCTAAGCACCACGCAGCCGCTCACTCACTCCCCCCCATCCAGTGGGAGGGGGGAGAAAATCAGGAAAATAAGTAAAACTCCTGGGTTGAGATAAGAACGGTTTAATAGAACAGAAAAGAAGAAACTAATAATGATAATGATAACACTAATAAAATGACAACAGTAGTAATAAAGGATTGGAATGTACAAATGATGCGCAGGGCAATTGCTCACCACCCGCCGACCGACACCCAGCCAGTCCCCGAGAGGCGACTGTCCCTGCCCCCCCCCCACTTCCCAGTTCCTAAACTAGATGGGACGTCCCATGGTATGGAATACACTGTTGGCCAGTTTGGGTCAGGTGCCCTGGCTGGGCATGAGAAGCTGAAAAATCCTGGACTCTAGTCTAAACACTACTGAGCAACAACTGAAAACATCAGTGTTATCAACATTCTTCTCATACTGAACTCAAAACATAGCACTGTACCAGCTACTGGGAAGACAGTTAACTCTATCCCAGCTGAAACCAGGACAATGTATATACTTTATACATACACACTTACACATGCACACATATATACAGCCATTTATGTGTATATATACAGACATACTTATACATACACAGAAATATAAATATACATGCATACATACAGAATTATGTTTTAGAATGCAACAGGAAAAATGAAACCTGCTAAACATATGTGAAGAGATAGACGCTTCCACTTTTTCCTCTTAAAAAACGTCTGGAACTTGTGAAAACTGGAATATAATACTCCACTTTATTCAAGTGTTACAGCTTACTTGAGTAAGTAGAATTGAGCCTGGGAATAAAGTGCCTGGTAAAAAAAGCAAGCCTTTTAATCTTCCTCATAGTTGTTAATCAAAATAGAGAAATTAACAGTACTTGTTATAACAGTTCTTGAAATAAGTATGGCATATATTTATAAATTTTAAAGGTGCATGAAGCTTTCTAAATCATGTAGGATTCTGTATTATAATTAATTATATAGAAAACCAGTCTCTTTTCAGTTCAGAATTTTGGTGAAACTTGAGGGCATTTTATTCAGGGAAAGAATTTTTCTCTATGCAGCAGAAAAAGGGTTTTGTTTTGTTTTCAAGTAACAAAATGTTACTGTGTATCAAATGAGCAGCAATCTGTGAAAATGTCATCTTTTACATGCAAATACTGTCTCTCAAATAGATAATTTGAGATTTCCACAGCTTTTTACACATGAAATTGTCATTTGGTTCTTTCCAAGCAACCGAAGTCCTGCAGAAAGAATCAGGGAAACACAAGAGCGACTTGCCTGAAGCACTTGTTGAAGTGCAAGTGGTTTGGGCTTTGCTAGGGAAAGAAAGTAATTGTCTGCCAAGACAGTCTTGTTTACTGGCATTGTATTGGGTTTGGCTGAGATGGAGTTAATTCTCCCCATAGCAGCCCTCGTAGCGCTGTGCTCTGCATCGGTAGCCAGAAAGGTGTTGATAACACACCAGTGTTTTGGCCACTGCTGAGCAGTGCTGGCACAGCATCAAGGCTGTCTCTCCAACATTCCCCCCTCACCAGTAGGCTGGGGAGGTGGGCAAGATCTTCAGAGGGGACATACCATATGATGTCTGCTCAGCAAAGAAAGCTAAGAGAAAGGAGGAGGGAGGGGGGACATTCTTATTACGACATTTGCCTTCCAGAGCAACAGCTCTGCGTACTGAAGCCCTACTTCCTGGGACCTGGCTGGGCATCACCTGCTGATGGGAAGTAGAGAATAAATCTTTTGGTTTCCTTTGCTTCCACATGCAGTTGCCTTTGCTTTTGCTTTTATTAAACTGCCTTTATATCGACCCACGAGTTTCTTCCATCTCATTTTCTACACACACACACACACCCCCCCCAACAGAGGGGAGTGATAGAGCGGCTTGGTGGGCACCTGGCGTCCGCCAAGGTCAACCCACCACAGGCATAAGTCTCAGGCTTTTTGACTTGAGATGTTGCTAGTTCACCTGCAATGACTTATCGGTTAGCTGTCAGTGCATAAGGCTGCTGTTTTCATATCTGTTATTAGCCATGTTTATTCAGCTTGCACTCTCAAAAGACATTCAGATGTAGAAATTCAGTTGAATTTTACCTTTATAACTCATTCACTAGTGTGTGGAATTATGGAAGACCTAATACTGCTCTGTTTATGTCTTCCTATATAAAATTGAAAGCAGATATTTTTTTCAAAAAAGCTGTCCCCAAATAAAGCTTTCTAGAAACTTCCGTTTACTTGCATAACAAATCCTTTTTATATAATCTATGCTGTCCTGCAGTATGATTCCTTTTAAATCACACAAGAGTGGTAACAATACTGAAAATTACTATCTTATTCTACTTGCAACTGTCATACTGCTCTGATCAAAATGTTACTCCTGTGTAATCACTTGCCTGATCATGTACCAACATGCACAGTTAACATTAATCCTTTCTTATAGATGCAGCCGATAAGAACTCTAACAGATGTGCTGCTCTGTGTCCCTGCCCAAGGTTAGAGCCAGCTTGAGCTTTTTTTTGGTTCATAGACCTATATGTGTCAAAATAAGTGATTTTTTCAAACTCACTGACAGTGGCCTGAGTATTCCTAGATCAGCTTTTTCATTCCGCAGAGGAAGGCATTTTCTTTGGAGTCAGGAGAGAGAGGTGCTCGCCATCAAAATAGTAATTTTTCCCTCCTCTCAAGTGAAAAGTACCTCTCAGTATAAAGGTACCTCTCGTAACTCCAGGGTAGGAAAGTACCTCTCATAAGTCCAGACTTCTTTACTTCATTGCATGTTCTTGGATAACAAAGTGATGGGATAAAGAGCTGAATGGACACAGAGAGCATATACTGGGAAGGGAAGTGCTGAGACAGTTTTTTAAATTTCTTATGGCGCTACATGACAAGGGATGACAAATACTGGCTATCTATTTACAATGTAATGTATGTAGGACTTTATTCTTAATTGTTAAAGAAACAATAAAAATCATTTTTTTCATTGTTAACATTAATACTATTCGGCTAAGGATGCATTTCAGCTGTCATGTTCGTGCTAAAAATGTTAGTCGTTGATAACACATGAGTTGTTAGTCCTTCTGGAGGTAATAAAATGCTCATAGAAGCCATTGGTTTCAGAGACTACTTCTGAGGCAAAGTATACAATGGCAGAAAAAGTTGGATGATCTGATCTGAACCCAAAATTTCATCTCAGAGCTGCTTGTGTCATTCTCCTGAGAGAAGACAGAAATTCTATGCAAAGAGCTGTGCTCCGAAAGCTGCTTGTGGATCAAAATAATTTGAGTCCTACAGAACTGACAGACAATTCTGTATCATCTTCATCATCATTGCAAGGCATATTGTTCATTAGCTGCTGATATATGCTCTATTTCTATATGCAGTTATGAGTACTCTTATATGCAATTTGCTTTTGATTCATACAGTAGAAAAGAAATGGAAGTTGGGGTTTTTGACTTGCTGATTCAAATTTTTATAAAATTCTGAATTTAGTAAGTGCAAAGCAGTTCAGAGATTTGCTCTTAGGTGGACAACACATAGTTTATAAACTATTGCTTGTGATCATGGCACAAAACAATTTTTGACATCGTATGCAAATCCCAGTATGGTCATTGAGGATATTATCTGGATTTGCAGTGATACACAGAAAAATATGGTTCTTTCTAAATGCTGTTGGCAGGTTTTGACAGACTTAATCCTGATCTCATCCGGTATGTTTCATGCTGTTGACAAGCAAACTATTCATTTTCTTTCTATTCATGTACCTGTAGCATAAATTTGAAACATTATGAGGCATTTGTCTTATTATGAATTCCCATTTTAAATGTATACAAAGATTAGCTTGGTGTCACCATTTGAAATTTTAAACTTCAAGGAGAAGAAAAGTAAAGAGTTTCTTTTTATTACAATACTATATGCTTAAGAAAATGTAGTAAAAGGGAGGTTGTGTCCCTGTTTTTCATCTCTGACCGCTTTCCCTGCCTAAGTCAGTGTAAGGTTATATCCAGTCATTGTTCCTGTGATGTAAAAAACCTTGTCATGTTGCAGGCAACTAGAGAGGAGATGGCTTTCTGCGCACAGTGCTCTCTCTTCCTATTGCACCCCAGATTTAGAGGAGATCAGGGAATTAGGAGGACTCAACCCTGTCCTTTCTCAAATGCTTGTTAGCACCTGCAAGTCAAGGTCATGAATTTGGAGGAACGATTTCACAGAATCAGGGAAACATCTCAACTTTCTTCACACGTAATTGTACAGAGACTCACTTAAGACTTCATGACAGTGCCTGTGGGACCCATTTTGGAAATGCTTTTGCTTTTTGTATTACCGGATATCTTAGCAGGAGAACCACATCATACTGTATATACCCCATGCTGTAGTGTGGACCTTATGTATAAAGTTACAAGGCTCACTAAGTAGTATGTTTTGCCATATAAACGTACTCCTAATCTGCTGGTTTTATCTTCAGAATTTTGTACAAAAATTAACCTTCCTTGTGAAAAAGTTTTCAGAATTTTTGGTAGGCTGCCCATCTCTCATTCAAATGGAAGAAGTGTTGCATGCAGGTTTTTTCTAGCTACACAGTATTTTTCATTCACCTGGCATATGCTTAGGAGTTCAGAATATCAAGTGCTTTACTTTGGAACGAATACTCTTGGTGAGACTAAATATGGCTTGATGGAGATAATTGAATAGAGGAGTTACATCTGATTGATTTATGAAATTTTGTAGAAATATATTCCAGTATAATTTGCTGTGAAATACTTCATAGTTTATGAACTACAGAGATTCTGATTTTTTTTAGCACAAACCATAAATTCTTCTTACCCAGGAAGTAATGGATGGAGTTTATCTGTTAACTGGAGGAATTCGTCCCCAGTACAACAGAGGAAGAAGCTGGATTGCTGAGTTTACAGCCTGTAAAGGCCTGGATCTGGGCAAGTTGGGAAAAAAATTTACTTTAAATTTAGATGTTTCTTCTTCCTTTGACTAACTCATAGGTGGACTTTTAACACTTGCAAATACATTTCTTAGAAATTCTTTGCAGGCTGTTCACTATAGAGTTGCTGTATTTTCAGGCTGGAACCGATTGTGTCCAGCAGGAGGATACAGATTCTGCAGCCATTAGGGGCAGGCACTCATTTTGTCCAAGACAATACAAAGCTGTTCAGGAAAAGATGTGATTTGAGATCCTTTTTATTTTCTAATGTGAAATGGTGCAACTCTTAGTCATCTTTAAATGCCAGGCTATATGTATAGGTGCAAAAGGTGATTTTTGATCATTTGGAATGAGAATCCCTTGACTGCATGACATGTTTTGCAACATGTCAGGGTGACCTGTGATGGGTACTTTGTGTCCCACGATTGGTCATAGGCTGTTGTACTGGCTCTGGTCTGCAGATTGCACCCTTGAGCACGATTTCCCAGGAGGAGAGACAATGCCAGGTGCCATACTTTGTATCCTACATCACAATTTCTTGCACTGGATCCAGTTAAGGCAGGACAGAAACTGGCTCACTGCCCCAGAAATTCATATTTGGCTTTGAGGGTGGGAAGCAGAAAATGGAGGCCTTGTACCAGTAATACAAGTCTCAGCAGACTTGCTGTTCCCTGTCCCTTGTGGGTAAATGAAAGTAAGGTAGATGTTCATCTTACAAATCAGAGATGGCCATTCTGTCATTGACTGTTGTCTCTGACGTGTTTGGATAACCACAGATCTATGTGAAGTATTTAGATTAATTTGCAGTTCTGTTAGTAGTCTAGAAAATAAAACTTTGGTCAAGAATAAGGGGAAGATGAAAGTGAATGAAAATTTTTATTCTCTTCATGCATGTTCGGAATCTGTTATTTCTATATAAAGCTGTCCTGGTCTGTTAAATAGCTGCACAAAGTTTGTGACATCTTGTACCTCAGATTCTGCACACTAAGCAATATATGCGTTGAGGAGGCACAGAATAACGCAAGATGAGCAACTAATGATGGTAACTGTATAATAGTGTGAACCTTTTGCCCTCCCATGAAGACAAACTGTAAGTCCAGTGGAGTTTGCATTCTCTATTTAATATTTCAGTTCTCACATAACTCCTGTACCTAAATTGATGCAGTGGGAGTAAGAATTTAGCTGGGGATTTATCCATCACATATATTGATCCCTTCAAGGGATCCTGAAGAACCTGTAATTATACTTAATTCAAGTCACTGTAGCAGTTTGTGTTCCAATCTGTTCTCATGGAGAATGTAGAAAAAAAGATAGCTAGAGAGTGTTGGTCACAGCTTGAACTGGATAATAGCCTTACCAAATATTCCAGTAACATTTTAAAATGCACTTCAGTGTATCATCGTTTTTACTTTCTTGTTGCCTAATGAAAGGACTGTGGAGTCATAAAAAAAGGTTTTCTGAGGTTTTATCCCTCCTTGCTCATCTTCGTGTTTGTTCTTATATTGTGTGACATGATCACAACTATGCAGCCATCCAGAGTTGGATTTGGTTGTCTGCCTGTGATATGTGAACTAATTCAAGGCAAAGAAACATTAGTCATTTTTATTACAGTTCGTAGATTTTGTTAGAAGCGATAAGTAAAAAACTGGCACGTAAAGGCATGCGGGGGTAATTCTTTTAAAAGAATGAATTTAGATTGGGGTCCCTGTTGATGAAGTGGGAAGTATATTTTAATGGGATAAGGAAGCATTCCAAATGTAATTTATTTCCATTTTTCCATTTATACACCATCGTATTCCTCCCCCACACCCACAGCAGCGGGTCATCTTTGTCCATATTTTGATTGACAGAAATGTAACTTTTAGCCAAACTAAATTAAGTATAACCTTCAGCTGATGAAGAAGGCTGCCCAGTTTATAGTTGGAGATGTAGATAATATTCATCCATTCTTAAAATGCCTGCAAAATACAGGTAATGAGCAATATCGGTGTCACATGAATTTGGGCCGGTGAGGAGAAGTATTATCTCATTTATGTTAAGAATTAACAGAGTTACTTTCCCTCTTAAAAATGACACTAGCTCATATACATTTAACGAATGCCGGAAACTGGTTTGCTTGTAGAGGACATCTTTACTAGTGGGGGAGGGGGAGGAGTTTTGCATTTATTGAGTTGAACATAATAGTCCTGATGGCAGGGCCATTGCTGTCAACCCTTTTGGTGGAGCATTCGTACAATTATGCTGCAGAGGAGGTAGGTGAATTCTTTTTCTGTGCTGGAATATGTAGTCTAGAGGATAACTTGGGAGAACCTATGTATTGGTACCTCAGTTTTAATAAGGATCTGCCTGCTTTTCTTGAGCAAAGTAGGGTGTGTTCCAAGATGAACCATGACAAAGAAAAGACACATCTGGCTGGAAAATGATTGTTAAGGAGTAATATTCAGCTGTTTTCTTTCGCACCAAGATCAATATCCTGATCTAGTTCAAATGTTTTATTTTTATATTTATTTCAACGACAATAGTGAAGCTTAGCATTGTCAATGATGCCAACGTGGAAGGAGCCATAAACGTTTTTGGTTATGGGATAGTAATTTTGACAAATTGAAAGGACAGTCCATGAAAATGCAAAATACTGTAATTGGGAAGGTGAACTCTGAAGTGTAAGTAGTGCTGAGTAGTAAAATGGTTCTATTTTATGTCTCACTTCCCTAAATAAGTTAATAATGTGATAGTTGGAAAATAAGGTAACTACCATCTAAGGATATATCAACAGAACTCCAGTTTGCATTTAGCTAGATGGCTTTGTCCAAATTTTGAGCCCCTTTTTTAAAGAAAAATCTGGTAAGTTGAATAGATTCATTGAAGAACAAAAGCAGCAACAGGGGATTGAAATAAAGTAATACATAAGGAGACATTAATGGACTACAGTTGTCTTATATAAAAGAAGACTCCATAGAGTATGAGCAGAACTTCAAAAATGCAGAATAGTCTTGTAAAGTGAGTGATTGTTCTCCAAGGAGGCTGTGTGTGGGAAGAAATTGTCTGTTTGCACTAGCTCAGATGTTTGGATAGTAGGAGAAGATTCACCATAAGAAAAAAATATTTTAAAAAGTAAGAAAATTTTCTTGCGTTTGAGGTTTTAAGGTAGTTACTCAAATATCAGGCATAGCATTGATATGGTTGATCACTCTAGATCCTTTTCCAGTAGTAAACAATGTATAAGGGGACATATTTCTCGTGATTAGTCATAGATTCCTTTTTTTGCCTGTAGTTTCTTTCATGATACTATTTTCTCTTTTTCAATGATAAAATGTTCATTAATCATGGTTGTCAGCATTACATAATTCTAATGTTATTTAATGGTAGCATTAACATTAGTCCAAGCTCCCTGAAAAGCAATAACAGTGGTATATGATTTTGGCATTGGTTTGGGTTGGGTTTTTTTTGGTTTTAAGATGAAAGATTCTATTTAAAATTTAAGATTTTATGCAGTGATATTTTTGGGTAGGTGAAAAGCAGTGCAACCACAACTTGTCAATTCAGAAACATAACTAGAAATGAACGATATATCTTAAATGATATTATGCTTAATTTACAAAATCATTGTTATAATAAAGATTGTGATATTTATCTATCACTTTCTATATATACTGTTGCTGTGGAAGATGTTATTTTATGTATAGTATAGGTTTTCTTAATCAGCTTATGAAAGCATTGACTATATCGTAGTCTAATCATTCTGTTGTTAAATCAGGCAGACCTCTAGAGGCAAGAATCTGACAGCTCATGATCATCACATTTATAATCAATTAGTGATATTCAGTGAAGCAGTTTAACAGAATCATTTTAACCAGCTAACATATTGCAGGACACCATAGTTACGTCCACTATAGGTCAGAAATAAAATAGACAAACATATATCCTGCAAAAGCTGATAAACAGTAATCATCTGCAAAAGAGCAGCTAAGTAGCAAATGTTAGGGCTCAAGCAAAAGGTCTGAGTGCTGTGCTACTTGAGTACTCTTAATGATTCATGAAAATGGAAAGGATTTCTCAGTAGGGTCTGAAAACTACAACAGGTACCTTCTTAAAAGCACCAGGCCCAAACCTTTCTCTGTAAGGTGGATCGGATGTATTTGTCACTGTGGATATCATCTGCACCTGAGATGTGGACTTAACACAAAGATAAATAAAATTAAATTAACTTTGATAATACTGTAACTTATAAAGCTATAATATAAATTGTCTGTGTGACTTTTGTAATTGACTTGAGAATGAAAATGCAGAAAGTAAAAGGCTAGCCAGGAATGTTTCAATGAATCTGGCAGATACATACACTTTTTTGCAGTAAGCACTGTGAGCCTATTTCTTTCAGGAACTTCCTCAGCTTCTAGATGAGATCAAAACAGGAAGAAAGATTGCTTCATCTCAAAAGTAATTTGAGGAGATGTGAATTAACTCTTCAGATTCAGGAAGTAGAAGTCCTACTGATTGAACCACATCTGGTGTCATAACTTGGTTTCAGTCATAAAAAATGTGCGCTGAAGAACAGCCTCACACCCTTGAGTAACAAAAAGCTAGAATAGCAGGGCAGTCACTGTGGTGTTACGCCTCTTGGTTGCTAGAGGGGACTCGTAATCGCTGTGGTCTGGTCTTTTTTGCAAGAGTGAGGTGAGTCTCTCCAGTCTCCTGGTTGTTTTGTGGTTACAGCTAGAGATGTGGTAGCAGTTAGAGCCTGCTGGAGTAAGAACAGTTTCTGATGCCTTGCAAGTTTCCTGTCAGCCTTATTTTCGTATGGATTTTAGTGTAATTTCCAGTAGCATCACTGTCAGTGGAGACTGGTTTATTCTGAGAGCTTTTCTGTGATGAGTAAAGGGAAGCCTCTGTGAGACATCTCACAGGGGTGACCTTCAGAGTTCAGCAACAAGTAGCATAAAGCTTTTATTTCTTTGATCTATCCCACACCAGCATTGTCTAAGGATTTCAGGTTCGCATTCTTACATACACGCCCTTGAAAATTTTAATGGGAAATACTTTTAATTAATAGAATATGAATATGGTAATGGGTGTCATGGAAGAAATGCAGTTGTCTCCAACATCCTACTAAGGACTTTGAGGATGTAGCAGTTGTATTAATTTAGATAATTCCTCTGTTGTTTCCAAGCTATTTCTTATTTTATGATTTTAAAATATCTTGCGTCTGATACACTTGACCTTTCTCATCCACTTACCACTCAAAACTAAATCTATTCAGTAGAGCTCTTGAAGTATCCAGATTGAAGAATCCAACAATCTTACACTGGAAAGAAACGGCACTCTCTTTTTATACTTGGTATCTTAGGAAGAAATAGACCACTCAAAGACCCATTTGACAGAAGAATCCTGATGAGTATTCTCATCTCTTTTAATAAAGATGATGATAAGGATTAGGAATCCTATAACGCAGGATCTCTCTACAAAATCTGAGCAGCTCTGCAGGACTCTCGGAGAAAGACTTTACACAAAACCTTTTCCCTGTTTTTTTGTCAGAAATCTCTTGTTCTATTGCATCTTGGCTCAAGTGCTGTCCTTCGTTACTTGCAATTCTTTGTCTTTTGTACTTCCTTTGGCTATTAAAAGCTTGACTGTTTGCTTTAATCTACTGCAGTGACCTTGCAATGCGTGACATAACATACATATTTGAATGAAATGGTATGATTTGTGAGCTTTTGCAGGATTGAAATATGAATCTCAAAATGTTTAGCTATGCATTTATGACTTTTGAGTTTTTATGATTGCATGAAATATAGTTAAGTATATCATAGTTGTATGAAAGCCTGAGAGACCAATGTCTAAAATTGTGGAATTTTTACACAAAGTTAAATATCTTTCTTAAAAAACATATGCTCTCGATGTATTAGACATCAGATATAACAGACTCATTTATTTCTCTTTTGGAAAACAACTGCTGTACAGGTCTGCTGGGAGGATCTCAGTGCAAATTCCTGAAGGCCAAAATAAAACTGCTTCTAATAAAAGTCAATGGCTATTACAAAAGTGAAAAATATTTAGACATTGTATTCTTTGGAATGTGGTAGGATCTCCTGCGTGTGGAGTAACTTGATAGGTTTATGTCAGTTACGCAGCCCAAGAACTTTTTCTCTGGAAATCAGTGTGCAAAGAGCAATACATTTTTTAGCATCACAGTTTGTTTTTTAAATTTAGCTTTAAAACAAATTAATTTTAAAGAGCAATTCCTCTTGTATTTATGGTGATGTCTTGTTCCAAGGAGAGATAATTTGCAGTGCAAGGTCCTGTTCTTTGTGCCTGAAAAGAGGCCTTAAAAAGAGCTTAAAGTAGCAGAAAATCTAGAATTATACTGGCTCTCATACTGCCTAGTCTAGTTCTGACCATTGCGGGCTATGAATATTAGTTCATTCATTTGTTTTCCAGAGAGAAAAGGTGTTATGCTTTGTGTTCAGAAAGCTTTGTTTAAATAATGAAAAATGTTGCCATGTATTATGAAGGAAATGCCAAAGAAGTGGGGTGAGGTTTGGCCTCAACTATCTATCAATTTCAAGTCCTGAACTCCAAGTCTGTGATCAGATTTGTGTGCCATCAGATTGGTAGTGAAAAGGCCTATTGCATTTTTAAAGTAGCAGAGAGTCAATTCTATCACTGAATGAGCTGGCAGAAATTAAATCGGTTTCACTGAATATCCGGGTGACATGATTCTGGAAACTCTTTGTGACTGTTGCCTTAAATCTGTTAAAGTCCTTTTTTTCGATTGCAACAGTGGTAAACTTGTTCATGAAATTATTTTGCTCCATTCTTCTATATATGTCATATATAAATTCACAGTGGGAGATAGTGCCGAGGAGATCACAGTCTGAACAGATAGCAGAGGGTGAAAAGGAAGCTGAAGCTCAGTGTTACTGAAATGGAGGGGCTCACATACTAGGATCCAGGAGTGGAGCTTACTCCTCCTGAGTGAACGCTCCTTTTCCCTTGAATCTTAGCTGAGGAACAGCCAAGTCCTGTGTTCTTCTGGTTCTGCTTCCAGAGTTCATAAGACTGCCAAAGCGGATTTTGCAAACGCTCCTAATACCTCATTTCCAATGCATCTAATGTCCCTAGCTAGTAGGAGTGCTTTAAAAATAAATCCCTCATACTAGCCTCATACAGGCTCTATGCAGTGAGTGGAGAGATTTCAAACAGTAGGCGGAATGGGGCCCACAAAGAGCAGTACTGCTGCAGGTGAAACACTTGACAACAAGAGGTTTTTTGCATTGCCTAGATTTTGTACAGAAAACAATATTTTCACTTAAAACTGCTATTAACATAAATTTTGCTTGTATCCTGACTTCCTTATGGCTGGAAACTTAAAATTACAGTAGTCCAACATTTCCTAAAGGATTGAGGCAGCTACTTGTGTGTCATCATCTGACTTTGCCCTCAGGTTTGCAGAAAGATCCCAGGGACCACAGGATTGCGTATGGTGTCTCTGCGCAAGGATCATGCGAAAGGTGTCTTGAAGATGTTGCACATTATTTGCATTACTTGTTTTGTCTCTGACAAAATTCCCCCCAAAATCAGAATAGTCTGCCCTCAATGATCTTTAAATTTGTAATACATTTGAGATGTTAATTTTTAAAATTTTATATATACAACTTTGGTGTTACTTCTTAAAATCTATTTTTAGAAAATATAACTTCCCTAATTAATTCTGATTAGGTCTAAATGAATATATAGAACTAGCCTTAGAATTTAAAATGCTATGCCTGTTTTAGTATGTATATGAGGCATATACACATCTATGCACTGTCTTCTAAAATAAACTCTCTAGTCTCCGAATTACATTACACTGTTTAAATTACTATTCAAGTTACCACTTACTTTGACTAATCAGGTTAACGGATTTAAAAATCAGCTTCAAAGATGACAGGTAGGTGGAACAGAAACATCACACTGCTACTTAAATCCAAATAAAAAGAGTGTAATAGAAAAAAGGCTAGAATATGAGAGTCAGATTTTCTTCTGCAGTAATCTGACTGTTTAAGAGTGTTTCTGCTATGTATCTTTAGTATGAGGTCTCAAAAATTTTAATCTTTCTGCATGTTTTACAAAAGGAACAGACAAAATTAAACATTGACATTACACATTTGTATTTAATAATTCTAGCTATTCATAATTGTAGAAGATTACTGCTTATTACTGGAGGAAGATTATTTGGAAAAACACTTGAAATTCTATTATATTTGAGTTCTGATTAGATTAATTTATCATCTTTCTAGACAAAGTGTAGTGATTCCATGAAAAGGGAAAGAAAAAGAAGTCTTCCTACTTGGGTAGTTTTTAGACCATTTCTGATTCATAATTAAGGGCCCTTTAAAATTTGGTACACCTGTAGTAGCTATATCAGGATTTGAAAATCTGTGACTCCAGATGTCAATGATTTGAAGGTGATGTTAGATATTCTAGTACCTTCTTAACGGTCTGGGTAATTACCTATGCCATAAAAGTTCTAATTGATTAATATATTTATTCATTAATTTTGCTGGCAGAGCTACTTTCCTCTGTCTTAAATGCACTAGCAGTTTTAGGAATGCATCTGGAAGAACTCTCTAGGACTAATGCAGTGAACACATGGTGCAACCATGCTGCTGAAATGAAGTCTCTCTAGACACAGAAGAGCTTTAGCCTGATACTCTCCAATCCCCTAAATGTCAATGTGGAGCACTTAGCTTATGTCAGCACTTTGACATGGTTTTAGGGCCCTGGAAATGCTTCCTCACTGGTTCAGAACAAAAATGCAGAGGAACCACCACACCATTTGAAGCTCAGAGCGCTCCGCGTTTTTAACAACCTTGATTTCCCTGAATTTAGGCAGCACCCTGAAGACAGAACCCATCCATATGAAAACCAAAAATTTAGTTATCTGGTCACCATAGTCTCACCATCATATTCATCAGTCTCCACTGTGTTTATCCTCATGAAACCTCTGTGTGGCTGAGCCAGTAAGGTTGCTCAAATCTTACTAGTGAAGATGAAGTATGAAGAAATTACTTACAGGCTTTGGACAGCACATAGTCTTTGCAGATAGGTGCCTGTTTGGCATTTCAAAAGCAGCCCAGTGGTTCAGGCATCCAGACAGTAACTTTTCAATGAATGAAAACTTAAACCCTTACATATTGTCTCTGTTCTGTAATGGCACGCTTCTGTATTTTATCACTAGGCTCTGTCCTGCAAACTGAATTCAGTTAGAACCTCATGCAGGTGGAGAAACCTGCTTTCTCATTTCTTCAGACTTCGATTCATAGTTGGGACTAGAGCTCTGGTTTGTTCTTAAGTGCCTGACTCATGTACTGCCTCATAATACGAACTAATTCAGAGTTGTTAATACTTGAGAGAGTAGAAAAATATTAAAGCAGAAACTCCAGGGAGGAATTACTGTAAGTTTTAGTCATGTAGTTATATATAGTATGTGGTCCAGATGTGAATCTAGATTTCTTATTTAACACTGGGATGGCCTTAGGGAGTCAAATCTTGTATCAAAGCCTTATTTTCATGGGCACAGTATGAATTTAGGGAAAAAAAGGTTAATGCTCCAGAGACACTATAATAATCCTATTGATAGATGCATTTTCACATACACAAACAGCACTACCTTCTCCTTTGTATTTCAAAAGGAGCCGGACCAGCAGTCTCAACTTTTAAAAAGATGCAAAAAATACACATTGGATAATTAGTATAGATATTCTGCAGGTACCATTGTTTTTACTTTTCTCCTACATCCAAGGTGGAAATCAAAGGAAGCAAGATATTTAAGAGCTTTGAACGTTCTTATGTACCAAGTCTAGTCCAGTAGTTCTTTCTGTGATACTGGAACGTGGCAGATGCTTTAAAAGAAAGTACAGTCAAGCTTATCCTATAAAGGGTATTTCTGGGTCAATCTTCAAGTATAATTTCTTTTTTTAATGTCACCCTATTTGTTATTGGCTAGCTCAAAGCTATTGAAACATAAAGTTTTTGCTTCTCACCGCAACACAGTACATGTTTCTGTGACCCATACATCCTTGCTTTTGAGTTCTATGTCTAGATGCTGTGGCAATGTATTCCAGTACTTCTGAGTTGTTGTTTTCTTCAGTATTAGATTTACTTATGCATTATATGTACTGCTTGTCAGTCTCTGGATTTTTCCTTGGTACTGCCTTTCACAAGAGTAAAACCAGAAATGTTTCTGAATTAATACTGCTGTCAAATTATATAGCTAAAACAGATTTGAGCTACAGGAGATTCATTCTGCAAGGGTGATTTGTTTTGCATTGCATCTAAAGGGTAACCTGTTTGTTATGAATTAGAGGCTTTCATAAAATTGAGGCCCATAATTAGAAAGAAAGAATATGCATGAGTAATTTGCAGTCATGTAATGAAAGATTGTCATGGGAAACCAAGTGGATCAACAGATGCTGAAACCCCTGCTATGATTCTTGGCACATCTTATCTTTCACTTTCCTTCTAGCCTTCTGAGTCATGTTGACCTGAGATATTTGCAGATCTCCACATATTACAACAAAATATTAACTTTGCAGCAGATACTCATAAAATGAAAATAATATGTATTCCATATATCAGAAAGAGTTTAATACATAGGCTTTTTCTGTGTTTAAAATTAATAGGCAATGATAAATTGAACAATAGAGATTATGAAGTATATGTTTCTCCAGATAGCTGGAAAGTGTTTCTGAAGAGAGTTGCTTATCTCTGTAAAGAGCACATTTCTTTGACGTTTATTACTATAGTGTTAAATCCACATCTATTACCTGTATCTGGCTTAGGAAAGGTACACAGTGATAAACGTATGTCAAAAAAACCCTCAAACATAAACCCATTTACTTATCCTAGCTGTAGAAAAGAGATATAATTGATGTATACACATCACAAAAATGCATAAAACCATGCAAAGAGTTGGTGTTTTAACTAGAGAGAGGGTAGATGGAAGAGACGCTTGGGTAGTGTTTTACTGTGATGTGCTGAGTATGTTCAGAGAAAAGAGTCTTAAAAAAAAATAATTGAATCAATTTTTTTGATAGTAGCACTGTGTTCTGTAGTACGAAATCCCAACAATTTTATCCAGTTTGATAGGACTTAGCTGATATGCTTCAATATAAACAGAGGCTTAAAGGGGCTTTTGAAAAGCTTATGTTTTAAAAGCACAGTTGTATGATTATTGCTCTTTCCAGAAAGACAGGCAGGAGGAAAGTTGAGAGTATGGTCTGAATGGCCCTTCAGCATACAGGGAAATAAGCAAACTTTGTAGAATTTCTGTTGTAAGTTAACACAATTCATTTAAGAAGTTTTTAACACATACAGTGAGTTTACTGAAAGAAGAGTACTTATTTGCAGTAAGCTTGGTATTCTGACTATGCATACTTATTCTGTGAAATGCACTACTTTTTTTCCTAGTGAAGACTCCAAAAGCAATAATGATATTTTTGCTAAATCAGTATTTTAAGGCATTAAATATAGGATCAATTAGTTAAAATCTTTTGTCTTTATCCCTTTTTGCAATCATAACTTTTTGGGCTCTGGTTGGAACAATTGTGTTTGTTCATTGGAAAGATCTGAAATCTTCAGAGAGGTTATCTTTTCATAAAATGTCAGGGAAGCAGCATGACTGCTGTCTTTATTCAGCAAGCCCCTTTGAGCTGTTCCGGGGAGGTTTTTCTTAGTTATTTCATCTGGTTTCTGACTGTACAGAAGATTGTTCTCCTGTTCTCTTGACAGAGCTGAGCAAAGGCAACTTGCATTAGTGCCTGCTGCCCAGTTTCATTTTTATATTAATAGAACATTTTTGCCACTGACATGGGAAGAATAGGAAAGCATTAGGAGTGCTTGATTGTCTAATGACTGACAGCAAGCTAGAAAAACTCCCACAAAATGGTACTTTCAAAGCTGGAGCTGATGAGAGATTCCCTCTTTAGTGTGGCTTAACCTTACTGTGTCTGTTGCATCTTTATAGAGAAACAAATCTGACTTGTTTGGAGAAAAAAATGTTTCTTTAGTTCCAGAAACAGTTTGGGGTTTTTTTCCCCCTTTGAGAAAGAAAAAAAGTACCTTGGTAAGGTTACTATAGCCACCTTTGTAGCTGTGTTGTAGCTCATGTCTGAAATGAGAGCTTTTAGAATCATTATGAAACTAAAAACGAAAGTTAAAAGTATATATTCAAAGACTTAATAACATAAACACTTTTCAAATAGTATTTATGAAAGTTCTCAAAATTATATATTTGTCTTGGTTGACTAACTTGCAATACCTCATTTTTTTCTGGTTTTTAGAAAAGCTTACACTAAGGCTCTGAAAGGCAAAAGGCAGATTACAATTCTTGTTATTTAGAATACCTGCCATGAATTTTATAAGCATGATGGTAAAGAAGCACCCAGCCTTTCCAAGTTGTTCAAGTCTGCATGCTGTGAATGTTAGAGTAAACCTCTTCTGAGAAACAGAGCTGAAGTTACCGTGTGCATCCATTTGTGAGACTCAGCATCACACTTAGGAATAATTGTTCAAAGACAAGTGGTCTTGTAGATCACTTCAGAATTACCTTGCCTCCTTGAGAACAGAAGAGAGAGTAAGGCATATTGACATTTGTTGAATCGATGAAATTATGGTTCAAATATTCACTGTTAATCCTGCATATTCCACATTTTGAACATTTTCTAGCTACATCCTTTAGCATGAGCAGTCTTTCTGTTATCTGTCCATCCTTAATCATCTCTGGAAGATGGCATCTCCTGTTTGCAACCCAAGGTACAAAATTACTTTGGCATTTCTGCCTGCAGAAATCTTTAAGAGTGACCTTCCAATTTACTTCCTGTTGATCAGAATTTTGTATCCAGAACTGAGTTCCACAGTTGCTTTTATACAACCCTATCATTGTAATTTCATATCATTGTTTTCTCAATTGAATGTACCTTTGTTTTACCATGACTTAATGTTTATAAATGTATTCATGCTACAGTTTAATGGGTCATCTCAGGCAATTATATATTACTATGTTTGGAGGTGCTATACGTAGGAATGGTTTCGGGCAAACACAGGTTATCGTGAAGATACTGAGGAACCTAGTTACCATTTATACTTTTGTCAACGTAAAACATCATTAAAACCCTTTGTTAACTAAGTTAGTAAAAGAGTAGAAGTGAAGGTACTAGACTAAAACAAAACCTGGTAAGGAGCAAAGACAAGAAATGTCTCAGAAGTCCAGTTAGAGACTCCGGAGCATGCGATCTCTGGATCGCAAAGCTGGCCAAAGACAATGGAGCCTTCACTAACGACCTTGCAAAATTCTTTTGAGAAGTTCTTGGGCAATATGAGCTGCTTTTGGACAAAATGTTGTCTGGAAAAAGATGTGAAACTGTGAACAAGGTGATTGCCCTGCTTAAGGGCTAGGCTTACAAAATTAGGCTTCATATAATTGCTTGTAAATTAAAAAGAATAGACCCCATTATTAATTCTTTATAATACACACATTGTGAACCTTCAAATATGTGAATTTCTTGAGGCAAAAGTAGCTGTATCTAAGCCATAAGAGAGGAGCAATCACAAGCTTTGGGGCTAGTTAACCTGAAGTTTAAATATATTCTGGTATCTCAAGATGGGACCTAGTTTTCAATTTCCTCTCCTGCCAAGCAGGGTGATTGCTATCGAAAAAACAAGATGGCGCTGGACAGCGTTGTGCCACAGGAGTGAGGTACTCCACTGCAAAACTGACCCTTTCTACCCTTTCTCAGTAACTGCTCCCCTATCACCCTCTTAACCAGTGCTTCTCTGCGTTAAGCAGGTGAATATAAACATGAAATTAGAAAGGACAATGTCATTAGAGACAAAAAGCATTATTTGCAACATGTCTTGTGACAGTGACAGCAATTTTGAAATTCACACTTAACCAGTCTTTTCTAGGGCTTGTAGGAGAAGAGAAATATTCACTGTCTTGTGCTCTCTCACTCTCATCAATCTAACCTTCATCTATCAGACCAGATGTAACCTGGAAAGAACTTCATGCTTTTCAAAGAGATTTGTTGCACCACAGGGTCAGTCATTTCTGTGCCAGTTCACATGGAACAGATGCGAGACAAATCTGAAAGCATTTATAAATAGTAAAAGAAACTCCCATCACATTGGGGACTGGTTAACAAGTACCGATCTATAGCAGTGTGTGCTGCTATTAAGAAAAAGTTGACAAAAAGCACAGATTTAGCTAAATAAAAATAACTAAATAAATCTATACAGGGCACAGGTCTGTATGAGAGTCTGATTGTGAGGAGTGGACAAAAGAGGTATTACATCAGAATTAGCTCAAAAACCACTGTGAGTGCCAGGTAGAACTGTAGTCTGCCAATTACTGGGGAGAAAAAAACAAGAGGAAAACTGTTGTCATGACTTGTTAATTGAAGCAGGAAGCCGGGAACTTCTAGGAAGGAATCAGAGAAATGGTTACAGTGAGAGAGAGCCTATAACCAGCTGAAGGGTAGGAGAATGAAGCATTGATAAATAAAAGGACAAAAAGGAATGAGTTTATCCTCAGTAGCGAAGTGTAGAAGCCAGAAAAGAGGTGAAACATCATGAGAAATACGTTAAGGAGGAAGAGGACCTATTCAGATCGTAGTTCATATATTATTACACTTTTTATGCAGCTACTCCTCTTGGTTTGTTCAGTGTTGAAGGATAAAGAGAAGAGACCGTGTTTTAGATTAGGCAGACAGGCAAGCGCCAATATAATTTGCTTTGGGAACAAAAGGAAAATGTTCATTATTTCAGTTCAATTGTAGTCAGTTAACTTTGCTGTACCATTGTTGAAATAAAAGTGTAGAAGTACTGAAACAAAGTATTAAGGAAGAATAAAATATATTGAAAATGAACTCTCTTTGACACTATAATAGCATTTAATTGACATTAAATGGCTCCTCTGGAACCATTATGAATATGATATGAATACAAATGTATGAAACATTTCCATCATATTGAATCAACATCTTCAACAGATGAAGTTACATCATTGGAGCCTTTAGACTTTGACTTCTGCAAGTGAATTTAGTACTTATGAAAGTGCCATGCTGACATTTCTGGAGACTGAGGTCTTACTGTGTGAAGCTTGTTTGTCATAGCAGTTTTGCTAACAGGGCATAAACTGGCGGAGCTGATCAGAGCTTTGTTCAACTTGTCTAGCCTCTTGTTGAGGCTGCTGGCACTGTCCTCAGCCATCCAGTGATGGACACAGTGCAGGAAGAAGTAGTAGCTGGGAATCCAGATGAGTAGATCCATGCTATTATCACAACATTGTGTACTCTTCTCCATGCTTTCTTCAGTAATAAGACTTCTAACAATCATGCAAAAAATCTTTGTTATGTTTTGGATGCAACTTTCTCAGGGGATACAGAAGCCTGGGGGAGAGCATCGTGAGTTTTTAGGGGTTTAGTGTTAGTTTCTTCTCACCCTACCGAGGATATTTTCATCTGGCTCTTTTCACCCAGTAGAATTGAACCTATTGCAAGTACTAGTGCACACTGTGCATAAGAAAGAATGGGCTGGATCATATTCTCAAGAGCTCAAGTAATTCTGAGATGCAATGAAACCAGCATGGAAACAAAATGAGGCTTTGACTGAGCAAGCTGTTGGTGTTTGAGGTCTCTGTAGTGCATAGTTAATTGCAGATGCTGGAAGGCACTGCATGGCTTTGCTAAGCACATTATTGTGTGTGGTTCTTTGTCTGGATTTCTCCATAATTTGCTCACTAATAGGCTAATGCATGTGGTACAACAGATTAAGGTATTAGATCTGTTAATTTTGGCAAGGTACTTCTCTTCTAACAAGTAGATTAAGCCATACCCGTCTACTGATAGGCATAATAGAAAACAGTTCTTTTATTTGTACTCTCTAAACTTTTGGAAGTCTACTGAATGTTGCATTTGATTCTTAATTGGAAAAGGGAGTACTTTAGTAGAAGGTATATTCCACTTACAACAGGATGCCTTTGGGAATCCTATCAATGCATACTGGACTTTTTTATGTATTTTGAATAATCACACAGTGTCTTGTTCTGAAATAAACACATGCAGATACAAAAGCAGCCTTTTGTGCAGTTCATCTATAGCAACGAATCATTATTTAGGCCTAGTTTGCTATGGACGTGTAAGGTATATTGGGGAGAGAAGTCATTCTTGCAGTAGCAGATGGAGGATTTCTTTATATATGCTTCAGTGCAGAGCAAGAGCTAAAATAAATTTGATGATTTGAATGAGATTGTCATGTCAACACTTATTATTTAAAGAAAATCCTGGATCTGTGTGCATCTTTACAAATGCAGTTGTATTTATGAGGTCCAGCTAGTTTAGGACTAGGCTTTTCAGAAAAATCCACTGAAAATCAGTGGGAATTGTGTGTCAAATTCCTTTAGGTTAACAGTCTAGTCCGGAAGCTTACTTTAGAGAGATGTTTGTGAAGTATTGTTTTCATGCTGGAAAAGGTGATAGTGATGTAGTTTGTTCAAGGAAAAATATCTAGTAATAGATAAAAGATAAGCAGTTTTTCATTAGAATCATAGCAAAGAACTGCTATGAATATTTGGAATAATTATTCCAAATGCATAACTTTTACCAAAACAACTGTATTTGGAAAACAGCTGCTGGCTCACTTGAGCGCAGAAGGGACAGTGGGTTAAGCTGCCTGTACGTCCATCACTGGGTTTCAGTTACTCTTCTGAGTTTCCGTGGTCAGTAGAGAAACACTGAAGATGATTTATTTCTCTAATTTTCAAAACCTTTGGATAAGTGAATCTCTCTGTACCGCCTCACCAGCCAAACCTTTATTTAAGCTTCTCAATAGAAATTTAAATGTATTTTGCTTGGGGCCCAGAATCATTTGTTTGTTCATTTTGTTGGGTTTTTTAATATCTAAAACTAAGGTGTGGAGGACTTTCTGGAATAATATCATTTTTACTCGGCTGTCCACATTACATGAGTGCTGATTTTGCAGGCAGGCAGGCTGGCCAGTAATGTTATACAAAATTATACCAGCAAGTCCGTAATTCTAGGTCCCAGCTCCACAGGTTCTATATCGTATTTTGTTTCTGGTGTTTTGGTTCTTTTGGCTGTTTTTTTCTGCGAGGAGTGTTCCACCCAGTGCAACGGTTCTTATTAAGAGTAGGATATATGAAGGGGTTATAATGCATTTAGAGGCAACTTCTTCCAGGAAAATATTTTTAAAACGGATAGGTATTTGCCCAATATTTTACCATACGTCCAACGCATTTGGCAGTTGTGTAAACCACACTTGTTCTGGATTTCCTTAGATTGCTTTCCTATATATGGATGTGTATTTTTAATATGATAAGTTGTTATAGCACCCTTACGTATGCTTGGAATACAACAGTATGTTCTCAGAACATTTACCTGCTGCACCTTGCTTACTGGTCAAGTTTGTGGGGAACACTTGAGTGGATGCCGTGTTACAGAGAAGGGACTTGGTGTGCAGTCATGTTCCATGACTTGGCAGTGCTCACGGTAGACCCTGTGCTTCCCCTCTGCTCACTAGAGCCTGTACCAGTTTTTTAATTGTTCTGGGTACGATTCAAGGTGGTAAGCTTTACCTGAAAAGCCTACTTTTGCAGTGCTTGGCACATTGGAAGTAAATGAGTTGCTTTCAATAGGAACTAAAGTCTTTAGTTCTTTCAATAGGAACTAAAAGCAGAATTTTCTCAATGGAGATCCATCAGCTCTGACATTCTTTCCTCCATTTATGCTGTATTTTAGTAACCTTAAGGACGTGACATGAGGTTTGTCTATTTGCTCTAGCTTTTTTCTAATGAAGTGGTAATATGGTGAGCCTAGGGACCTCTTTGCATGAGACACCGTTCAGATTGATGTTGAATTACTTGGTTTTAATATATGTTTAGAAGCACCTTTAATAAGGAAAAAAAAGAATTTTTATTTATACTGATGGTAGATTATTAATGCTTTGCATAGATAGTGTGGTGCTTACCTCAGCTAATACCTGCAATGAGTCTGAAAAAGCTCGGTAAAAATCGCCATCTTCACTAGTAAAGAACTGATGCTGTCACCAACGCACTGTTTAATTTTGGCCAGTGTCCATGGAAACTTTTGTCATTTTGTATTTTCATGTGTGGGTCCTGGTGAAGTACAGCTTCCAGGGGGAAAAGGCTTTAGCCACTCGGCCTCCTGAAGAACAGCCAGGTGAATTGTCTACTTTTTGCAAGCTCCAGGAACTGTACTACTATGTACAGCTGAAAATGTGGGCAGCTGATTATGCTCTGTAAAATTTGGGGAGGAAAGGGTACTCTCACAGACACACGCCTGCCAGCTTAGCTCCTCAGCAGCCTTCCATGGCCATTCCCCAGTGTCCTGTTACAATATTGATGATGATTAGAGGTATTTTACTATGCCATCTCTTAAGTGCAAGAGTTTTTTGAAAACAATAACAAGATATTACAGAGCGTCAGATATGAAGTAAGAGAAGCAGAAGTATGCCTGATGTCTTCATATGGAGGTAGTAGATACAAATTTGTGCACTAAATACAGAGCTGAGGCTGTCAGAAGAGATTTTCCTTCATGTGTTAAACACGTGCACAGCTGTCATCTGTCATGTTTGGTTCTGAGCTTAAAGCTTGATCTACCTCAATGAAGACGGTAAGGTTCTAAAGCTTAGAACAAATGCACATATAAATGCAACTTAGTGTGCTCAAACTGGTGATGTCTATGTCATCTTTATGCAGATTTATATATTTTTGTCATATCTTTTTAGCATCCGTACTTTTGCCGCCTTGCCTGTGAACTCCTTGGGACAGGAGTTCAACTTTGGGTTTTAGAAAAGATCTACCACATTATTTAATATAAAAAGTTCTTAGCAGCTCTCCATTGTTTGTGGGGTTTTTTTTCCTCTAGCTTAATCATTCAATTTCTGTATTTCCTAGCTTTTATGTTACTATTTAATTGGAAAAAAAGTAGAATTTGCTTTTAGTGCTCTGTTTAAATTTCTTTAGTCAAAACACCAATCTGAAATACACTTAAATTGGGGGGAAGGCTTAATTGGCAGCTACTGTTGTCATTGTACAGAGCAGAGAAGGGCTGTTAGAATAATGCCCAGCTGATTAGAAAGAAGATGTCTTATTAAAACAACCAAACAAAACAAACAAACAAACAAAAAAACCCAAACAAAAAAAAAACAAACAAAAAAAAGCAGAATAGAACCTGAAACAGATTGAAATGAGAAAATTAACTTTATAAAGCTAGGCCGAGGCAGCAGAGCCTTTTTAACTAGAATAATTTTTACATATTTTTAGACAGTTGCAAAAATGAGAATTGGTTTTAAATGGTCCACAAAACCCCCTAGTGTGTTTTAGGCACTTAGCTGTGATAAGGAATAGCCACTAGGTGCCACTGTTGAGTTTCAGAGCAGTGGGCGAGACAGGGTTTCTGTGGCAGCCAAAATTTGTAGCTGGGAAGCAATGTGTGGGTAGTAGTTGTGCAACAGAAATAAATTATTTCTGCAGTTTTAGGGTTTGTGAAATAGAACCACAACCAACATTTTCTTCTCGGTGTTTCACCAGATATTATCATATCTGACAGTAGATCACTGTGACAGGTCCAACATGCCTCTTTCTCCGCATCCCTGGCTTGCAGCGCAGAGCAGAAACTGCTAAATGAGAGAGGACTATAAACTTGCTTTATTGTTATGAAGCATTTTATCTCTTTTTGCAGGCTTTTTGGCAAGCACATCTAGTCAGCCTGCAAGTCTTTCTAAATAACATGTTTACTTGTTTAGAGTTGTGCTGAAGTGTAGGAGACCCCCCCACCCCCACCCCCTTTTTGCCTGGCTTTCCATCGATGATTTTCTTGGTCAGCAGAGCATAAATATGTTTTGGATATAGCTTGTCTGTGCTTAGAAAAACAGGAAGAATAATGGTGACTCACAGTGTGATCGTCTTCTGACAGACAAACTTACTTGAACAATGAATGTGCTTCTAAATAGTTTTGATTTGGAGAGTAGATAATTATAGCTTTCTGAATCATAAACATATTTTTTTAAATGGACAATGTTGCATGAAACAAGGTTTCGGTGTTGAGATATGCACTTCATCCTTTCTTGTCCAGAATAGCAATATTGTGCAGTCTGTTTTTATAGAATATTTTTGATCGTTTGCTTTCAGCCAAAATAAAGAGAAGTTGGAAAGGCATCTCTGTGCCATATGCATGGCACATAGAGTTAAAGGAAAGTCTAGTTGAGTTTTGAGTATATTTTGAAGCTAGGGTCTGGAATTTGGATTTTAGGTCCTGATCTAAGTAAATCACTTAAAGAAAATAAATAGTTCTCTTGAATTCATAGGCTTGAAGTTACCCTGTTTTGTTGGGTTTTGTTGAAATGGGGCCTCACACATTGAAATACTTTTGATAAATATTATTCCAATAGCTCGCGTGAGAAATCTGCGAAGCATAAACAAGCTGGTTTTGAGCTACCATAGACTCCACCTTAGAAGCAAAAGAAAAGTCTTGATTTATAATGTGATGGAGCAATCTCTTTGTGGTGCAGATTTTAACCCAGTACTTGGTCGGTTTTGTAGCTGCATAAACCTTCTGGACAAAGATGTGCAGAGACAGAAAGTGAATTAGAATCTACAGGTTTCCTTCAAGTTTGATTCATTTTCACTGATAAGGAAGACTTCTGCTATCTCCTTACAGTAATATCCTGGCTTTGGTTTTGGGCCGGATTTTTTTTACTACTTGTTCTAAAGACTGTTTTTCTCTCATGATATATTTCTCTAGTAAAAGAGCATTAGTTAAGAACAAAGTATTTTTGATACTATTATAGTATAAACTTATGCATTTACTCTTTTTCATAACTCTTAATATATCACTTGATAAAATTTGAAGGTTTTTTTAATTTATTATGCGAAGATTGAAAATTAGAAGGCCTTATTTTCTCATGTATTTGTTGAACTAGAATGTATTTGCAGCAGGGTTGCATATTAAATATCAACACTTACAAGAAAATTTGAGAACTTCATTAACAATTGTAATTTTATAGTGTTATAAATAAAATAATGAAAGCTCTCCCACTCTTGCATGTATTCTGGGGTTGCAGCTGGGGTGGGTCTGTTTCTTCCAACTTTGGGCAAATCACTTTAGCTTTCTGGACAGATTTGTACTTAACGTAATGATTATGGTTATATGAGGCTAGCCTCCATGAAGTCCCTGGACATAGGCAATATTTTTATTAATTGTATGATTGCTATTTATCATTGTATGAGTGACAAATGTTTAGGATGATTTGCAGTGCAACTGCTGTCCAAATCAAGCGTGATGTTAGTGACTTCGGAGGAGCTCTTCCTGATTTGTGTTGCTTTAAGGGAGCTACAGGCATAGCTAGTCCTTGCAAGGATTTAGAAAAGACAAATAAGTGAACAGTAAAGCAGAGTCCATAATCAGCTACACAGTTCAAAGTACCCAGGAGTCTTTTTATTAAAGGTATAGATTTTGCTGATTACTTTAAGACCATCACGTAAAGAATGGAAATGACTTTCACAGAGCTCCATTTTCCTTTATTTTTGTCTCATGTTGTACCGTTGCTGAAAAAAGGAGTATATTCTGAAAAAAAAAAAAAAAAAGCCCCATCCCAAACCCTTCTATTTTTGTGTCCTCGCCAATTTTCAGGCTCAATTACATCCAAATTACAAAGTACAATTCTGTTATGACATTTAAATTTATTCCTTTTATATGTATTCCACATTTGCATTTGTATTTTGCTATGTCCTTGCATAAAATACCTCACTGTAGTGCTCTGATTAATTGATTAATTCACTTTGTAAAGCTCTTTGACATCCCTAGTGAAAGATGCTATAGAATTTGTAAGTTCAATTTATCAGTTTAAGGGAAATCATGTAAGAAAAAAAACCAGTAAAGGGACAGTAAATCATGGTATCATTTGCATGGCTGTTAATGTCAGGATTTCAAAGAATAATGATCAGCCAAATGCAGTAGATTGTGTTGTCCTGCAGTGAGAAAGTTTCTATATTAATTTACTTTTCAGTTAACTACCCCACTTAAACTCTAGCACCAATTTTCGCTGTTTACTGATCTGTCACGTTAAATGTTAATCATAATAATATGGTGTTACCGAAATATTTTTCTTTACTACTACTAATGAATTCATCGCCATCATAGTTGAGGCAGTAATTAGCAAAGAATAAACCTTTGTGTGCAAGAACTTACAATAGAAACTAACTTCAGCATTTGTCTTTCTCTGACTCTGACAAACACTGTCATGTGGAGATGAAGATATGTTTCTGACTCCCTCTAAAACTTCCCAGGTAGAATATGATTCAGTCAAAGCAAGTCTGGGATCTGAGCTTCAGTCCATACTTTTAATCCTTAGGGCCTGAGATTAAATATCCCAATTTCTTAAAGATCATTTTTAAATGGTCATTTACAGCTAGCTTAGTCAACTCATTAAATTTGACCCACATGCCTATCTGTATTTCAGTAAGGCAGAATGCCAATTTTTATCCTTGTATTTAACTCCGATCTCCTTTATGTGTCAATTATAAATTGGCTTTTCTCCGATAAGATTTTGCCAAAGTAATTGAAGATGCATTTCTTAAATCTTGTTTTTTGAGAAGTATGTGTTTTGATATGTAAGGTCTTCAAATGTGAAACAAAGTAAATGTTAAAGAAAAATCGTAGAGAAAGTCTAATATACACAATGATGAGAGCACATTCAGTTGGCATCGCTTCTAGGAACCCCTTCTGGAAATAATAAATGCTCCAAGTGATCTGTCTGCAGCAGCAGCACTGTAGCGGAGGCAGAGCAGGTCAAACTGAAGTACGCACTGTATTTCCTCAGTAACGTGGTGGTGGAAGACAGCGCTTTTGCTACAGCAAGCTGCAGTTTACTGGTCTCAAAGTAGTTGTTAATTGTCATGGCAGAAGCAGAAAAAATAAACTCTAGGTAGAAATGTAATTTCTAGAATGTTGTAGTGCTGCGTCTTAAGGAAACAAGTCTTGTCTGGGCTCTTCTGAGCTCCTGTTACAGCAGCGTTGTTGTTAGCAGGTTTGTTTGAACAGGGATGAACACACAGCCGTGGTCTGTGTTCTCTTTAGGGTTACTGCACCGTACATGAATATTGTTCTGCTGAAATAAATCTTACTTGGATATAAGCTGGTGTAGCCACTGAGTTTGCCCCGAATAAGTTGTGTCCAATCCCTAAAACAATATAAACTGCAGAAACTGTTTATTTCTCCTTATTATGAGCAGGTGTTACACAAATGACTAAAACATAGCTACTTCTATTCTCAAAGATCAATGGCTATGAAAACCCTATACTTTATCTGCTCTGTAAAAACAAACTATTTCCTGCTGAACTCTAAAGAATTTTTTTCATTATTTCCCTAATACAGGAGGATAAAATCTTTGGATTAGAACAACAAAAAAAAGAACAGAAAAAACATGTAACATGAAACTTTGTAGCATTAATCTAAGGTGCTTGCTGAACTTCACGTGACTTGTTTTTCAAACTACAGATGCTTAATAGCAGTTATATGAAACTTAAAATCTTTAAAATACATTTTGGAAATATGTGTTAATAGAAAGAGGGATAAATGGTGTGGATGCTGCCCATTTCAGTTTGTTACAAAGTCATTATGTTCCTTTGAATGCTATTAAAGCAAAACACCCAAGGTTTTCCAGTGGTCTTTCAACAGTCCACAGGTCTTTCCATTTCTTTTTTGTCAATTTTTTACAGTCACTAACATATCTGCTCTGTGAAAAACGATGCTTATATTCAACGAAGTCGGTAAAATCATAAACATAGGCACAGGGTGAGTCTGTCTGGCAGAGAGAAGTTCGAGAGAGGACGTTGGCTGACTGAGTACTAGGAGCAATAAATCACAGCGATGTGATGGTGCCTTTGGTTAGTGCTGCTTCCTGGCCAAGTGCAATGTTGAACTAGTCAAAACAGATTTGAAAGAAGCGTAGTAACTGGCAGGAGCTGATGAAAAGAGACTTCAATCAGGAGAGACAGACCTAGTTGGAGTGCATCTCAGATCTCCGGAGACAGACGAGGTCCTGTGCTGTGCTCAACCATATATATATGAGTGTCCTCTTGTGGTTAGATTTCTACATCTTCTGGATGTTCTGTGGCACTGCAGTGACATGGAGGAAGTCTTCTGAATTTATTATAACTTGATATTCATAGTAACTCTCACCACTGAGTTATTGGATCAACATTTGGTATAGTATCTATGCATGCCCAAAACAAATGGTGTGCAGCAGTGGGGGAGAGGGAATTGGAAATTGAGCTTACTAACTACTCAGTTACAGAACTGAAAATAGCTCATGTTTTCAGTCAGTGCTTGGTGAATTGAATGTCCTAAAGAGAAATTATTTCCAAAACAAGAAAGAAGCATCTTAAAGTGGATATTCTGGTTTCTAGATGTGTTTTAGCCCACTCTCTCAATTACTTTTTAATATGTGTCCAAACTCCCAAGCACCCTACTAATTTGTAGTGGTGTTATTTGCAGGTGGCTGCCAGCAAGCAAATTCTAAGCGGTTAAAAAAAATGTTGCCATTGACAGAAACAGCCCCACAGAGACATATTCATCAGAAACCTGAAGGCAGATTTAGATGCTTGAAACATATGGTCTATTGCTTTTGCCTGAACCAGGCAACAAAAGAGGACTTACCTAATTAAAGATTTACTTTGGTTTTCCTTCATTCGCTTTGTCTTTCTATTTTAAAATGATCTATCCTTTATCCATTCAACAACAGAGGGAGGTCAAGTCTAAAATCTTAATGAAATCACTCACGGAGCAAAAAATTTCTGTTTTGCTTGGCGTTGCTGATAGTTCAGGTTCCTAATCATGTAGGGTTATACTAAAAGACATCAATGTTACATTATTTCATTCACAATCTGGCCAAATAAAGCACGTGCTTTTCAGTCCTGTAGTTGCTTCAATTTTTGTTCATTGAGTTGGCTGGAGAGGGTTCAGGTATGTGATTCCACTGGTGTTTATATGTGATGTGTATATCATTGATAACTGCAGTTTTGTTCAATTAATAGATTGTTCCCTCGGGGTTGTATTTGCATTTGGATAAGGTTAGCAGTAGACCTATTCTGTGGAGTAACTCTTTTTCTCAGTGACAAGTAGGGCTTAAGTGATGAGTATTTCACAGAATGTTCCTCTGAGTACAGTTGAATTTGATCAGCTGTGTTTTCACCCAACTCACTTTTTCCTCTTTGAGTGATACAGGCATAGAATCTGCATTAAAATTTGACATTATTCTAGTCAGTGTCGCCACATCTTCAGTTAAAGACCGTTTCTTCTTTTGTCCTGATGGGGTTGACAGCATAGAATGTTCTTAAAAGAAAAAGATAAAATGTTCCTCTTTCAGAAAATTAAGGTGCATTATATCAACCAAATACGATAACCTGGCTGAACTAAGGCAGCAACTCACCAGCATGGCTATAAATGAGCCTTGATTTTTGTCAGCAGGAATGCAGTAGGAGGTTAATAAAATCAATAATGATGGCAGTTGATGCAAATCATAGAATTAAAAGTTAGAGGTGATTTTTTTTTTAGTCAAGGTAGAAAAAAGATGTGGTAAGGCAGGAACATCACAACTTGGAAAACCAAAGCATATTACTTTTTGTGTCATGTAATCACGTAATGTCTCTTATATTGGTTGATTTCTACCATTGCTTATGTGATGTCCTGTTAAAAAAATAATTTAAAAAAATCACATTTCTGACTTAAACAGTTCAGTACTTTTTCTCAGGCCTGTCAGCAAGATCAGTGGGATTTAGAGGAGTTTCTGGGCTGCTGTAAACATGCTGTTAGAGTAGGTTTTCTACTGAAGCTCCCCCAAGGAGCAGATTTGCCATAGCAGAGCTTCAATGCATGAAGAACCTGTCCCCTCATCGGCCTGTTCCCCCACCATTTCTGTCCCCCACAGCAGAGCATGGAGTTACGATGCTGCACAGAGCATGCCCATGCTGAATTCATGCCGTTGTACTCTCGCCAGTCACCGCTGCCGCCTGAAATTAACTGAAAATCTGGTTACTTGGTCAAGTAACAAAGCACAAAACGTGCTTGTTTCTTTAGCAAATGGACAAGATGCAGCTGGCTGATAAAACCGGCTGGGGCTGGCACCAGGCAGATGTTGTGTGTCAGTTCCCCACGCGTCACCCGTGATTGTCAGCCTGACTCCACAAGCGGGAGGTAGAGGTGTGTGCTTCCTGTGGTACCAGAACAGTGCGGAGCGTTTCTCAGGAATATAAAATGGAAAAAAAGGTTGTTGAGATACTGTAATTAGTGTTGAACAGAGACTGGATCTTGGTGTCAGAAGCGTTTATAATGACAGCAAATTTGTCTTGGGATTCCTGAGCTTGCCCTGACTTAGAGCTGTGCTACCACTCTACATCTGGGCTGAATTTATGTGTCTCGTTTTCCCTCTTGCTTATAGTCAGGTTTATTTTGACCTCTACCAAGTTTTGTTTTCATGCCAAAGGAGTAAGTTTAGTTTTGGAATCCTGGAGCATTGTTGCTAAGAGACGTATCTCATAGTTGTTTTTATAGCAGTTTTTCAAGATTTTTAGTATCTTCATGTAATTTTCATGTAGGTAACTAAAAGAACAAAAAAAAGTTTTATTGAAATGTTTTAACAGCTGTTTTGTAAAAACCTAATTTATATTTTTTCAAAAATTCTAAATCATGAAGAATGTAAAAATAGTAAGATACTGGATGTATTTGGACAATAAATGATAGCGTGAAAAAATGTGCCTTTGTGCATCAGCTTGGAAAGAAAAATCCAAGAACTGTGATGTGGCACAAATCATAAATACAGTTTTTGAATGAAATTAAAATATTTACAAGTGGTCATACAGCACAGTCAAAAATTTTGAGCTCTCCATTAGTTTGAGCTAAAAAATAAGAAAGGCACCTAGCAGAATTTACAATGTTGCTCCATAATGACATGCTCAGATTATGACATTGTAAGTAAGAAGGATTTGGGGAAATATTAATTAAATTTTCCAAATCTTATGTAACTACTTTCTTGAGCTTTCATGAGAAAAATAAGATCTAAGATGGATCCATTTATATGGGACATATCTTGTTTTGCTGTACCCTTAGAATGCATGTTTAATCCAACACCGTCATAGCTGTGCAACAGCAATTAGGATATTTAATCCAGTACATGTCACTTTTTCATTTTATTAAATGTCAGTAAGGAAAGGATTTAAACCTAGACAGAAGCATATTCTCTTATGCATCCATCTTTTTGTGTCTGTTGGGATTAAAGGGCTCAGAAATTCCTCTGCAGCAAAGTCAGTCAAGCAACAGCAAGGGCTCTGTAGGAGCCAGGCTATTCTTATTTTTGTAGAAAAATCTTGAGGTCTGTTATGTGGAATGGGTAGGAAGGAAAAAGCTTTCCTGCAATAGGTGGTCTTAAATTCTGTATTTTGAAAATTGATTTCCTACCCACTGGAAGCTTAACTCATTTTGCATGATAACAATAAAGGAAATAAGAAACATGCGTTCATGGAGTCACTTGATGGCAAAGCATTGAGCACGCAAACAGTTTGTGTTCTGTTGGAGGTAGGTAGATTGTGGGACCCATTTACATTCAGAAAACTTGTGCTTGTATTGATTTCTAAATATAGGTATTTCTGAATGCAAAATAAGCTATTTCATGAAAGATTGTTTTTGCTTAGGTTTTACTGCCTCAGTGTTGGGAGTTCACAGCTGTGGAACTAACATAGGTAACTTCATGATTCTTTTTTATTTTAATGAGTGTGGTTCTCAATACTTTTCAGCTAAAAGAAAGGATTCTATCTATCTGCAGTTCCAAATATTGGAAAATCAGCTTCTCATTGATTACCGCCTCTGTGTGTTACATTGGATTCCTTTTTATTCTTTTTTCTTTAAAGTTCAGATTTTATTTCCTTGTGCTTTCATTTTTCCTTCTTATGTGTTTTCCACCACCTTATTTTATTTTCCCGACAGATTCAAACACAATTTTCCTCCCTTTTATTAACACATTACCTTTGTTTCCAGTCCCTACTCTCTGCTAAGGTTTGTGCCTCCTCATATGCACTTACTTCCAAACCTATCCTTCCCTCTCAGACTTCCACTACTCTCACTGAAGCTGATTATTCCAACTTTTCTTTCCCCGGATTGGAAAATGTCACAGAACCATTCTTTTTGCCATTTGATGCAAAAGCTGATTTAATCTATCAGGAAGTTGGCATATGAGCATTAACCTTTTCCTTCTATATTTTAACAGAACTGAATTTACCAAAAACATACAGAAAGTATCAGTGTGCCTAGGGATCTTTAAGTAAATCATCTTACATTAGTCTCCTCTTTGAATTTATATTCACCCAGGAAAGCAATTTATTTTGAAGATATGGGACTATTTCACAGTATTTAAGTATGTTTTCAGCGTTCATAGAGATGACAGATCAGTAGTGATCAACTCTGATCAGTGGCTTTTCTTATTAACAGATTAGGCTTTTTTTGATTCTTTGACTCATACACTTGAAATTTCTCCATATTATATTTGACTGTCTTTCAGGGTAAGATTTACTTCTTTATGGAATCGGATGCTCTAGAGGTAGCTGGAGACAGTTTTTGTCCCTGTAAAATTCTTGTCTAAGGGCATTTGCAACTAAAACTTTAATTATAACCGTTTTGTGCTTATTTTCTGTAATGTCCTCAGAATATGATAATTAACAAAGCTGATTATTTTTCAACCATTTCTGTAAGCCCAGAATGGAGGAATAATTCCGGTTTGCAGTAACTGTGAATTGCATACCACTGTGTCCAGTGCTGTGCCAAGAGCATACTTCTTCAGTTTCTCTAATAGACTGTAAAGACATGGATCTGTTAAGTTTAGTATGCTGAAAAATTTAGATTAGTGTTACCCAAAGTAACTGTTCAATTGTTTAAAGTTTAACTTATGCGTAGGCATTTTGTTCCTCCCCCCCCCAAGGGTCCTAAGACCCTTTTTTTCCTATTTCAATTATAAAAAGATGTCTATCTAAACAGTTCTATCTTACATAGTGTTTGAAAATAAGTAACAAATGGGCAAATTGAGTGTAGCCATCAAATTCTATGGAGAGAATCAGGAAAACACCATAGCCAAACAAGCTCTGTTCTCCCAGTTTCAAAGAATCCTACTGCTCTGCCATAAGGCTTCCCTGAATTTATTGGTGATACAGTCTCAGCACCTGAAGGATCATTTCCAAAATTGTATAAATAATTTTAGTATTTCTTCCTAGAGAGTAAATTAGGGAAAGCAGCATTAAGGCAGCAGTTTATGCCAGTTAAGTGTTATTACAGTACCAATGCTCAACTAGTAAGTCCATTCTGTACAAGATGAAATAAGTCTAACTTATACAGTGTTTTGGAGTGTGGAATTCACGTGAAGTTTAATCTATATTACAGGAGAAGGTGAAGCAATGCCTGTTAAATTAAACATTTTCAAATTAATTTCATGTTCTAGTTTAGATCACTATCCATGGAGATCCTTGAACCATGACTTTTATGGTTTAAAAATCCTGTGTATGTTAAAAAGCTACATTTGAAAGGGCTTTTCATTAAAAGATCAAAATAAACTTTAAGCAGACTTAGACACTAAACTGATATGAGTTTAAACCTGCTTGCAACTACAACCTAATGTTTGACTAATACACAATTTAAATCTACCAACTGCATACGTTAAAAAAACCCTGCTGGTGCTTGAGCATTTATCCTTTTTTAAATCACCTATTTAGGAAACAGTATCATGCATATGATTTTTCTCATTTCATATAAGGTCATTTGATGTATTTATTCCAATTTGCATTTTGTGAAATATATGAGACGGATTTGAAACTTCCTCACTGACATGAGTTGGAAGTTCCTGGCAGCAGTGGTTCCTGAATGGAAACAAGCTGCAAGAACAGTAATCTAGATCTGGAATAAGATGCATCAAATAAATATCTTTAAAATATTTGTGTAACTGTAAAACTGCTAAACTGCAGTGAGATTTGTTTTATTTTATATAGCAATAGATTATTTTCAACATTTCTGTATAACAAAATTATAATTCTGTCTTGTAAACCTTGTACCAATTTTATGAAGAATTTGTGCAAATCGGAACTTAGAGAACCTTACTGGAAAGAAAAAATTTATTCCTCTTGTAGTTTTGCCATTATTTTCTCCATGATTTTATGCAACTGATTTCTTTCCTATTCCAATATAATAGTTCCAATGTAGAAAGCAGGGGTTTTTTGATGCTGTTCTTTTCTCCTTCAGAGCTATGAAAAGATTTCTTAATCAGAATTGATTTTTATTCAGAATTGAAATTTATTATAATTTCTTATTAGCCTAGCTCAATTTCCTTCTAAGACACCTACTTATTTCTGCCATGCTCATCTTTCATCCTGAAAGTTTTGAGTATTATTTGTATTTCTTTTTTCAAGTGCCTTTTTTTGCCTTTTTTTCCCAAACAAGCTCAACAAATATGAGCCACCCAGCCAATCAAGGCAGAAGACCTGAGTAATTTTACTTACTAAAATCTGAGAGGCAGCTCCTAATTAACCTTAACATTTGAGTTGTTACTTCCACATAATGAAAGTTTTAATCAGTATGTCAGGTGCTATTACATAAAATACTTTGCAGAAATCCAGATATACAATAACTTTTATTAAATAGATCTGTAATATTGAAAGGGATTATCCTGCCAGGATGCAGGATCTTCTGTCAAAAAAAATGTAGCTTCTGAGTCTATGTTAATATCATTGAAATACAAAGAAGAAGTCTGAATACTCATTTCATCTGAGAACGCTTTCATTTTTCTGATCAAGTGCATGGACACTAAAATGGGGTATTCATTCCCACTTCAAGATATTGTTGCTCTGACTGTCAGATCTATTCTTTGCATGATTACACCACCTTCTGACCATGGGGAATTATATTTTTCAGTTCACCCATTCTGTCCCCTTAATGCTGATTGTGGTGGGAGGTTTGGAAGAATACACTCCTGCGGTTCACAACTGGAGAAAGGGTGCTAATTAATTCCATGTAGATTACTTGCCAGGCATTGGCAATTTTGTTATCATCATTACCATTTGGGTACTAAAGTGGTAATCAGAAGCTAAGAGAAATAACATTTTCTAGGCCTTCCCACTCTGAGGTTCATCGATCCCTTTATGTTGTATGAAATGCCTCTGTATAAGCAGGCAATGAATAGATTGTGAGGGCATGAAGATGCAACAGTACCTCTGTTAAATTAAGATTTAAAAGTAGCAAACTTTCTTATTGCTGTATATTGATAAAAAGGCAACTATTCTAGGGTAGGGATGTATCTATCTGAAAAAAACAGGGTGTTTCTTTATAAACATGCTTTCGTATCCATACACCTTTTTTTTCCATTTGTGTATTCTCTTAGATGAGAGATTTTCCCAAGAAACAAAATTCACCAAATTGCTATTGGCTAATAATACTGTCGTAGTTAGGAATACGGATCCATTTCATATTTACAACATTGGGTATAAAAATGTGCAGAATGAGGAAAGTTCGGGCTCCTGAAGTTAGGGCTAACATTCAGTCTGAGTGCTATGAAAAACCTCGTTGTGCATAGCTGAAATGTTTGTTGTATTTTCAATTACCATGCATTATATCCCTGAATGTACTGTATATGGAAGTAATGCTTTAGCTTGTGTTTCATGATAAAACTACAAAAGTGTAATAGCTGCCATCAAATCAGCAATGTGTTTTATTGATACTTTTAAGTGATAATCAATAGAAATTGATAAAAGCAGCAATGGTAAAACCATCAGGTATTTATATTTAATGTATCATTGCCAAATACCTGTTTATTTCAGATTTAAAATGAGAATATTTCTGTCGGTCTGTGTGTCGTCAGTGAAGAAATAAGTTATTAATGCATTTCTTTGGGATTAAACAATTATCTTGAAGTCATTGTTGCTCTTTATCAGTGTCACGTTGCAAAGATGCCAAAATGAAATCAATCTGTGTGTAGTGTCAAGGATTTGACATCGTGAAGTCTTTTGTTCCTTTTACGTTTCTGGGAGCTGATGGAAAATATCTTTTGGAACATCAAACAAATAATAAAACAACAGGGATCAGGGGTGATCCTCAGGGTAGGCTGAGGTTGACATAAAACTCCCATTACTTGCCAGCAAGTCTGAGTCTCTGCTTTCTGTCAGAGGGCTATGAGCACGTTCAGTTGAACACTTCTTCTACCAAATCTAATAATTTAATTTTCTCATAAGTAAACTATGATTAGGTCTCTACCACCAACCTTTGACAAATCAATTAAGCACAGTTCTATCCAGGTGTTTTGTTGTTTGATCCTATAGTTCCTTTAATAAAATTTAGAGAGGGGAGGTTGTTGACAATTTTGTTTAACAGAGTAAATTGTGAGCGCTTTTTCCCTCTGAAGGGTTTTCTTCAAGTAGAAAGAGTACAGTACAGGATGAAGTATTTTTATCTTTGATTAAAAAAACTATAGTAGAAGATTTCTCAGTTCCTTCTTGTATTTTTTTTTCTGGTGGTTGTGTATGTAAACCTATCCACTTGCTGTAAAATAGCAGAAGTTTTTAAATCATTTACAGCCACTTTGATGGCTTGCAAGCCATAGACATGTTAGCCCTTTACACAGGGGATGTTCTTCCTTTTCCAGTCTTTGTGAGATATATAAAAAAATACGTATTTTCAATATGTAGTGTATATGTGTGTGTGTACATATGTGTGAATATATATAAATATATATGCCAGCTAGTTGTAAATTTCACGTAGAACTGCTGGTGAAAAAGGTACTGCTCTTGCCATAGGAAAAATGCCAATTTAATTTTAACCATTCAGCCCGTCTATATTTGGTGCAATTACTATATAATTGTCATCATATTCAAGCACGCAAAGCTCTGCTGCAATCCACAGGAGTCTTAGCTGCCTTGGGTCTGTGGTGAAATTCTAGGGAGGTCTTGGAAAAGGGGAGTTCTCATCTGATCGCTGGGTGTCAGTCATCCATTGTTGCCAGTTTGATTTGCATTCGGTTTTCATTTGAATTTATCTCTAGTCAGAAAAAATAGGGTGTAGTGATATATAGAGAAATTAAATCTTCCCCAAACAAACCTTCTACTTTTACTTTCTTTTCATACAGCACAAGTATTTTTTTGAAAATAGCAAGCAAATGATAATTTAAAAATGCCCAGAAACAAGTATGAATACAACATTTTATTTTCTGTCTCTTATTAATGGTAGAATTTAGGGCATATCTACCGGGTATTTTCTTAAGTGAATGGAGTTGAAGTTAGGTACATGATTTCTTTCCGAGGCCTGTGTATCCATCTGGAAATTACATTGATATAATGGTCTTATCCTCTACATTGAAATATCTGTGTCATCTAAATAATTGACTTGCTATACTGCTGCCTATCAGTGTATACATATGACATAATTATTGGGGCTGTTACATTGTCGCAGAACTTAAAAACAAAAACCCAAAGCTGAAGGAAAGCACTGAAATAGGTAAAACTGGTGTTGAAGTAGCTAAATCAGGAAAACCGCTACTGGAAAAAAGACAAGAAGATGATGGCTCTTGTGACCGCATCAGTCCTTGCTACCGGCAGCATTTGCCTCTTGTCTCCAGTGAGGCAATTCTTTTCTTTCTCTTCTGCTATCCAAATTGATAACTTCAGGCTTTCCAGAATCCATAAAATCAACCTGTTTTCTATTGTCTTATTTTATGACTCTCTACAATTCTTTTAGGGCAAGAATGTAGTTAAATTCATAATTTGCCTGGGGGGAAAATGGAGAGGTTCTCCAGCCCAATACCTAGGTGGAACTTCTGAGTTTGAGACTTCTGATTTAAAAACTTTGTAAGCGAACTGTGAAGAACATAAAAGCATTTATTGTAGGCATTTTTCTCTGAGAAAGCATTTTAAAATAGGAATATCATTCCTAAAACAGGGTTGTGTAAAAAGCGAGTGAATGACAAAGTATATTTTCTTTATATACAAGTGATAATTTTTAGAGTAGCAATGGAGAACGCCACCATGCAGTATTCTTCATTGTGATTCCAGGTTAGTGCTGAGACGGATAGGAGAGAACCTGATTCTGCCTAAGGTGGTGGTGGTCTTCTGGGAGTTAACAAAAAGGGATTGCTGCACTGCAGTTGGCTCCTAGCAGAATACAGAATTAATGTAAATCAGAATGAGAAAAAAAAAAATCTGTGAATAACTAATGATAAAATTATCTGGAAGAGGGAGGTCTCCTACTATTCTTTTCTGGTTAGGTACCTTAATCTTTGGGCTAAATACACATTTGTGTGTATCCATATTGCATTTCAAAAAGAAAAAAAGGACAGCGAATCTTTCAGTGCTGTAAATGGGGGGGGATCCAGCTGTCTGTGACATGATTTTTTTCATTTAAGATTTGAATGTGTATTTAAAAAAAAAATAAAACAACACAGTATTAAATACACACATGAATTACTTGAAATGTTTGGCTGGCTAGTTTTGTTATCCAGGTGTGTTTGAGACATGATGACCTGGAACTGGTCCAGATGGTTCTCAGCCCATGAAAAGGATAGCGCTTGAGCATGCTTCAGGCACCTTCAGATTATTCTTTTTTTAAGAATTGCTGTTTCACAGAAGTCAGCCAGCTATGCAACTCTTGGTTGATTGCAGCTAAAAATCATACCACAAGGTTTGATTGTGCTTTCCACCCTTATTCTAGGTATTAATATTTTAATATTCTTACTGTCTTTCTGTGTATGTATATTGAATGACTGACTGTAGCTTGTTTCTGGATATAAGCCTTCATGAAGAAAATCTGTCAATACTAATTCTTGGGCCTCTAATATCCCAGAAGCCACAGTGGCATGAGGCTTATGACCTGTGACAATTTAATTTAATATAACACAAGGACAAATCTTTCTGTTGCCAAAGGATGCAAAAAGTGATGTTGTAAGCATTCTCAAAAAAAAAAAAAGTTTTGTAAAAATAAAAGCTTTTACAAAAAATTGCAGTATTTCTAGGAATTATTTTTTAATATCCTCTGTGCATGTAATCTATATTAAAGGTGCTCTGTGAAATTCTCTTACAGCCCCAAAAATAGTGTACTCCTTTGACCTGTTTTACGCATGTATTCACTGTATTACTTCACTGATTTAGTTTGCAAAACTTAAAATCATAATGTAACTTTGTATGTTTCAAGCCTGGTTATCTCGATCCATTCTCAATCAATACATCTAGTGTTTCAGTTAAAACAAGCAAAACCATCTCTTTCTTTAAAAAAAAAATATTACTGACTAAGCACTAGAAAGTGGCTGAGGTTAGACTACAAAGATGATGATTTTCTGTTTTACTTGTAAAAGGTAAATTTAATGTAAAAATAAAACTCATAATAAATACTAGAATCTTAGGTTATTTCCTGTTATTCCTCTAAAAGAAAATTCAGAAATATGTAAGGAAATAGCTATGAATTACAATCCACTTAAGTCTTAGATTAAGGATTTAGATTACAGTCCACCTAAATCCTAGATTAAGTCTAAGTCCTAGATGTATGACTTGAACTGTAACGAGGCTTCATTATTAATACTAGTCTTGTGCAGCTTTTCTGAAGCACTGCGAACCTCCCTGTCTGTATAAATGTGTACTTCTCAGGATGAATGGATACTGGACACATTTTCATCAAGTGTTGAGAATTTGAGAGTTTTTTGGGGGTTGGGTTTTTTGGGGGTTGGGTTTTTTGTTGGGTTTTGTGTTGTTTTTTTTTTCCCTGGGAAACCTTATTTTGTCCAGTAGAGGTTGGGAGAGAGTTTATAATTGGGAAATATTTTGTGATCTAAGGGAAGTTACCCGTCCAGCCTTTCCAAAAATCACTTAAACTTTGGGGGTGTGAGTGCTCCCATTGAAACTTCACACTGGAAATTAAATGTGGTGAAGTTCTGCTTTGGAACAAGAAAATAAGCTCAGAGGCTGACAGGATCAACCTCAGAGGCCAAGTGCCAGTTCCATTGACTGTTAGACCCTCACATATTTGAGCTCTGAAAATAAAGACTAGTTATTCAGATGCCTAAAAAGGAGCTTTTTGGTGTTTTAAGTAAACAATTTTGAAACCATTGTTTTGGGACCTTCAATGACAATGTATATTTGAAAAAGACATTTATGTAATTTCTGTGCGCTCTGTCGCTAAGGAATAGTGTCTTAGGGATAATGAAAAATTCAGGTAGGCTATAGAATATCCACATCCTTGTAAAAATTCAGTTTTCAGCCTTGGAATAGTTATAGGATTTAAAAAACATAGTGGAATTTTATGAATGTCTTGGAAAAATCATCTCATCCTACTCATCTGAAGTTATTTGATATGTTGTGCAGTCTAACATCTGTTCAGAGTTTTAAAATAGAAATGACAGCAGACCTCTTCTGCTAGAGCATCCACGAGTGTATTGAAATGCCACAGGATCTGTGTTTGCAGAACATAGGTGCATAAAATGCAGAAGATTAGGAAAATGCAGGGGGAGGTGAAACTGTAGACAGCAACATATTTCATGTGTGTTTTATTTATAGTTGTGAAACCTGTGGTTACTGAAAGCTGAAGTAGGTGCATAAGAAGGCAAACAAAACTGATAAAATACAAAACAACTAGTATGGTGCTAGCATGAAAAGAGAAGAAAAAACAATCATGAACCTCTTGTTTTCTCTACAGTTGTAGTTTCCTTTCTTAAACTTGTTATTTTGCTTATGGAGGGGGCTCTGACTCACACCAAGACGGAAGGGAGCCTGATCCACCGTGCAGCACATAAGGAAATCTAATATAATTAATGAGAGAATTTTGAGTGGTGTAAGTGCTTAGCCTCATAACACGGTGTATAGGCTGTAGGAGAAGATACTAAAATCAGATGATAGCTCTGGTGACTCCTGCATTTTTACTGAATTCTGAAAACTTGATGTTCCCATGAGAGGTGTGGATTTACTGTCCACACTATGCTTTAATTTTTAGACTTCTTGCCACCTAGAGAGACTCGCCCATTTGAGCTGCAGGCTTTCTGAGTTAAATACAGTTGTCTTGAGGTGCCACAAAGTCCAGGTGGCCATAGCATGAATTCTGCTTCAGAGCAGACTGAGTAGCCATAGCCTGAGCTCCTTCCTCTCAGGAAGGTCTTGCCAGGCTGCTTGTCAAGAAGGCTCTGAGAGTGAAGAACTGGTTTCACTCAAGAGGTGTCATACTGGTATGTATGTGCGTCTCAGCTGGACATATTTCCTCTGTGCCATAGCAAGTAAGTTTTATCGTCTCGCCAGATGGCCAGAAATCTTGAAAGATTGATTTAATTAACTGAAATCCAACCACCAGATGGCAGCTTTTGTGGCCACATCAGCAAGTAGAACAGAATGCTTTAGGGGCAATATTGTCCCTCTAAAATTGAATTAGGCAAATGTTGGGTCATGTGGGGGTTACTTAAACATCTGTGGTGGGTTGGGGAGGGAAGAGTAAGTGCTAAACTGATAAGGGGATTAGAGTGCAGAAAGTCTTTAGAGAGTACTGATGTTTGTCCTCCTGAAGATAGCCAAGGCTGTGCCGAGTTGTTGAGTAGTATCAGTTGCCGTGGCTGGAAGTCAGCGTGGGTTTTAAGAATTTTGGAAGTGTGGTAGGGAGTTGGGCATGGCAAATAGATTCTGTGCTTAATGCATGTGAGAAGAGTTGCGTTACATTAACATTTGACTCCTAGGCAAGCTTCAATTTAGTAGAAAAGAGCAGTAATTATTCCAATCGCCTTTTAGTCCAGCTGTAGCTAGGTGAGCAGGATGGTACGATACCAGCTAAAACCAGGATACATACTATCTACATCTATACACGTACCCTCTCCTTGTGAAAACCTGTGAATGGAAGTGCAACGGATAGTATATAGGTATCCTTTCCTACTGGGAATACAGGAGCAGTAGAAAGGCTATGCAATAAATTCGATTTTCCATGTGTCATTAAGATAATCTTGGATACTGGTTGGACGCTAAGGGTGTGGGGAAGAAAAATTGAGGCTCTACTTTGGAATAGAAGTCCCATGACTCATTCTTATTTCAATATCCACTTCCTCTGAGAAACCTTTGTCCCATGTACATGTTCCTTCTTCCCAAGGAAGATATAAGGCTTGGATAAGCTCAGTTACATAGAGTCAGCTTCAGAACTGGTTTTGCTATACTCTCATAATCTAACTAGTGCTGCTTCAATTTTATGAACCATTAAAGGCTCTCCTTTTTCTGAAATCCAAAGCTGTCTATACTGAGATAGCGGGAACATGCAAAAAGAAGTTATGGGTGATTGTTGAAATAAGTGTCTTCTTGAGGGAAAAAATTCAGTAAGCCTCTGACAGAAGTAGTTGAAAAAAATAGGTGCGATGTTTTACAAATGCTTTTATTGTACTGATAGTTTTGGTAGTTGCTTTCCAATAGTGAATTAGTACAGATCACATCAGCTAGACTTCAGAAAAATGTCTTGTTTTTTGCAACCATCTGCTTTGCTGTAAAGTGCTTTCTACAAGCTGTATGCAATCTTTTGCTTTGCCTCTGTCTCTGATTTAGCTCTTGCTTCCTCTTTTTCGTCTCTCCAGGGTCCAATTTACTGTATCAATCAAAATAGGATAAAAAGGTCAAAAGTCTTCAATGTTTTTATAAAAAAGGGAAAAAATGAAACTAATATAATCAGCTCAGACATGGCATTTCATTTATGTCATTTATTCTTTGTATTACAGCTCTAAGTGAGGTGAGTTACTTTTAAAGCAAAGATGATGAAACCAGACCTCAAGCTTAGGGGCACGGGGAGGAGAAAACAACATCTATATATAGATCCTAGATCTTTCTTTAGTAAGTAAAGGAGCCTGTATGATTGATTTCCATGACTCACATGAGCACTTCATTTAGAAAGCAGAGAATTGTTTTCAGATATGGAAATCTGTTTTCCTCTCATCTGTCTCTCATGATGCTGAATGATTATTAGGAATTATACTGGGATTTAGGAAATATGCTGGGCTTCAGGTAAATTTTGCTTCTCTAGAAAGGATTGCATTTGTGGAGACTTTTTTTTGTGGGTTTTGGGGGAGGTGTTTTTTGTGGTTTGATTTCGGGAGTTGTTTTATGTTTTTTCTGTGGGAACTCTTGTAATTCTCAGAGAAAGGATCTTTTCATTTATCACAGAATTGTTAAGGTAGGAAGACACCTCTGAAGATCATCTAGTCCAACCCCCTCTCAAGCAGGGTCGGCTACAGCAGGTTTTTCAGGACTGTCCACTTGAGTTTTGAATACCTCAAAGGATGGATACACTGGGCAACCTGTTTCAGTGGTTTGCTACCCTCACAGTAAAACAGAGGGCTTATTAATGTATAAGTGGAGTCTCCTGTATTTCAATCTGTTCTCATTGTCTCTTGTCTTTTCACTGGATATCACTGAGAAGAGTCTGGCTCTGTCTTCTGCAGTCCCCCCACCTGCATTTCTGCACACCAGTAACATCCCCCTTGAGCCTTGCCTTCAAGCTCAACAATCGCCGCTCTCTCAGCCTCTCCTCAGGCCAGACACACCAACCCTTTAATCGCCATACAGCTGCTTCTGTGCCATATTTACTTTGTTGATGAAATTCCATATGTGGTATTCTTCCAAGAGAGCATCTTTGAGAGTTGAAATTCTGGATCGATCTAGGCTATGTAGGTGATCATAACACTTGAGAGGATATATTGCTTTTGAGGCAGGTTGTTAAACCTGTAGAATAGAGGAGGGTAAGAACGGACCCAGTTTGCAAGAAATAAAGGGGGGGAAGAGTTCCAAACCGGCTACCAGGGATTCTCTTTTCCCAAGCGTAAGAACTGGTGAAAGGTAACTACAGAAAGCTGGAGGGAAAGGAGGAGAGAGAAGGGCCCAGATCTTCCAAAAGCAAACTCCAGGAAGGTGCTGAAGGAAGCAGTTCTTTCCTGTGACTCCTTTATTGTTTATTCATTTCATTGATTCCCTTCTGTAGCACTCTGGGACTCGGGTTATTAACAGTGATAGATATGCAAAACTGCTAATTGCTTGAAAGTTTTTTCCTGACTCTGGTAGAATTTGAAGTGAAGTAAAAAAGAAAAACATTTTTCAGGATTGATGGGTTTAATTTTCCATGATATGGCTCTAGAGACAGAAGTCTTTATTATTAAGTTGTAAATCTTTGCAGGTTGAGTTTGTTTAAATAAGGCATAATTTTGTATTTCATATCTGGGAAAACCATTATGTATGAAACCAAGAACATGTTTTTGTAGATCATGTAGATGAACAATTTTCTTGTGTTTATGATTACCATCAAAAGACAAGACTCTTTTCAAGGAGTTATTCGGAATGCACAAAAATATCTTTACCTGTCTACTTCTAAAATTAATGCAGATATGCTTATTAATATTATTTTTGTGAAGTGTAGTACCCATATGCTTTGGAATGCATGAAATGTATTCTAAAATTAATGGAATAATGACAATTTCATATGTATTAGAAGCCAAGATGGGTTTAGGTTTTTTGGTGTTGTTTTTGGTTTGGGTTTGTTGGGGTGTTTTTTGAGCATTTAGCTTGTAATTAGGCTGTGTAAGTTAAATGATAAAGTCAGGAGCTGACATGTCAAAATGACTAGGAACAAACCTAAGTACTTAATTTTAAGCATCACATTAGATTATATTAACCTGAGGCTTTAAAATGCTGATTTCTAGCTCAGGTTTAACTTGACTTTTGCCCCCAGTATATCTGGTTTCGTTCATGTTGTTTTATTCGAACTTGTCCTGGTTTCAGCTGGGATAGGGTTAATTGTCTTCCTAGTAGCTGGTACAGTGCTGTTTTGAGTTCAGTATGAGAAGAATGTTGATAACACTGATGTTTTCAGTTGTTGCTCAGTAGTGTTTAGACTAAAGTCAAGGATTTTTCAGTTTCTCATGCCCAGCCAGCAAGAAAGCTGGAGGGGCACAAGAAGTTGGCACAGGACAGAGCCAGGGCAGCTGACCCAAACTTGCCAACAGGGTATTCCATACCATGGGGCATCACATCCAGTGTAGGAACTGGGGGGAGTGGGGGCGGGGGATCGCCGCTCGGGGACTGGCTGGGTGTCTATTGGCGGGTGGTGAGCAATTGCACTGCGCATCATTTGTACATTCCAATCCTTTTATTATTGCTGTTGGCATTTTATTAGTGTTATCATTGTCATTATTAGTTTCTTCTTTTCTGTTCTATTAAACCGTTCTTATCTCAACCCACAAGTTTTACTCGTGTTTATCCCACTTTTGTGCATGGAATATAAATCTTTTCATATATCATCTACGACTGGAGTCATTACTCTACAAACTCATCATTATGAGTTTACCTATGCCTCTAATGAGGTGGATTTTTTTTCCCCAGTGGTAAGTATTTAGTAAGTTCCTTTAAACATCAATTGGTGTTCCCAATTTTCTCCCCATCCCACTGGGGGGGAGGGGAGTGGGTGAGCAGCTGCGTGGTGCTTAGTTGCTGGCTGGGGTTAAACCATGACAGAACTCCAGAGGAATACTAGGAACAAGGCAAATTAATAAGAACATGGATTTAAAAAACATGGATTTAAATCAATAGTGCAATCTTTAAGAAGTTCAGTAAGTGTATAAAAGGAAAGGACAGCAGTATGTATCTTCCTTACTTTTAAGACTTCAAATGATTAATCCTTGTGCTAGCTTTAAGTTGGTAACACTGCTGTATCAATCTCTATTCCATCAGAGTACCTTTTTTTTTAATTTTACATCAAATCAAATTAACCCATTTCACTGTAAATCCCGTGTGAATGCTTACTGATTGTTTAGCACAAAATAAATTGAAAGGGACACCATGTTTAAGTGCAATTGATATTTTCTTTCCTTATAAATCTTGAGTTCAAATTTGTATGAGGTAAATTAAAAGAGCATTTTGAACTGCAAGTACATGGATTCGCCCACTTGCTTTAAGCTGGTTATCTTTTCAGTTTCTTTAAAATATTATTCATAGTCATATATTTTGATAAGTTCTCTTCCCTGCTAAGCACTCAGTAAGAACATAGTGGGGCTGGAGAACTGTGGGGTTTTTAGCTCTTCAGGTGGATGTAATAAGGCATTATTATGTTACCGCATCTTATCTTTTCTTTGTAGAAATGGAATAGCACAGCTCTAAACCAACCTTTATTCTTTTTCCATATTTCAAAACATAAGCATTGTTTTGTATGCAAAATATACTATAATTTGTCTTTAACAGGTTAGAATCCAAATTAAATTTACCATGTCAATGATTTAAGTGGTGGAAGGGAGTAAAGGGGCAGGTATTTCTAACAGGAAGAGCCAAAATATTTGGGCAATAAGCAAAACATGATGAGGATATTTTTCAGAGGGGTTCTCTTTTGTTTAGAAACACAGTTAGTTGGTAAAAATAAAGAAAATTAATGAGCATCTCATTTCTAATAAATTTGAAAGGCAGTAAAGACAACCAAAAAGGAAAAGACTATTTGGTATTATTGGAAAAAGCAAGCCTGGTCATTTTTTATTTTCTGATCTATGTACTGATGTTTAAAGGAACTTACTAAATACTTACCCCTGGGGAAAAAAAATCCACCTCATTAGAGGCATAGGTAAACTTATAATGATGAGTTTGTAGAGTAATGACTCCAGTCGTAGATGATATATGAAAAGATTTATATTCCATGCACAAAAGTGGGATAAACATGTTGCACCACAGGGCTGGTCTGACTTTTGAATAATCGATTTATATATAAATGTAGTTATTTAGTTGTGCAGTCATAAGGGGAGAAATACCAGCAAATAGCAATGGTGTAAAAATATCAAGGATGGCAATATGTTATTTAGAATAGTCTGTAACAAAGGGAGTGAAGAAATGTCCATGCTAACCTTAGATTAGTTAACTCAGTCCTAATAAAATAATTGCTGCATCGCAGAACACACCTCTGGCTGCCAAATTGTACCAAAAATCTCGGTAAATACATGGGTAGTAATCTCTGTTGAGCTGTATGCTTCTGTGTCATGGTATAAACAGTATTTGAATAAGTTAGTATAACATTATACTTAAACAAGAAAACCTTTGGTTTCTGAGCTATTTACCGAATTGTACGAGGTCTCAAGAGAGGTAGAAGGATGAGACTGAAGTGGATTGTCACAGTGGTTATCCTGACAGTGAGATATAACTAATTTGTAACCTATAAAGGTATTAGTGCCATCCTTTTGACATGTTGAAGACTGGGTCAGATGCAGAACTGCCTTGGCTTCAGAGTGCTTTTTGGGCATCCACCTGGCCACTGTACCTGCAGGAGCCCCAGGCTGCGCTCTTGCAGTTACGTTGTGGAGATGCTCTGCTCAAGAGGCAGCTCCTGAAAGTTGCTCTGGTTTGCTGAGTATTTCCATCCTAGTCTGCCCAGGTGGAAAACTGGCAGCGTGTAGCAGGGACTAGGCTTCTTCCAGTGACACGTGTTTCTCTGCAGATTTGTTCCAAATTGTTCTGGAGAGTCTTGCCTCTGAACTCTCTGGGTCTACTAGCGTTAAGACCCTAACAAAGGAGGAAGAATAGTAAAAGTCTTGAAGCTGAAATGGTAAAGATATGCACATCTAAGATAACGTACCTGTGCTGGCCTTGGCATGCATATGGTTTAGCTGATGTCCACGATGTCTGCATTCACTATCCAGCCTCAGAGGTCATTCAGACAAGGCTTTCCTCCCTTCTTACTGTTCTGTGCTCCAAATTACGAGGAGCCTTTACATCCTGTTTCTAGAAAGGAACTCATACCCTACATGAAAGTGGACGGGAATGCCAAGCTTTGCTTTGTTATTATTTGGCATGCTAATATTTTAGAAGTTAAATTTAAAAAAGGAAATGAGAATATCCTAATTTTCCTTACAACCAATGTTTAGTTCGTGTTTAATTAATGTAGCTTCATTTTTCTAAAAGTCTCCATATTTTTTTTCTGAAGAAAAACATGCTGAATGAGCAGGTGAGTTTAACAATGCAAGATTCCTGCTTTCTGCAGAGAATGACACAGGTGTATCTATCTTATTACCTGTGTAGCTTTGATGCTTCCACTACCACCATTACTGCGTGTTTTTTGATAATTTCTCCTCACAGAGCTCCGGCTGAGGGGAAGGCTGTGCTGAGCCTACTATGCTGCTATTACAGCAGCATTGTGAGTGGTAATGCTGTTAAGTGCCTGGCTGAAGGTCACACAGGAGGAAAGCAGTGTGGCTCCCGGAGCAGAAGTGCAGAGCAGACATCCTCTGCTTTCTTCTTCATAAAAGCTTTAGTCTTTAGTATTTATTTCCTTTGAAATAAGAATGAATAAGTTCAGAATGACCTGTTCTGCTCTTTTTGTGTGTATGTGACCAGAAAAATTTGGTAGCACTGTCTAGAGGCAGTACGAGCTGTGCTGCTTTTCTTTCACCTGAAATCAGAAGAGAATTATCAGAAACGCGTCACTGAGTTCAGTTGATTTATGATTAGGAATTCAAGAGAAGCAAATGTATTCCTCAAACTTAATAGGGACATCCTGTCAGACACTAATTCTAATCTACAAAATGATCTTAAATGGGACATAATGACTTTCCTGATTATTGCTCTCAGCTGCCATTATTTTGAAAATGGAATCAGGCAAGAGTCTTGTATGTATGACCAGTATTTTCTGGCAGCAAGCACGTCAGATCAGTGTCACCTGTTGGAGTTACCATTATTTCATAATATTCCAATTCTGAGAGTTTTCTTTTTTTGTTGGGTTTGGCAGGTGGTGGCAGAGCATGGGTGACTTTTCATGCAACTCCCTACTTTTAAAAAAAATATTAAGAAGAGATGCAAATTGTCAACTCAAATGTAGCAGGTCTTTTTGTGAATGCTGTTCTTTTCAGTGCATAATTATTTTTCATGTAGCTTCCATTTATTTGCTTGAATTTAAGCACTTCATATACCTTAATGTAAAAGAGTTTGGCATTTTGCAGAGCTGAACTTCTAGGAAGGACTTAATCCTCTTGGTAGTGTTAACCTGGGTGTAAATATTGCCACAGTTCTTGGGAGCTCCCTTGTCTCTAATAATGTTTCTGTTTCTGCTGCTCTTCTTACAGAAGCTGCAGGAAAGCCAGCAAATTAAAATGTCCTGGTGATACTACTTTCTGCCCACAAGTAACCATAAAATAATGTGTTTTGGATTCCTGTGTGTTAGCATATACCCGGTAGTGAGAATTGTGTCAGCCAGAGTGCTGCTTTGTGTGTTGGGCAAGTATTAAAATGGACATAGAACAACATATATTTGCCTCTGCTTGCTGCATGTCACGTGCTTTGGGTAGCTAACTTACTAGGACATAATGTATTAAAAATAGCTTTTAAAATATTGGAATCAGAAATAAATACCATGCTTTCATTCTGGTATAGATATTTGAAAACTACTCGCCACCCTTGTTAGAAATGTTTTCTATTAACAATATTTATTATATTGGGTCATTCTTGTTCTTAAACTAAGGCATACATTTCTTCAAAATAATGCATAGCTTGTTTTGATCAGCATGTCTCCAACCAGTTCAATGATTTTTGTGTTAATCAAGACTTGCTAGGTAACTCAATTATTATTTTTAAATGAAGCTGAGCAAACAAACATTATCCTGATTTTTTTTTTTAGCATCATGGCATCCTTGGGTTTTGGTGTCGTTCAGTTCTTCGCTCTGAAGAAAATCTACGTTTTAACAAGCTTGGAAATTTTATCCAGCAATTTTATATAGAAAATAACTGCATTCAAGTATATTGTTACCAGACTTGGTGTCGTATAAACAAACCCTCCACAACTGACGGGCAGTGAAGTACCAAACATGTTCACAAGAAGTAATGAAATAATTATAATTTTAAAAGATTCTGGAGCAGATCTTCAAAAAATGGAGCTTGAGCTGAGTTCATAACCTAGAATTGTGTTACTGTTTACAGTTAATAAATTGACAGTCCTTTTTTTCGATTGGAAACGTTTCTGTTTTCCACAAATAAACGATGTCACTGATGGGTCAGGTACTGTCAATAGTCAAATGGAATATCTTGCAGTTAATATGCATCCTGTAGTCTGAAACATACTCATCCAAACCCTACTAAATTACAAATGTGTTGGCTGGTGAAACTTAATAAACTTGCATTAATAACTTGCAGACAAAAATGCTTGAATCGCTAGTACTTTTTAATGATGTGGGTTCTTTTAACTCACAAGCAAGAAACTAATTAAGAAGGCTTCAGGTTGAAATTTCACAGTGGAACTGAAGAGTAGAATTTTTTCCTTGTTCTAATAAAATTTTGTGTAAAACATAATGGGGGGAGGGTATGTTAGACATGTCATTTCAGCTTAGATTAATCTTCCTGCTTATTTAGTGTAGCAAAGGTCTTGCCACATTGCTCCTGTGGAAGTCCACCTGCATTTTACGTGGATGATAAGGTAGCTGGGTTTTTTCTTTCGGGTGGTGCTGTTCCTGTTGCAGGTTTGTGCTTCTCCAGTATTAGCTCCTACAGCCTACTTCTTTGCCACCAAACTAAGGCAAGAGCAGAGTAAACTCAGAACGACTTTGGGCTGGAGTCTTCATTGCATGTTTTGAAGCTTTAAGCTGCAATAGGCGCTGTAATGTGACAAAGGCTGCAGCTTCCTGTCTTCTGTAGGAGAAAAACTTGCTAGGTTTAGCCAATTGACCCCAAGACTTTTTGCTGGCTGGTAAGCTGTTGATCCATTAGCAGGAGAGCTTTAGCTGCTAGTTTTATGCTAAATCTACATGGTGAAATATATGCCAAAATGTCATTACAATACATATAGTTGTTTCTTCAGAAAAACATTATTCTATGCAAGACTTGTTACTAAATCTTTCTGTATAATGGGGCAACTTTAAATGTTTGGAGTTTTTCAGTTAGCAATTTCAAATATCTCAAGAAAATGTCTTGCTTGAATTTTAACACCATTCATTTTCTGGGTTCTAAATTATATTTAATATGCTAAGGAAGAGTTATTTTGGAAAATGTTTCTCTATTTGAACTTTGCTAGGCAATTACATTGCATGTCAAATTGTTCTTATCTGTAAAATGCGATGTGTGCTCATCATATAAAATACAGTAGCAGAGGCATGTTTATTTCCTGCCATAAAGCGAGAGGGCATCATTTGTATAGACCATCTGTTAGTAGTTAAGGATATTTTAACTGGCACCTCCAGAGTGGCTTCAATTATTCTTTCCAAACCAGGTATAAAAACAAGTACAAAACAAATACCTCAGTGAATTACTGAGGGGTTTAGAGTGTCTGGCAGAGGCACTCTGTCTCTGTAGATAAGCATTGGCTTGATGTGGCCTTGAGCTGTTTAGGAGAGGAGTCTGTGACTAGTATTATTCCATATAGATATTATTACTAGACGAGCATCTGAGTTCCTATGCGTATTTTAAAATTTGTCCAAAAAAATTAATTAGAAAGTTCTGAAATTTGAAAAATGTCTTTGAATCTGCAGGGCTGGACTGGAAATCTTGCATGACTTTTTCATAACAAGCAAAGGATCCATTGCTTCTGGCTTGGATTTGAGAACAGAGAATTTCATTTCTCTGACTATTTTTGGCTCTGTTTTTGAACTGGAAAATACTCAATGAAACAAAATGAAAAACATATTTGAAAGTTTTTGAAAAAAGTCCAGGGCTGTTGCTTTTGTTAAGTAGCTGGAAGCAAAGGACTGTAATATTAGAGCTTGTAATATGTGTGAGGAGGAAAGTGGGAAAAGAAACACATCCAGCAAAACTGTTACGCTACTTACTAGGGAGTTTGTACCGCTCTTTAGAATGGACTCACTTATTGTTAGAATTGCCATCTTTAACAAATGGCCACTTGAAGGTGAGGTAGGTTCCCACCGAACGCCGTGATAGCATCTATAAATCTTACATCTTTTAGTCCTTTCTTTATTGATTTTTCAGACATCTTTTTTTCCTACCTAAGTCCAGTCCCTGAAGGATGTTTTCAAGAAGAGTTTTGAAGGGCTTTTATAAAGATGGTTATCTTGAGCAGACATAATGTAAAGCAAAGGTCTCATTTTCAGTTGTTTTTTCAAGTATTGAATGTGGCTTTCATCTGTGTCTTAGCTGCATGAGGCTTTGAATATGATATGAAATCACCTTCCATTTATTCAAAAGCTTTCTCGTAGCTGATGAATGCCATACATAATGAAAGACTATATTCATTTATCATCCATAGTAAATCATCTATCACACAGCAGAGGTATATTGTGGAAAAACCTAATCAAAGCTTTTCAGTTTTTCTGGTTGGTTAAATCCAAAATAGCAGAGAAATGATTGCTTAGTTAGTTGGTTAAATATTTTGTTTATTGGCTGATATTTGAAGAGAGTTTCTAATGTTTTTGTGGTTTACAGGTTGAATTTTATTGTTAAGGAGGAGGGATTTTTTTTTTAATTTTTTAAAGGCACAACATGGACTAGGAAAGTCTGTGTTGATCTTTCTATTGAGTTAAATTTGAAAAATAAAGCACTGGGGCAGGGGCAGTATTATTGCATTGTGCCATGCTTGGGGCTGGTCAAAATGCTGCCATAGGTAAGTTGGTGTGGTATGGATATACGAGGTGAACTTGTGTTGAACTACTAGAATGAACAGGCTGTGGCAACTTGTTCCTGGTACAGGTCAGCACTAAAACCTTCCTTCAAAAAGCAAAAGAGAACGTAGAAATTGCAGATCTGAAGTGCAGTCACTTCCAGGGTCGCTTCTGAAAGGTCCTGTCAAACATTTGCTCCTCTCTGCTGAATTTAATCTAGCATTTACAGATCTTAGAGTTAATATTGGCACTCAGGACTCATTTTATGAAGCACAGACTGTAAGTTACCTTATTTCAGCACTAATATAAAGTAACAAAAGCTATACATTAAAAAATCTAAATTCTTAAAATGAAAAATGTTGAGTAAGCCTATTGACATTTTTATCTTTTCAAAAAGATTTTTCCAGATATTGATATTTTATTCAATTTGGAGTAGTGTATTTTTTTAATGATCAAGACTTACATCATGAAAAAATTGTGTTGCCTGACCTAGACAGAGTCATTAAGTACTGTAAGCACTGTTTGGTGGAATTAGAAGTGCATATGAACTTTTGAGTAAAAGTTATCACTTGTCGACCTCATAACATTTGATTTTACTAGAGCACGGCTGTGAAAAATTGAGCTGTTACTAAGCACGATTTTCTAATTGGTATAAGCAAGGATAAGTCTCCTAGGACCATGATTTTTAAAGATTCAGCATAAGGTGAGCATGACCTTGTGCTTGTCAACATTGACTGCATGTTCTTGATTACTTTTTCCAGTCTTGAACCAAGTCCAATTTTATTGTGAAAACCAGAAGTTAAAGTGCTCCTCCATACCCTGCTCTAGTAAAGTTTTCAGGTTTTCTATAATTTTGTTTAATAGCAGTCATAATCTCAAATGGAAGTGTTGCATCTTTGATCCTTTCATCTTCCTTGTTCATTGGAATATGTTAAGAGCTAAACATTTGGCAATACTTCAGAAGGATTCTTAGATTTCTTCTAGTGATGGGTTATTTTTGGCAGGTAAATGCTGGTCAGTCTTGGCCCCCCTGTTTATTTTCGATGACTTGCTTCTGCCCAATTCTGTCTGTGGTCTGTTTGTATTTCTAGCCATGGTTTTTGCAGCAGAGTAATGCACTGCTGTCGGATTTGAATTTTTCTCCAGCTCTGTATTATTGAGCTAAGAATGGAGAGCAAAAGATTTCATTTCCGTTGATGACTGAACAAGCCAGATGATCACCATGATGTCTGTTCTCTAGTCATCCCAATGCGCTTGGATTTCATAGTTCCTGAATACAGTCTTACTTAAAGACTGTTCTCCAGCTGAAAGGGAAACCAAAGGACTTCAAAACTAGAAATTTTGTTGTTAAAATATATGATGGAAAATGAAGTATAGAGGACAGGAGAGGAAGTCATCTCTTGAAATCATGGAATTCATCCTAGTTCAATCACAAATAAAAGGTTGTGGGTTTTTTTTTTTCTTTGAACCTACATAACAAGATTTGACATACATAACAGATGTGGTAGCAACACAAAGATGGATGCTTATGTCAGTTAGGCTCCATTCAGCACTGAAGTTAAGCGCCTGCCTGTTTTATATGGATGTGAATAAATACATTGATTTTGATTGGACAAGCAGCATAAGTAGGTCTGTCTAGATCCCAGTGCCTTCTACATATGTGATTATACACCACTCACTAAGGTTTGAAACACAACTGTATTCTAGCTACCTGTTGCTGACTTGTAATTGTACCCTCTTCAAATTCTGACATGCTTGCTACAATAAAAAACTAAATGCAAAACCTTTTTTTGATCTTGAATCTGATTGTTGAAACTAAATTACAGTCAATTGCTAAGTTGCCACTTCAAATTGTTATGCATAAGACTTGTATCCAGATATATGTATTATGGAAACAAAGGGAAAAATAATTTCTTAAGGATTTTATTATCCTCAGTGGGTAAAGATAAGTCTTAGCTCATGAAAAGCCTAAAGCCTGTGTGTGTATTAGTGTGAAATGTTGACCTGCATAGATATGCCACAAGTAAATTTGATACCAAATTAACTATGAATACACTAAATGTATATCTTCAGATAAAAAACCTAACCTGAGTTTTAAGTGAATACTGTAGTCTAGAACCACTATGTAACAATACTGCATGGGCTATGTGCATTGATTAAGTATATGAAACTTTTTTTTTTTTTTTAAGGGAATACCTTCAAAGAAAAAAAAAAAAAAAAACCTGGTCTGTTGTTGAGGTGAGGGAAATGATTATAAGTTCAGGTGCTGCCATAGGTCTGGACAGCCTGAATAGCTTTACTAACACCTCTTGTTAATTTTTTATTTCTTTTTCTGATCTACCTTTTCTGAAAGACAAAGAAGGAAAACCATCCAGATCAGGAGAGGAATGATAATTCAGTAGTTCCTGCATAACTTTGGATGAGGCGTTTAAGTCAAATCCACATAACTCCTTTTTAAATGCTAAAAGCCTCATTTAGTTCAATGGTTCCTATAGAGGATTTAGAGAATTCAGATTTTACTAAAGTATCCCCATTTAGTTTCTCCAAATGTAAAGGAACCCGAATCACTGGAGTCAACAAATTAGTTCAAAGTTGTGTTACCTAAATCTGGGCAGTGACTCTGGTTTTTGTAGCTGTGACCTTTAATCTCTACTCCATTTGCACCAAGAGCAGCGTAATAGTACTTCCCTATTTTAAAGAGGTGCACTGACAAGTTACATCTTGAAAAAATAGTGAATTATACCAATGATAAGTAATTATACCAATGATAAGTATGATTTTTAAAGTCTGATTCAATTTCTGTATTGATGTTAGTGTGTTTCAGCTAGACTGGCTCTAGGGCAAATGATACAGAAAAAATCTTTTCTTACCCTTCCTTGGCTGCCTTTTCAGTATAATTTCCTTTGTGTTACTTGTTCTACTTATTTTTAACAGATACAACATTTTAAAAGAAAATTGACAGAAAAGTGATTTTTTTGTTCGTTTCTTAAAGTTGATATTGCCCATTCTGTAACAGCTGTACTATTGCTTTACACAACAGTCAGCCTTATTTCTTTAAGAAAAGAAAAAGGCAGATCCATGTCATAATTCAGTTACATAATAGATTGCAAGGTCTTCAAAAAATGAAATATGTTCAAACACTCATATGAAACCTTTATTATACAGTAAGTTGCATCTCTGTTGTGGAGATTATTTTAGGGAAAAAAATCTGAAAGAAAAAGAGGAGGGGTGTGAGTGTCCTGGGTAAGTGTTCTGGCCTTCCCATCTGAAGGGATTCATGTTTGTGTTCAAGAAATACTGTGTCTTTACCTAACTCCTTACTGGGTTCCCAGTTTTGTTCTAATGCCATGCATTCATTTTAATTTAATTTAGTTGATTTTATCTGTTTATATTCACTTTAGTTTAATTTTAGTTAGTAGGCTATATTTTGTGCATAGCATAGACCGTAGGGGTTAGAACTTTATGCAAGGAGCACACGAGTCTGCTGGTCTCAGAGGTGCACATATTGCTGCAGTCATAAATCCACAGGGTTTTAAAGTAAAGACCCACCTATCCAAACATACCTTCTAATGACTGGTCCTGTTTACACTTTTTTGCACAAAAGTTATCATTTTTGCTTCTTGGTGCTAAAAGCCTCTGGCTGTTTGAGGTTACTAAGGGCGGTCAAAAATCCATGTTTGCTTTTTCTGCTTTGCTTACTGATGGTGTCTGTAACTACTGGGTAACTAGATAGTTTGGCTAGTGAAATTGCTTTATATAAAGTGATATAAAGTAGTAGAGGCTACTGGATTTTTGTGGTCGTACATGACTTAGATGATTACATTATGGGTTTTAATAAAATTACCACAACCAAGACCTGAAGGCTGTGTAAGATAGTGAATCCGTATGGAAGCTCTCACCAGTGCATTTTAAAAGTCTGATTACACAATAGCTACAGTTTGTCATCTTTGGACAAGGAAGAAGGATAGAGCCTGCCAGTGAGAAGCATATTTTAAAAACTGATTCTCTGTAACAGGTTGGAGTGCGATGAGGTAGATGTGCTATATCACTCATGGAAACAATTGAGGAAAAACTGCATTTTTTTCATCTAGCTTCCAAGTTTGGTGTTTCATTTCAGGAAGAGATTGAGCTTTATTCAATTATACATGTTGGAGTGTTGTCATAGTTTAACCCCAGCCGACAACTAAGCACCACACAGCAACTCGCTCGCTCCCACCCCCACCCCGCGTGGGATGGATAGGGGAGAGAACTGGAAGAGTAAACGTGAGAAAACTCATGGGATGAGATAAAGACAGTTTAATAAGTAAAGCAAAAGCTGCGCACGCAACAAAGCAAAACAAGGAATTCATTCACCGCTTCCCATCGGCAGGCAGGTGTTCAGTCATCTCCAGGAAAGCCGGGCTCCGTCACGCTTAACAGTTATTTGGGAAGACAAACGCCATCACTCCGAACACACCTCCGCCCCTTCTTCCCGCAGCTTTATACGCTGAGCGTGATGTCATACGGTCTGAAATGTCCCTCTGGTCAGTTGGGGTCAGCTGTCCCGGCTGTGTCCCCTCCCAATTTCTTGTGCCCACCCGGCCTCCTCGCTGGTGGGGTGGGGTGAGGAGCAGAAAAGGCCTTGGCTCTGGGTAAGCGCTGCTCAGCAGTAACTGAAACATCCCTCTGTGTTATCAACACTGCTTCCAGCACAAATCCAAAGCATAGCCTCATACTACCTTCTATGAAGAAAATCAACTATCCCAGCCAAAGCCAGCACAAGTGTTAAATAGATCAAGGGAGGAGTTGATGAGAGGCAGTTTCCCCTGTTGCTGTGGTAGCCTTTTGTACCTGGTTTTGTATTAGGGACTGTCACCCTTCCTCCTGCTCCTCTTCCTGTCTGTGCCCCCTGCCCCACACGCTTACTGCCAGCAGACCGCGTGCACCTATGGTCCAATGCCCACGGTCACTCCCACAGTTAAGGAAAGCCTTTTCCTTTAACAGTTTGTTCATAAACTGTTGCATGATCTTTTTATGAAAAGATTTTGGAAAAGTCATGTCAACTTGAAAAAGTCTTTCCATTGTGAAACTACAGAAACAGATTTGCAAAGAGAAAAATGCCATCTCTGCCAGCACTGCTCAGTATATACCTGGTCTCCCAAGTCCTGCAGTTTCTGAAGAAGTCTCCAATAACCATTAGCTGATTTGCTGTTCAAATATTACTTCTGGTTTGTATTTCACTACAAACTCTGTTGGGTGTAAACAATTACCTGATAACAGCAGTAACTCTGTCCAAGGTTCAACACATGACTGTTTCACTCAGTTATGCATGGTTAGAGCCATGTTGGAAACTTTTTTTTCATTGTCTTCCCCCCCCCCCCCCCAACTTATTTCAAGATGAAATGGAATATCTCTGATTTTTTTTTTTTTTTCAAGAACAATACAAGAGCAGTGCTTCCTAGAATAGATAATCAAATTATCAGGACATTTCTGCAATATAGAAAACCTGGGTTCATCTTCAATGCTTCATTTTCACACCAAAACTGGAATGTGAATCTTTTACTTCTCAGGTTAGTGCCTGACCAGCAAACTATTGATTTTTATGAAGGGTTCATTTTCTGTCTGGCTTTGAGCATGGTATCCGTGGAGAAATATTCTAAGTTGTGATTCAGTGGTCTAATCTGTTGAATCTAGGAAGCCTGTTTTTTGCTTATTGTGGCATGCTGCATGTGTTAAATGACAAGACATCCTGTCTGACCTTCACTGTTAAGATTACTTTTTTCTTCCCTTGTGAATAAAATCTTCACCTAATAACAATCACGATAATAAATATAAATTTCTATTTATTCCAGTTAAGGTCATTCTAGTTACAGGTACTGAACTCTATATTTAGCTTACCTGCAGAGCAGAGGAATTATTTTTCATTGTTTATGGCATATTTCAGGCTACGTTGTGGGACAACCCACAATGTATATAGAATGTCATGGCTTGCTACTGTATATTTATTGCATAACCAGCTCTCCAACCCAGGATAAAGCATATTGCATTCTCTGTGTGAAAATAAGTACTTGATCAAAATTTATAGACCATTGGAATATTTCTTTATCACGATCTCTGATTCCTCTCGTAGAGAAAAAATAAGAGATGCGGTATAGACTCCTACTGGCATCTGATCGTCAATACAATGTCTGTAATGGTCTCATGAGAAAATAATTTGTAACTGATCCAGTGAAATTATAAGATGGATCATTCTAATAGCATTTTTGAGATTGTTATCTTGTAGCTCCTACAAGTGGAAAGAAATGTGTTGGTCTGGATACACTGCAAAAATTAACTTTCATTTTTCATAGGTGCTATTAATGCATCTTTCAAATTGGATTACAAGGCTAGAATCAGATTATAGGTTTATAGAAGTTTATCTTTGGGGCACTGCACTATTAAGACATTTCTGTTAAATGTCACAAATCACTTTCGGCCTAGGGTATGCTTATTTTCCTGATGTATAGTATTACAGCTTTGTCTTCTGGCATAGTCGATCACTGAGGTTCCAAATGCCTTTTTCAAAATTTCCATTTCAGAGGATCTCGTATATCTTATGGTTGCCAAATTCTGGACTTTGTGCAGAGAAACTATTTTATGCATACTTCTTCACATGGTCAAAGGCAAATGTGATCATCACATTTAGGGAAGAAAAAGAATTATTCCCATTTCAAATGGATGGTCAGTATCATAGGGGAGGAGGAAAGAAATGAGGGTTCACAGCATTACTGTCTTTCATAGCCTCTGTAGTTTGCTGGTGCCACTCTCTCTCCTGCCTTCTGTACATTACCATCCCTTGAGAAGTAGAATACTTTGGTTTAATAGGGGTATGGAGCACTATACAGAAGTATTTGGGGAAAATGTAAACTGATGGTAATGGCTTCTTGGTCATAAGCTTTATACGTCCTTCCCTAACTCTTCTAAGTAGGTTCTTTGTAATATCTTCCTTTTCTCCTGCTGGCTTTAGATATATTTGATTCTTCAGCTTCACTTAACATGGAATTTGCCGCCCCCCTGCCACCATTCACTTTACTTTTTGCTAGTGTGTCCCATCTGAAATCTAGGGAGTTGGAGCGCTGTGTTATTCCTACGCATGATGCAGTCAACTATTTGAAATCTCCCTTGGCTCCATAAGGTTTGAATACACAAGAAACAATTCTGAGAAATGTCCACAGAAAATATCTGTGATCCCTTTGACTAGAATATACCTGTATTAATACTATTTGATATTAAAAATGGGGACAAAAGGATTGAATAAATGCTCATACTCTGCTTGCTTTTTAATACTTAAGCACAAATATGCTCGAGTAGAAAGAAAAAAAACTTCTTACCAGGAATGAGAAATGTGTTTCTGCATGTATGTTTTCACATAAAGGATATTATATGTGACTCCATAAAGTGCAATGCACAGTGCAGTTTGGTGACCTTAAAAAACAACCTACAGAAAGTACATTACCAGTGAAAGATATAAAAACACAGGATAAAATAATCTTAGTTAAATTTAACAGATACCGTTTAGGGATGTTTGCAAGCATTTTAGCAGCAGCAGATTAGCTTTACCTGTGACTCTTTTCATAACATTTAATCAGAAGGATTTAAATTATTCCATTCATACATTTTTAGTTGACATTTTTGGTCTAGAGCCTAGACAGATACAGTTATTTTGGTGAAAATGTGAATGCAAACCAGTGAATTCCATTTTCGTATTTACTTTCCAAGGAGGCTGTAATTAATACTATTTATTAGAGCCTTTCACCATGGTCTGCACTTAAGCATGTACCTGAGCCTGCTCATACAGTGCAGCGCTTCAGCACGGGAGTGATTTCTGGTGCGAGAATGGAGCTTAGACTGTCCTTTCTGTCCTTTGCTGTGGGGGTCCCACATGCAGATCAGAGCTTTCGCTTCACTATGAGAAATATCTTACCCTAGTTTGACTTTTTTTTTTTTTTTTTTAAAGGCATATCTAATAAACATTTGCTTGTCATATAATCAAATGATGATTTCTGAAACAGTTGGCTGCATCAAAGCATTTCTCAAGATTTCCCTGATTACTCACAGTTTTTTTAATACATCCATAAATATGAATGTGATCATTTACACTGCATATGGCAATATTGAACGACCTCAATTGGACTTCCCTGAACTATTGTATGTGACACAATAGCGTTGTTTTAAAAGAGGGGGGGGGGCATACCTTAGATGTGTGATGCCAGTTAGCAGCAGGCGTGCATGTTGGGTATCGTTGGCACAATTATCTTATCTGCCCATTTAGGACGGGTGGCAGATGCTTTAGCAAAGATTATAGGATGCCACAACATGATCAGCTTTTATCATTTTGTAACATTATAACTGTCAAATGTATATTCTACAAGACTTCAGTTTCACAAGACTTAATTACAAAAGGTTTAAACTTTGGTGTGATATTAGCAGAGCAGTTATTGCTATAACTTGGTGTCTTATGGATTTCAAAAATCATTTGTTAATGAAACTAGGAGATGTAGTTTTATCTTTGCTTGTTTTTTTAAATTATATTAACTTTTTCAGCAATGTATGGCCATAAAAGTTGTTATCTTGGTGTAAGATTATGTTATTACATTTAAAAATTATATTTATTCTTTGATGTATCAGCCACCTCTGTACTAAATTTTAAAAGTCATAAAAACAAAATTCTCCTGTGACATGTTGACCAAAATGTACAGGTAAGTGAAAATGTTACTTTAGACTCATCCAGGTCAGTCAGCCAGCTGATTACTGCATGCTCCAGCTTCACAGTGATGGAGACAAGCAGCAGTATATGTGTGATATAGTCAGTATAATAATAATAGCTTGATATGATAACCAATACATTTTTAAGAGAAGAAATCTGTCCTCATCATTATCTCCAGATTGCACAGCATAGCTGTGGCAGCGTGCAATTCAGTCAGGTGTGAGGGATGCTGAGTTTTAAAAGGGAGAAGTTGTAAATCTAAGTGACTCTGTGATATATTCTGTTCCAACCCATTGCTCATACAAAGTCAAGAAAAGAAAGACATGAAAACACATGTAACTTAGAGTCTTGTACTGGGGTGGTACTTTACCAGTTACGGGAGTCTCCCATCAGATTGTTTTTGAGGCCACCAACGTTATCAGCATCTGCTGTATTTGCAACTGATAATATGGAACCCTTACGAACAACATTAAATGGAAAGTGAAAATATCCACAGTACCTTTTGCCATTTTTGCGAGACACAAAAAATATTTTCTGATGTTTGATTTGGACCATGACACAGTTGGTAGGAGTGGAATAGATACCCCCAAATCTACCCTAGCAGCTAACAGTAGCAAAATTTCTCTCCTTCAATTCTGGCATGAACAATTCATTACCTAGACCACAATTCATTACCTGGACCATCTGACAGGGTAACAAATGGTGCAGACTGTTTCTCAGCTGTGAAGTGAAGACAGTCTAAGGTTTCTGTTCCGTTATGTGAGGAATGGAGCGGTAAGAAAAGGAAGGCAGCAGAGCTTTTGGCTCAGATGTGCCCTGATGACCATCAGAGAAGGGAAGGGCTGTTCCCACTGGCATGAGGGTCCTTGTAGCATTGCTCTGCCTGCCTCTGGCTGATGGGTCTTCACACATGCTGATGAGCACTCGCTACAGCTCTTCCAGGAGTTATCATTCTCTGACTCTTTATCCTCACATGTAGCATCAAAGTTTTCAGTTGTGGAATTAGGCTATGTGATGAACACTTCTATGACTTGCAGACCATCAGTTCTGCATAGAGTTTTAAGTCTGTAATAGGGTAATAGTAAGTGAGGCAGGTACAAATGTATGTCAAAAAGTTAATAGAAAATGCTAATGCAAAGACAAGAATATCCCCAACCCCTGTAGGCTGTTCTTAAGCTTTGAAATTAGGTCTATCAAATCTTCCCAAGACTGTGAAGAAGAGTTTCAGTTTGATGTGAGGCAACTTCTGACATTTCATAATCAGAGGCAAAAATTGCATGCAGCCATGTCTGAATGTATGGAGACTTCTTCAGTTTTTCTGACTAGTGGACAATTTTAATTGAACATTCTGCATTTAAAAAAAATTAGAACATTTTTCCTTGACTGATAACTTGTGACCACTACCACAGGATATGAATTCAGTTTTTCCCAGTCAGTCATTTTATAGATAGACAAGTACCGGTAAGAAACTGATTTGCAAAGTAGCACTCAGTATCCTTCATGGAAAAAGGCCAAAAGGGAGTGTTGATATAATATCTTTTTTTAAATCATCTTCTTACTGTAGATTTTTACTACTTTTGGGGGTCTGATGGCAATTCTTATAATTTACTCACAAATGTACTTTCTAATCCCTGAATCAAGGCTGGTGACACGTACTTCTCACTGAAGCATTAATTTATTAACCCAAAAGCATTTTAAAAGGCAACTTTTAGAGGAAGCCTGACTAGAAACATTGTGAAGGAGCAGATAGCTTCTCTTCTTGACATTATCACATAATTCAAGCTGCAGTTGTCAATCCTAATGAAGGTGGTGATGCTGATCAGAGCATATTGTTTATATGATATGCAAGAGCTTTGGGAGATACGGAGTCCCTGTTGCTATCATTTATAATTAAAGTGTCCATCACTTTTCTCTGAAAAATTGCTTAGCAAATAAATAATTAAAGGTCTGCTTCTGATACACTTAGATGAAGTGAGAGAGATAAACTTCTGAGAACAAGTCCAAATGCAGTAAATGGAATTTCTTCAAAGTACAGATTCAAGATAAATAATGGTATTAGATTCTCAGTCAAAGCCAGTTCATGGTTTTTAAGGCAGGAGGTTATTCTGGTTTATGTGCTTTAAAAATCTAATCCCACAGACGTCTAAGACTGTTCGCTTACAAACAACACCTGACATTGTCTATCATGCCTAAACATGTTATCTTTTAAGTGCAGTAGAAACTAGTTCTAAAATTAATGGCTCCATAAGTGCTCCCTACTTATTCAGACAGCCAAAGATAAATTGTTAATCTGATGTTTTGTACAGTACAGAAGCTTTATAAAGCTTTGTGTTACCTAATGGGTATATTTTGTTACAAATATGTCTATTTTATAAAGGACTTTCTTGGATTGTTTCACTGAATTGATATCTAAAAGAGGGGTTGTTCTTAAGTGATGTTTCTTTTCATAGTTTCTGAAATAATTGAAAAGGGTTGAGGGGAATTTTTTGAAATACAAATGATTTTACGTGCTTCCATTGTGTTTCAGTAATAACCTTGCTTCCATAGTAGTTGAAATAACTGTAAATATGCAAGTCCCTCACAGCATTGGCAGGGAGAATTTCAGTTGATTTTGCTACCTTGAAATTAACCTTTTATTATCGCATGCGTATGTTTGTCATTTATCCCCTTTTTCTCAGGTGCAAAGAGGGCTACCAAGGAGTCCGCTGTGACCAATTTTTGCCGAAAACCGACTCAATCTTGTCAGATCCAAGTACGTCAAATGTTTTTCTTATATTTTTAATCCATGCTGGAGGCTATTCTTGCCATGCGAGATGACCCTTTGCCTATTGTCAGAAAGCATATTATGGACCACTGCCGTTGTGTGTAGAGAATGGTGTTGCTTTTGTTGGTAGGACAAAAACACATCCTCCAGTCTCTTATAAAACATGTTCTGCTGCAGTAGGGCAGGCCATCAGAGGACTTGATTCCTTATGATTTGGAATAATACTGTCCCTGCTTAAAGCCAAAATATTCACTTTTCTCTACTTTCGACTCAAGAGCAAATAAAATTGCAGAATCTAAAAGGAAACCAAGTATAGGCTGCAAAGTGATTCCTTCAAAAGAAGATAAATTCAGGTGGCCTGGAACTGCAGAGATTATAATCTCCTTGGAAATATGTGATATCAGTTTACACAAAACCCAATATTTTTTTCACTTCTACAAGTGGAGTTGCTCTGTATTTGCAGAGTAAAGGTATGGTCTCAGATAGTAACGTGGAGACAAAGTAACTCTCTATTACACTGTTAGGTATATGCCAGAATACCATCTGTCTATATGTTCTCCTACTCCACTGTTGCATTTTTAAAACTCTGTTTCCTAACAAAACTATGTCAAAAGTATTAGCCAAGATGAGTTTCTTAGAAGTGAATCCATTTACTAATTAATGTTGTTCATCTTAAATTTTTGAATGAAGTGACATACAACAAAGGGTCATATCCAATCTCTTGTTTTTGTTCTTATACCTGGAAACTGTAATGTATTAAGTCTTCTGGTTTTGGGTGCTGTTTAAAATTTGATTTGGGTTGTTTTGTGCTTTTTGAAGAATAATGCTTGTTCTTCTAGTCTTTTTTTGTGCTTTCTGTTTATTTTCTTGTGCTTTTCCATGTGAAAGCCTGTTGCCAAAGACATCTGTTGTTTTGTAGTTCTCTGTGTTGTAGAGCTCCCATTATAGTTTGCTTTGTGTTTGGTTTAGCTTTTCCTTTTGCTTGACCTTTAATGGTAAAGTGCAGAGCCTGTAACGAATAGGCAGGCTTTACCTCTGCCAAGTTGTAGGTGCATGTGTAAACACAGAAGTTGTGTATATGTCAAGGGAAGAGGTACTTTGCTTCCTAAAAGTGGGGGAAAGGAAAATAAGCTGACAGCAGGACAGGGTGGTAACTATCTGTCTTGGTTTTAACAGGGAACTCTAGCTTTACTCTCTCGAGAGTAGAGATGAAATTCATATAGATACAATACAAATGCAGAAAAGACTCCCCAGTTAAGCTGCATCTAACGAGGCCAAAGTCCCTACAGTGTTTATATACTGTGGAAGGTATTGTTGTTGTTTCTTTGCAGCATTGTGTTGGTTGCACAGACTTGTTTCCCTTTACTTGGGAGATGCTTACTTACCCTGGTTGGTTTCCATAAAATTGTGCAGCCACCTGATCCTGCTCAGTAAACTAAGGTTCCCTGAAATGACCATTTTACAACTTCTGACTACAAAGGCAATTTTATTTTATTTTATTTTATTTTATTGAGGGTTGCTTTCAAAATTATGTTACTTAGGTTATGTAAGAGCAAGGGACCTTGGCTTGATGTTGACATAGATCCACTGGACATACCTATGGCCCAAGAAGGGCCTCTCTTCCAATATAAAGAAAAAAGGTTAATGTCAGTTAGGTACTTTCCCAGTCAGTTTTGAAATTTAACTTGTATTTAATCCTCATTTGCATTCAAAAGAGGAAAAGATTCTGTTCAGGTGCATTTCTGTGTGTTGGTATAGCGTAATGTATCTGCGTGTATGTGTGTGCATATGCACTTGTTCTAAGCATGCACAGCCTGAAAGGGAGATATTAGAAACTTTCTGCTGCAGCTGGACAGTGGCAACATGAACATTTTGCTCAGGAGTTAAATTAGTAATGTATTTATCTTCCCTCTGGAGAGGAAAAAAATCATACCATGCTGATTATCAGCAGTCAGTGGCAGAAATCTTTGCTATTTGCAGACCTGAGGAGTGTAAAAAGTATTTGACACAGTAGTCAAGTGCAATATCATCATCTCCAAAGGCTCTGGTGTTGCCTTGCAAAAACTTAGTTTTGTGGTTGAATGTGTGTTTGGATTAGGAAGAGAACTGCTGAAGGGACACTTAAAAGGGTGAATTTGGAGGTGGCTTCAGAGGGAAGCAATTTTTTTTAAATGAAAGGCTTAATTTCCAAAAGTTGAACAGTCAGATGAGTGCTCTTGTGTCTGTACTGCATGTAGCCAACAATGGCTGGTGTCAGTCAAGCTTTATAAGCAAGTCCAGCTCATTTGAGTTTTGTGAGATTGCTTAGGGTTCTCAGTAGTAAATGTGTTCAGAACTGCTAATGATGCATCTGAAAACAATATTTAGCTTATTTGAAGTGTGCATGCATGAAATACTGAAGCAGTATGTTTTTAATCTTACCTTGCCTGTGTTAGTGCAGGTTATATTTTCAGCACATTCACATGTCATTAAATGGGAAGTGATTCTGGACCACAGTCACTTAGAAAATAACAACAATATTGTCTTAAAAATGTTAGTTGTTTACAGGTGCAAGAGTTTTGGTTTGGTTTTGTATGTTGTATATTTTTTAAATACCCCTCTAAAACGAACCAAGCTTGTACAGTATGGCCGTTTTCTGAGGTTGCAAAGTGATAAATAATGTGATATGGCTCTGCAGTATTTTTAATGGTATTGGGCCAAACCCATCTTCTTACCTCATTTTAGGTGTGTATGTTAGGCAAGTCTTGACTTTACATCCCAGATATGAATACAAATTATGTAATACTTAATATAGATTAATGCATACTGAATCATGTCCATGTAGTTTAGTTAAACTAAATGGTTAAGATATTTAAGAATCTGTTTTTGGGAAACCTCTTGGAACTACCTGATGGCGTTTCAGAGTTCTTGAATTGGCATCCATGGCTTCTTGCAGTCAGATCTGCCACTTACTACCTTCCTTCAGCTCAAAGTTGGGATCAAATTAATAAGAAAACAGACGTAGGACACACATAAAGCAATGTCAAAACACCCCAAACACAGGCCCTTCTACTGGACCTTCAAGCATCATAGATGTTAACAGCTTCCACTTCCCTTAATTTCTCTACTCTTAACCAGGTTTTCTGGCTATAAGTGAAAGATGTTTAAAAAAAAACAAAAAAAACAAACCAACAACAAAAAACCCTAACCCAAACGCAAGTAGTTTAAGAAGTTTGTTAATCTTGGAATATGGGAGAAACCTTCCTAAACCATGGGAGCCACAAGGAACCTAACAAAATTAATATCACCAATAAGGGAAAAGGCTGCATGCTGCATGACAGTGCAACCCATGCTCACAGTCGCTATCAAGAGGAGGGACTCTGTCAGCCCTGCTAATACTGGACAGCACAAGTCCATGAACTCTCTCAGTCATATTCTCCTTCATCTATGGAGGAAGTACTAATGAGACGAAGAGAAAAGAAATAGCAGTCGCATGCTGGAAGGAAAGGATAGGAGTATATTTGAAACATTGCTTCAGCTTTCTCCATCTGGGCTAACTTCTCTATAAATACAGTTCATGGCAATGGTAGAGCACTTACATTTTCAACATTATAAATACAACTTTAATATAACTTTATGTACAAGTCATTTTTCAGGCATGTGTAGTCCTGTGTGTATCTATAGGATTGGGAACTTATATACAACATAAATTGTACAAATGTACTCATGTACTATCCTTTATAGTGTTCTGGAGTAGACCTGCCTGGCCCAACGAGTCTTGAAAGGTAAGTTGTATGTAGGCTGCAGATATTTCTCTTGATCAGTTTTTATACTGAGGCCTTTAAAGCTTTGACTGTTCTCTGCAGATGTTCCAAAGCGGTGAACAAGGCATTGAGAATGGGTTTGTCACACTACCTGTTTTTTACCAAATTGTTGAACTCCACCTTCAACTATTTTGTTCTTAACTTAGCATTGAAAGCTACTTTCCTATACAAAAAGTGTATTTCAGTTTTATAATGTGCAGTATTGATTTTATATTTGTCATATTAACATTCAAGTTGTCCCATTTGACCTCAGAAGCTTAAGTGAAGAGAGATCCCCTATCAAATATTGGGAATGTTATCTGATCCTTTTTCAAAATAAATGCATTATTTTCTAAAAGAAGAAAAATATGGTGGAAAGCTTATAGGTCATTAGGCCAAGGTCCTGCTGTTGCAGTCAACCCCATCATGTAATTCCTTCTGTAAGCTGATCATACTTCATTTGCATACCACTTACAATCAGCGTGAACTAGCCACTAGAAACAGGTTTTGTTTATCATCTGTGCTTTGAGAGTTTTAAGACTTTTCAGCTTCCACACAAAATCTATGGACGGCCCAAATTTGTCAATTACATTCTTTATTAAAATGTGCGCTTTGTTTCTACATTGATATTTTTTCCTGATGGTTTCCACCGTGTTACACTTTGGGTCTTTTAAACCGGCTTTTTCAAATGTCAGAAGTCTTGTTCCTATAGAGCTAGCTATAGCCTGTGGTCTTATAATACTTTAACCTGCGACAGCATGGCACACATTACGTTTCTTTTTGAATTTCATCAAAGAGAAACCTGCAAGTGTCATGTCTGGAATCTGCAGTTACTTATTCATACATTACCTCTTTATGTAGCAAAGGATCAAAACCCCTCTCCTGGAAGACTGGGACTTTAAATAAGTACAACAACTCCAGATAGTTTAAAAAGGAAAAAATTGTTTTTCCAGAAATGTATTCAAACCCTCAAGACCCACACTCACCTCCTCCAAAAAAAAGGCCCCCCAAAAAAGGAAACAAAAATCTTGGGCTTTTTGCCTGTTTTTTTTTTCTTTTTCTCTCTCCTCCCACCCCTCCAGTTTTGTGTTTGTAAGATCATAGGATAATTTACGTTGAAAGAGAAGTCAGGACTTCTCTGGACAACTCGGGAGGTTCAGCCTCCTGCTTTAAACAGAGCTGGCTTTGAAGTTTCTGCTAACTGCACTGGACACCATGAAGGTAGTCTGTAAAGGGGCTGTTATTAAATAGAGAAAAAAGCACATCACAGTTGTGAAATATTTATAGAATATATTTTCAACTAATCTGAATAAATAAAATAAATTAAACTTCTGAGTCTCTTACTACATGATTGATTTTCTAGAACCTGAATAATTTTTTTGTCAGCTTTACTTAACCTTTCTGAATTTGTCAACATTCTTCTTGAATTTGTTTTTTCCTCCTTTTTTGATTTCTGGAAGGCATAGGAGAAAATAAGATTTTGCTATTGGAAGGACTTTGAAAGTTGGATGTAGGTAAGGGCAGTTATGAGTGGAAGAGAATTTAGGGAAAATAGGACTGTGTAGCCACAGGTGGATATCTGAGTTTTGTGGAAGGTAAGTCCTTCTAAAACAGATTTAACATGGGGCTTGTTTAACCCCAGGTAGACTTTTTGAAATCTGGATCTAAATCTGAATTTTGTGGCTTAATTTTTCTCAAAAAGAAAAAGTTTTTAAGCCCTTCTGCAGTAATTATGTCATCTGTTTAAGACTGTTTTGTATGCAAAAAAGCGTATGTAGGGAACGGCTGCAGACCAAGTATCTTTTGTAATGATTGTCATGTTCTGCTGTTTTATCAATCTAATTGCAAAGAAGAGTGCTACATCAACTGTGTGGTCACAGAATAAAAATTACTAATGTTGCTCTAGGATATTAAGCTTTTACAAAAACTTAATAATCAAAAGGTGATGTTTTATTGCCTTGTAATATTAGATTTTAAGAGCTATGGGGTGACAACGGTCAAGTGAAGTCCCTGAAAATGACAAGTCAGTATAAGATCTGTTAGCATCCATCAGGTGGGTATGAAATTTTTGTTAACTACAGTTTCTTTATAAGGATAGATAAACAGAGTTCCTCCAGTTCAAATGCATCACAAATCAACCTAGATTAGTGTTGATGCATTAAAGATTGAAAGGAAGGAAGGAAGGAATTGCCTTAATAGAAATAGCAATAAAGGAGAAAAGCAACGCAGTCACTTCAGAAGTTTTAATGAATTTATCTATAGACAAGAAAAGATGCATCACATGAGAGAGAGGCTGGGGAATATGAAACCTCAGCAAGGTAAAATAAGAAAGAAAAGATATCCTTGGGGGAATGAGGGACACGTTTTCCCTCCTCTTTGATGAAGTGTGGGTAGAGGCCTCAGGATACAGACTGTAAAAGATGACGTGTTTTCAAATTTGAGTTGTGCTGAAGCTGTAAAATTTTACTTAGTGTGAATAGTAGGAATCTTCCTGATTTGTTTTGGGGTTTTTTGGCCTTTTTTTTTTCTTTAAATTAGGAACCTAGGCTTTATTCTGCAGAACTTGAATGAAAAGCTCAAAATCAGAAGTACAACATTAACAAAGCGTTAGTAAAATGGTTCGCCAGTGATAAATGGAAGCGTGAATGCGTTCCTTGTCAGAACGTATTGAAAAGTTAAAGCCCAAGAGAGTTTTATTGAAATCACAGATTTGCTACTAATACAGCAAGCAAAGAAAATCATGCTCAATTGCTATCACTTTTGATAATATAATTGTTTCTTCCAATCTTAAAAACAAAATTTAAAGGCATAGGAAACAACTGGATATAATATTTGTTTCTGTAGGTAAGATAACAGTGACTTGTATAGAATGTGCAGGACAGATGTTATTCAGCAATTTTTTTTTTCTTCTTTTCTGTCAGTACTGCAGAATAGATTTTAAAAATCACAAGAGTATTGGTGATTTTAATGTTTTTAATGTAGAGGGGGGAATAGTTTAAATTAATTCTAGAATGCTAAGTTTTTATCACTCTTCTCAAGTAAAAACAACAAAAAAAATCGGCTAGTGAGAGCACTGTTTCCAAACAGCATTAAATTTGAATTCTTTTCATTACTTTTCTGTGCAATAACAGAGCTTTTTTCTCCCTACGTTCACTGAATTCCCAGTCCTTTTAGAAAAACAACCAGCAATGAGTTTGCACAACACCCCCACCCACCGCCCAGCTTTCTTTCTGGAAAGATTGAAGGGGGGGTTACAATTGATTTCCATTTCATATATCAGTCTTAAGTGAATTGTCAGCCTTTACCATATTCATATCTATCAATATTTAGTATTAGTTAAAATAACATTTAAGTAAGAAGTCACACAAGTTAATTTGGAAAAGTAGAAAAATTCAGTCTGAATTTGACCAAAATCCTTTTATTAGTTTTAAAGAAACATTGGTTCTTTATTCTTCACTGTTCAACTCTTCTTCTGGAAGACAAGAATGTATTGTCATTTGGTTACTCAACATTGTTTTATTGTCAGGACTTTTCCTTTAAAGTATTGAAGTATGTCTGGTTTTGCCATGACTTTTAGGCCATAGGTGGTCTTCTGTATAATTCAGCTTGTGAAGACTGCATCTTTATAAGAATGCATGGAGATAAGCTGGAACCAGGTAGAGGCAATACCTGTGACAGCAGGCAAAAAAACCCCAAACAAACCGTCAACACTACTCGTTTCCTTCTCCTTCTTTAAAAACTGCCTATATGTGGAAGGATAATAATGAAATTGAAAATTCCTTTTATTTGTTCTCGGTATAAATCCCAAATAAGACAGAAGATGGAGATATCTAGCAATGCAATCCCAGTCAACAAAAAGTTTTAATCGGTGTATCTTCCTGTAAGCCATAGATGCTAGAAATCAAGAAGGAAATTACAGCCACACCATGCAGAGGAGTTTGAAGGCTACCTCTCCAAACTACCATTCATCTGTGAAATTTGGGACTTGCATCTAGTTAAAGAATTTCTAGGTCTTTGTGTAGTGATTTTTGCACGTGTATTTTAAGGAAATTTACCATATGATGGCAGAAACACTCGACTACAGCTTGTTACAAAACAGCCACAGCAGATGGCTGTGAATAGAGGTTACAGTCTTATGTAATGGACGGATCTGTGAATCGTGCTCTCCCACTGGTGAGCCCGCTCTGCCACGAACGCTGGGTTCATCTCGGCGCCTGAATGAGAGGCGGTGCAGCGCTTTCGCTAAACAAGCACCTTCTGAAGTGACGAGCCTCCGAAACATCAACTTCTATCTGCTCCTCTTACAAACACGTTCTGATTTCCTAAATCTGCTGTTGGCCATCCTGTGCCTGGAAAACCGTAAGTTTAAATATAGCTTGAAGTGTATGTTCTGTGACACTCTGAAAGCATCTAGTTTAGCCTGTTGGTCTGAGTAACTAACTTTTCTGACTTGCATACTCTTCATAGTGACGATATGTTACTGTTGGTGTCAATCTCCCACTGTATTTGAGAAGGACTTCTCATTTTGCCCATATAGACAAGGTGCAATCAGTCATTTGACTTGTCAGATCACATTTGTAGGCCTTCTAAGAGGAAAATTCAGCAGTGCAGCAGCCATAGTTCTTCATGCTCAGGGAGAAAAGTATATGCAAAGATGGGTCATCATGAGATGACATGTAGGGAAATTGCACAAAACATGACAGTGATTTAGCTGAAAAGCACTCACTTCATGGGGTTCTGTCTTTGAAAATTAGCTACTCAGTTGTCCAAATAGCATTTCACTTTAGCAATACCATTTCACTTTATCTCAGTGATTTAGTCACACTTTTGATGTTAAATGCCTCAGGATTGGTTGAGATGGTTTCATAAAGATGTCATAGCCTATTGCAGGAGCTAGTAAGAACATATTGAGAAAAGAGATGGATTTCTCTTATTGGCAACTAATCTTATACCTTTGAATGTATCTGTCTGTATTAAATCTAAGTCTGAACTGGGTGTTTCACCTTCTCCTATGAGTGGTTCTGTGTTAAAATGATTCTAGTAAAAAATGCAGCAGTGTGTGTGCAGATAAATCACAAAGTTGTGGGGTGCCTGATATATAACTCTACTGTGGACATGACAGATCAGAATGACTGTAAGTAATAAAGAGCAGAGAAGACAAATTCTGCACTGATTCTTACAGGTGCAAAGCTCGAGATCAGTCCAACACATACTAAATGTCTTGAGAGTAAAAACATTAAGGGGCTCATACACGAGAGCTAAAGTTTCCTCTGACAGGATTTCTGCTGAGTGTACTGATCATCTTCCCAAAACTAATACTTTGTAAGAGCCTCTGTGCTCTTAACTGATCTTCACTCTTTGCATTAAGACCATACTCTACTCCAAGGATGCTTATTAAAGCAATTATTGTTGTTAGACTTTTCACTTCACACGGAGCTTCTACCCGTGTTGATTCAGCTCATTTGAACAGTCTCTGCTTATTATGGAAAACCTGGAATAAGTGTATCATTCAATATTAATATAGTAAGTGCTCTGTGTTGTTGTGAAGACCAGATGCTTTTGGGGTAATGTGCGTATATACGTATCTTCCTTGGATAATGGCAATCTAACTGAAAACATTAGAGGTCAGCATTACTATGAGTTTGATTGCCACATCAAAATAATTATTTTCTTCTAAGAAGGAGGATAGTATTGAGACTCTTGAATGCATTTTCAGGCTCATTTCTCAGGCCTTCCATAACAATTGTATTTGGCAACAGGGAACAGCTGTTTCTGGTTAAAATTTTACTGTGCAAACCTAGCAACTTATGAAACTATTATTCCCTGGATCAATAAGATCAAATGGTAAAATCTTGGCCTCACTGAAACTGGCAAATGTTTTATTAATGAATCCTTCAAGGTTACATTGTCCTATTGTGACTTTTATTCCACGTATGACTACTATTTTGCTAGAGATTTTTGTATCGACCATTGGGGGTTGAAACTGCCAACCATAAGGATATGTATTTATTTTCTTCAGTGATAAATTTGATCATGGAAGTGGTTTCTTGAAAGACAAACCAGATCAGTGTTGTCCCAGGAGCAAACCAAAAACCAGATTGTAACAGGCAGTTCTTGATGAGATTGTCTATATTGGGAGGATTTGATTCACTTCCAACCTTTTCAGAGAGCACCCTGCTCCCAGGGCTCCTGGCTCTTTGCTCTCGCTGCAAGTACCAGTTTGCTGTAGAGAAAAAGTGCAATTGTTTGCTGCCGTCATCAGTTGCGGGTTAAGAAGGGCCCTGGGAGACAGAAAGTTTCTCTTGTTACTTCTGTACGCAGCCTGAGTAACAGGTTTGACAATCTAGCTCTGAATGGTCGTATGAAGAAAACAGTACTGAACCGCTGAACAAATGAATAGAATATCCAACCTCTGCCTGTCATTGCCCATTTGATTTTTGCAAGTAGTTCTGCTTTTTGATCTTGTTCCCATCTTCCCCAACCATTTTAGTATCTCAGCTGGGTCATCATCATCAAAAGGAAAAGATTTGAGTGTACTACAGTCTGGTCTTTAAGATACCAGTTCGCTCTTTCTTGGCCCACTTGTCTTAATTTCCTACTCTCTAGTTTCTTTCTTTTTTTTCCCCCTTACCTTCTATTCCAACATATCTACTTTATTTCCTTCCCCACTTGAGGGGCTTTTCCCCTTCAGCATCTGAATTATGTTTCTGTTAGTGACTCTTCACTCTCTGCTAATCTCTGTTACCATTCAATATTTGCCACGTGCTTTTGCTGTGATTTCTTCCCGCATTGACTGTGGCCTTCACTCCTTCTCTGAAACCAACGTTTGACTCCTTGCTCTGCTTGACCTGTTTTCCATCTTCCAGATGAATGCCTAGATCACAAATTGCTTTTCACGTGCTGTCTGGTCTGTCTCATTTAGGCTTCCCTTTCTTCCTTATATATCGTTTTTACTTTTGCCACATAATGTAATAAAAAAATATAATTTGCAGTTCAATTTAGTGTCCAAAATGTTTTTTACATGTTTACAGTGAACAGATGTCCACATTCCATTTTGTTTCCAAAGGAGTCGGCTCCAATTATCTCTGAAGATACAGAAAGAGGTTAATACCTGATGCTTATCACAAGAAAATACCTACTGTGTGGGCTGTTTGTGAAAGGTGGCATCTAAATTTAACCTGATTTGTTGTTCGGTTGGTTTTTTTTTAATAAAACTGACTTTTTCTTGAAAAAAGGTTGCATTTTCAGCACTGAAGCTTTTTATGTGCCTTGACACTACTTTTATTGGGAAAGCTCTTTCAGGTTCAGAAGGATATGGTTCTGATCTGATACAGGAAAACAGGCCCCACATTAGCAGAGAACAGAATATTTGTCCGTAACAGGTGAAACACAGGTTCAAGTCCTTGTTCTGCTTGACCTGATTTTCCTCTCTTCCAGATGAATGCATAGATCACACCACAGAAAAGAGAGTGGGTCAGGGTCTTTTCTTATTTCTTTTCTGGAAGAAAAAGACTAAGCTTTTTCTGCTATTTCCCAGCTAGCTCTAGTGATGAACTGGTAGACTTGAAACCTCTGGTATAGTAAAACGTGTATTTTTTACAGTATTGTCCTACCCTAGAGAGAGCACAAGACAAAATTTTGCCTTAATGCTCATCTGTATTACAGAAGATGCTAGCGTTTACAAAATGTATGATATTGACTTAGGTCTTTATCCTGCAAAAAACTATAATGATGCATATTGTTTCTCAGGAGAACTACTCATATAAAAGATACTAAGCACGTTTGAAGCATCCAACTGAATTATTTGCATTAATTTGTGGTTTACCTCACAAATTTGCAGTTTTCTTGACAGTGAGATGATCTGCCGTATTTTAATTCTCTGGATTTAACAAGTCCTTCTGAAAAGACTTTTTCTATGAAGCTGAAAAGCTCTAACGTAGGAGCCTGGCTCCTGCTGGTGTAGGAGCTCCTCCTGAGTGGCTCTGTCTGCAGCTCATGGAGAATTCAGTATACTGACAGGAGGAGAGTGTCATTTTGAAGGAGATCGTTGGTCTGTGGAGATTAACAGTTGTAATTATACATATGTATATCTATCTTAATATATAAAAACAAAAGGTAATTTTGTTACTGTAAAGGCTTAAGTATTCCAGTCTGGTTTAATTGTCTTTGAAAGTTTCAGTCTCACATTAATGCCTTATTAATTTGCTGTCTTCATCAGTCTCCAAGTTTTAAGCAACCCTTTTGGTTAGGTTTTGTTCAGCGTTCAGTAAATATTCAAAGGCTTAAATGCTTTAAAAGCTTTAAAATGCTCTCTGTACACTTTTAGAGAAAAGATGACTTGTTTCAGAAGAAAGTTGTGAAAGTTGGTTAAGCCATATGTGTAGATGTCTGAACAATTCCAAGTAAAAAGGCTACTTACCAATGCAGTACTACCATTTCATAAAATTATTATTCATTTTCTAGGCATTGGAAGCATGGTGACTAAAGAAATAAGTCAGATAAACTGATTCAATCTTGTATGATAGTAGTGAATGTCTTAATCCACTGGAAAATGGGAATATTTGGCTATTTATGTATTTAAGGCAAAGCTAGTCAATATAAATTCATAATTTCTTTTGGAAGCTAGAACAGACTATTAAAATAATCTAGAGTTTTGCATATTACAGATCAAAGATCATGTCCAGTTCTGTAATACTGTTATAAATTTTGCTGCGACATTTAAAAACAGATGGCAGGGTAAATTAGTTTTTAGTTTAGGTTATGTCTATTTAACAAGTTACTGCAAGTTACAGTGTAGATTTACAGTGCGATTAGCTATTCCGTGATAACTGCCTGCTTGTGTGATAAAAGCAAGCCGGTGCCCTGCAGTTGCATTGAGGCAAGTCTCCTACCATGACTTTATAACATGGCTACACTCAGTAACTTGTTTGGTTTGGCAAATATCAAAGTCCTTATAGCTTATTGATGGAAGGAATTAACTGAACCTACTCTGAATCAGGTACCACGTGGAGCAAGGACAGCTGGCTGAATGGCCTCCATGAGATGTCTCTGCCCCTGTGGCTCTTTACATGATAGTAGCAGGTTTTTGGGCCAAGTTTTTACTTTCTGTGTGCCTGCTGCTGATGCAATCTGTACATAATTGACCTGCTTTAGCAGATTAGTGCAATCTTGTTTATCTGAAGTAGGGCTGATTTAAGCTTATCAAGTAGGACCATCCAAGAGAGTAGCAGTTACTTGAAAAGGAAGAATGTAAATCCCTGCATGGAAAGAGAGACTGAGGCTTATTTTTTAAAATAAAAACCTATTCCTTAGTATGTAGCAAACATGTAAGGTGATTCCTGTTGTCAGAGAACCATCAAAAAAGGGTGAGACTAATATAAAATAAAGTCTATCCTTGCCTATCTCCCATATACTTTACAGTCTGGATGTAGTAGTGCAAAACTGACTTTCGCATGTGGCCAAGCACATGGGCTGAAAATTCATGTGACAAACTATGTCAGCTCTTCTGAGGTGCCCTGTTAGATCCTGGTTGCTCAGTTAATTCTCTGTTCAAAGTAAACAATGAAATGACCGTTTATTAAATAGACAACAGGGACAATGTGTCAGGCAGCAAGCTGGTAAATGGACAAAGGCAAATATTTTCTGGAAGACCATCATTTTTTGACATGGTACATGTTTCCACTGAGGCAAAATAAGGGAAATTGGTGGATCACACTAGTATCAATCTCATCAGTTTTTATTTTCTTACAGCTGTTGACTTTGCAGTCATCAGTAAGTCTAAATTGAATTCATGTTGAGTTGAGCATAGCAGGGCTTTCATACAGTAATAGAGTTGTAACATGTACATTTGTTTTAAGAATTTATTCCTTAAAGACAAAAGAAAATGCCACGTGAAAAAAAGCAAAACCATTAGCTGACAATATCTGTTATGCAAGCAGGACTTACGCAATTTGGACTCAGTTATGTATAAGGCAATATTTGCTATCCGGTTTGATTTTGTAGAAAACTCTTCTCCTCCTCTTTACTTGAAAAGTAGCATGGCATATTCACAGCATTGTATAGCTGCCACTTCTGTGACTAACTGGCTGCTCATGGCTTGTACGGGCATACTCTTCGCTGGGTAAAAAACTGGCTGGATGGCCGGGCCCAAAGAGTTGTGGTGAATGGAGTTAAATCCATTTGGTGGCCGGTCATGAGTGGTGTTCCCCAGGATTCAGTATTGGGACCAGTTCTGTTTAATATCTTTACCAATTTTGTGGACAAAGGGATCAAGTGCACCCTCAGTAAGTTTCCAGGCGACACCAAGTAGGGCAGGAGTGTTGATCTGCTTGAGGGTAGGAAGGCTCTACAGAGGGATCTGGACAGGCTGGAGCAATGGGCCAAGGCCAATTGTATGAGGTTCAACAAGGCCAAGCACCGGGTCCTGCGCTTGGGTCACAACAACCCCATGCAGCGCTACAGGCTTGAGGAAGATTAGCTGGAAAGCTGCCTGGCAGACAAGGAGCTGGGGGTGGTGGTCGACAGCCAGCTGAATATGAGCCAGCAGTGTGCCCAACTGGCCAAGAAGGCCAACAGCATCCTGGCTTTTATCACAAATAGTGTGGCCAGCAGGACTAAGGAAGTGATCCTCCCCCTGTACTCGGCACTGGTGAGGCCGCACCTCACCACTGTGTTCAGTGTTGGGCCCCTCACTACAGGAAAGACATTGAGGTGCTGGAGTGTATCCAAAGAAGGGCAGTGAAGCTGGTGAAGGGTCTAGAGCACAAATCTCATGAGGAACACCTGAGGGAACTGGGGTTATTTAGTCTGGAGAAAAGGAGGTTCAGGGGGACCTTATCGCTCTCTACAGCTACTGAAAGGAGGTTGTAGCAAGGTGGGTCTTGGTCTCTTCTCCCAGCTAGCAAGTGATAGAACAAGAGGAAACGGCCTCGAGTTGCAGCAGGGGAGGTTTAGATTGGATATTAGGAAAAATTTCTTCACTGAAAGGGTTGTCAAGCATTGGAACAGGCTGTGAAGTGGTTGAGTCCTTCAGGGAAGTGCTTGAGTTACTATCCCTGGAGGTATTTAAAAGACCTGTAGGTGTGGTGCTTAGGGGTATGGTTTAGGGCTGGACTTGGCAGTGCTGGGTTAATGGTTGGAGTCAATGATCTTAAAGGTCTTTTCCAACCTAAAAGATTCTATGATTCTCAGTGACAATGCTACTATATGGGTTTGTAAGTAGAAAGATAACATGTTGGGCCCAGTTGAGGTAGTGACAAGGACACTTTCTTAAGGTGTCAACAGTTACAATAGTTGTTGCTAAATATAGAGATGTATCTGCTTGGGGAGATCATGACCCATTTCAGTTCGTTCTTGTTTTATGAGCTCTCTGTGCCTTTGAAGGAACATTCAGAATAACCCATTTCTCCCTCCAGGACTTCTCCTTTCCTCAACCCTGCATCAGTCAGAAACCTTGTACCAAAAGATGTTGTGAAAGCAGCATAGGCCCTACGTGGTTTTTCATACCACCCTGCAGATGTCTAAATTAAGATAACTTTAAGTTGCCTATGTAGTTAATGGGTGAGATGTACTCTCCTGCTCCACCAGAGGCTAATTAGAATATGGCAAATCAGGCAAAAGCCAAATTTAGATGTTATAAGGAGATACATAGAGGATATTAGCTCTTCTGAGTATTTAAGAAGGTTCACTGAGACAATCTGAGGAAGACCCAAAGTCATAGCTGCTTTATGTCTGGCTGCTTCTTAATAGAGGGAAATTATTCAGTATCTGCTAGGGCAGATCTGCACTGAGAACAGGGACGTTGACCCTGCTGGGTCGGCAAAACATCTCAAATCCAGAGATGCTTAGCTAAACTCAGTGAGTTGGCAGCATCATGAAGCTGACTGCCAGAATTCAGCACATATAAAGATGAAAATATCTTTCTCTTTTCTTTATTTCCCCCCCCTGTTAACAAAGTTACCATAAAAGGAAACTAAGAAAGAAAAGGGGGAAAAAAATTATATGTATTTATGTATAGTCTTGGGGTAGGTTGAACTAGACCTTGCTTAGATTTTAATTTAGGATACTTTAGGTATATCTCAACTGTGAATGGAATAATGCAACATCAACAACCTGCTTCTTGGGTTGATACCGCTCAGTATTTGTGAAATTAATGGCTTTTTCTAAAACTTGACAGGGTGTTAATAGTTAACCTCTCTCATTCCTGTGTTGCACATAATATCCAGACCTTTCTATACCACCCTGCACAGGTCTGTCAAGATGGACAATGTGGTTGAAATTTAAGGGGGAGGGGGAACGCAAAAAAAACCTTCCCAGCTGAGTTTGTCCTGAAAATGAAAATTACTTAAGCTTAAAGTGAGAATGAGATTTACTAAAATGAGAATGAGACTTACTTAAGCCTTGAAATGAGAATTGCTCAAGTTTAGAGTGGTCAACAGGTATAAAAAGAGGATTGGTCTTCCCTGCCTTCCAATCCTGACCCTAGATCAAGTGATTTGGAACAACTGGGCTCTAAAGTTTTCCCCACCTTGATCTTTCATATATAAATGTTCCTCCTAACATCTAGTATGTATGTGCTGACATAAACCACAATTTTTAATAGTTACAGCTCATCCTTACAATGTGCATTACTTTTGACAACGCTGTCTTTCATCACCCGTCAAGTTGCCTGTTAGAGCTGCAATCCTTAGAATTACTTGATTAGAATTACTCCAAGGAATCTCTAGTTTGATTAATCTGAATATCATCTCCACATTTTTCACTGGGACAATTTGTATGTTTTGCTTAACGAAAATGGATCAACTTTGCGGGGAAAAGCTAAAGTTTATAACTTGGAATCCTTTGCCTAACATCTAGGTGTGCTGAAAACCATTTAAAGTTGATTGCCAAAAGAGAATTTGAATAAGCTTGTAATAACAGGTAGGAAGTGCACATTGAAAATTTATGGTACGTGCCTTCTGTCCCGTCTGCTGTGGGCTTTTGCTTTTTCTTCATAGTCAGTTTCTCATTGCAATACAATACTCTCCTTAACACAAAATTTAGGAAGAAAATTATGAAGGTAATTCACGCCTATAATATCCTTCATTGCCTACAGATATTAAAGCTGACAAGTAGTTTGGTGAGCAGGATGGCAGATGGTCTGTGTCTGAGCGGAAGAAAGAGCAGCAGCAAAGGAAATAACATTGCCAAGAGTCATAGTAAAGTTTAAAAAGCAGTAAACGTAGCTGCGTGCTAGGCAGTAGCTAAGAGATTCTTCAAGAGCAGGGAGTTTGGAAAAATATGAGATCAGAGAAGGAATTCATGATTACTGCCTAAGCACATCCCTTTTTACTCTTTATGCAAAATCCCTTACCAGCAGATTATAATACACGTGGTAGGAGTAGATAAATATTTTAGTAGTAGGTGGTTGGCTCAAAAAAAGACAAAAACAAATCAGTGGGAATACAAGAAAAATACTACATTTTAAGATGAGTTTTGTGGGGGTAGAATTAGGGGTAGAAGGCCAGGAGGAGCAGATGGAAAGTTGTTGTCAAGGTGATGGATGTGAACAAACTTGGACTTCAGGTCTGCAGAGCCCTGACTGCTAACGCTGCCTTGGGCTCATGGTCAGGATCTGGCTCCAGGGTCAGGCAGAATGCTGAAGAGGGACGTTGGGGTGTTCTGAAAGATTTCTGAGTGTCTTAAATTGCTGGCCATAAAAAGCCAGAAGAGAAAGGAAAATTAGAATAGACACAGCTGCTTTGATCAATGCAGTAGGAATGTTACTTCCTAGGTTTTGACCATAGGGTGCCCCAATTTATATCTGCTCGTCCCTGGTGCACATTAAACTCAAAATGCCATTTTCCCCCGGAGTTGTTAATGAGAACTGTGTTCAGACATCTTTGACTTTTGGTACAGGTTTACAATCAAGAATTCAATTCAGAGCTCTTCTCTATACCATTATTTTTATTTCAGTGGTTTCGATAGATAAAGACTGAAAAAGAACTGCATAAAGTAGTCAGGTTTGGATTGGGATTGGTATGGATCTTTATTTTGGTCTCTTTTCTTCATTAAAAATGTATACATAGAAATTTTTATTGTTTTCATTTGTACAGAATGTGGTATTAACACCAGAAAAAATGCAAAAATTAAGTGTTGGAATAAGTAAAGTGGCTGGGAAAGAAGCAGTGCTTGCCTGGTACAACAGTTACTGTGTAGATGAAGTGCGGCTGTTTTGTGTGCAAAGTGGGATGTGCTGAGATCCTGACATTGTCGCATACTTTTTTTTCTTGTTACACAAACTGATTGATATGGTTGCTATTTTTTTATTCATACCAATGCAGAAGAATAACTATTATTTTCTGCTTTAACACATTTGTTGGCTTAGAAAACAGATTTCTATAGTATACTTTGGTCAAAGAGGAAGGCACTACATTATCCATGCCAGTACTGTGAAATGCATAATGTATTTTTTTGAAGAAGCAGCCAGGTTGACTGGAGAATTTTGTTTTACATTTATCTGTAAACTTGGATCAGTTGTCCAGCAGTTTGACTGATGCAGCTTCTGTTTGGTATGCATCCAAATGTACTCGTTTATTGTGCACTTCCGTTACTATCCATAAATCTCTCAAGCCTTAGGTACTAGCAGCTGCACAACTATTTGAATGCAAAACAATGCATCTGCTGTGTAAGAATGCAAAACCTCTTACACAAAGGGAAAAAGTAAAGGCAGAAAGCGCAAAATTATTAGCGGAATTTCGGCACCTGTGGACGCTTAGTAATATTCAGGCTCCTATAAGTCTTAAGTCAGTTTTTGAAATTATATTTAGGCTCTGTGAAAATTAACTCCTTAATGCCTTTGAAAGACCTTGGAGTAAATGAATGGTTGATGAAAATTTTTGTATGCAATTTTAGGGCTTGGGAGTTTTTTCTTTCTTTCAAGTCCCAAATGGTATTTGTATTGCGTGCCTTGGTTTGGTTAGCTTTGATAGTGGATAAGATATTTGAGAACAGGTGTTGGACCAGATAACTGGTCATGGATAGGAGGTGAGATGCCAACTATTTGTACCTGATTCCCTTTCCAGCATCTGGCTGTCACAAGGAGAGGGACTGTTACTGGGAGACCTTATGGACATACTCAGGGTTGTAGAGAAACAGCTGACCCCCAAAACTGTACAGAATTTCCCTAGAATCTGTCCTTAAATTTCACATGTGTGTCGTGACCGTTCCTGAGTGCAAGTCTTGCAAATGTGACAGTGCCCAGAGTGCAACAACCCTTTCTAAAGGGTGCCACTAGGTATACGGAGTAACAAGTTTTCAGTAGTCTTAAGGGAAGTCGTTATAGATACTAAATTAGTACCCAGGTGTTTGGTGTACAAGCCTCTCTACTTAGAGATGTGGAAGTTGTTATCAGTTATATTAACTAATAACCGTTGTTGTTAGTTTTCAAAAAAAGCAGCCTTTATCAACGCTGAAGCTGGTTGAAAGCCAGAGAGACTCTCTGCACTGACCCATCACATTAAAGAGGAAAAGAAACCCAGGACCACCAGTGCAGAACAGGGAGCAAACAGAAAGGGAGAAGAACATCAACGGAGAAACCAAAAGGTTTATGTTTACCTTTTTGTTTGTTCAGGTGGTTTTTGTTTTACCAAGTCAAGTAACATAATGTGACTTGTCTGATCATAATTCTTCCCAAGATGATCTGCATTGTGAACAGTTTTACGACCACTTGGCATGGTCATAACTTATCTTCTTTGCAGTTATAAAATAATATCCATGAGTTCTAAGTTTAGTGGTAACGCAGGTCAGGCTGGTTGGTGATGGGGTTGCACTGTGCCTGCTGAAACTCTACACTGTGGCAAAATTTTAAAGATGTGTTCTTCCTGCACTGTGTACTTCTAACCCTTCTGTTTTCAGTGATAAGCACATTAAGTGTCGGCTTTTTCTGTTTTTAAACCTACCCTTTTAAAAAGAAATGTAATTTTGTGCACAGTACATAAACATTCATTACTTTACACCCTTACTCTAAGCAAAAGCCCTTTCCTTTCTTTTAGTTAATCAACCCAGTTATTTTCACGCAGTTATTCTTACTCTTCAGTAACTTAACTTTGCAATATATGAGCCAACTAAAAACCATAGCATCTGCTTAAAAGTAGGATTTGAAAACCTAATATATTTGAATTTTCTTTATTTCTCTGCTTGTTTCTTGAGCCGTTGGAAGTTGTGTTCTCACAGAGGATAGGCATGTTTTATCTTCCATTTACATTTAACAAAAAAAAAAAAAAAAGAGAAAAAAAAGCTGAGATAGTGACTCTTGGAGCTGAAATTTTCGAGGCATGTTTGGGAGAACTGTAAGACCTGGCTGCATTTTATATATAAATATGTATTTTAGCTCTCAACTCAGTGTTCTGCTGCCTTCACTAATGTCCTGCACAGATGCCGGAGCTTGATCTAGAAATAAAATGTGATATTTTCCACCTCATAACATTACTTTTGTATTACTCAGGTGGCACAATGGGAGTGGAAGCAGTGTGTTTCCCCTATCTAGAAATTCTGCCTTCATGAGACTTCTTTGCTATCAAACCCATCATGATACAAGGGAATAGGAGCAGCTTCTTTTTGGCCATTTTCAGAGAGAAGACAATTTGTAAAAGAATTATTTTCTTCTGTATGGCAAAGCAACTCACAGGCTTTTCTAGCTTGGGCATACAAGGAAAATTAGGAGGCTGAGAAATCAGTCTGATGAGTACAGTGGAGAAAATGAGGCCTGTCAGTATATAAATGTAATGGTCACTAATGCTGCGAAGCACTTGAATATGCAGTGTCCTGTAACTTAGATGCTTATTAACTTCTTCCTAATTGCCATTGACAGTCATTTAAATAACTATGCCAGTTTTCTGACTACATTATATGAGTTTTAATCTAGCCTTTTCTGATTTGACTGATCCATTTTGTGCTGCAACAATGTTTTATGAAGTTTTAATTTGCTCATGAGAAATTTATTTGGTATGGGGTTGTGTGACTTTCTAAGATCATTTCTGCAGTGCACTGCATACTACACTTGTCCTGTGGTTGAATGAGGAAATACCCAAGCAAATTCTAAATGAATTAGGTCAGGTTGTGGAAGCAGTTTCGCTACAGCAGCACAGAGCTCAGCAAAAGCCAATTAATCTGCCTGCTTGCATAAATACCACTCTGCCTGCCCCTCTCCCTAAAGAAGAAAAGCAATTTTGTCTGTCTTCAACCCAGTAACTCTCGTGGGCCCCTTTTTCAACATAATTTACGTGTATTAATCACAGCCCAGTTTTCTTCCCTGTCTGTCCTTACTGCATTATTCTAATCTGGTTTGATTGGATAACAAATCCAACAAAAAGTTCAAGGTCGAAAAGGATCTTTTGGGTCTTGGAAATATCTTCAAAAGTAAATAAAGAATAAATCTATAGCGTAATGAATCTGAAGAACTTACATCACCACAAAATCACTTCAGGAAAAGAACTGGGTTGCTGTCTTCTATAAACTTCTCTGTTAGTGCATTAAACTTCCCTAATGAGCTTTTTTCATTATTGGCTAATTAAGCAAAGTGTTCTGTTCTCATTGCCCTTATGCTCACAAAGCTCCTTTTAGTATCCATGTTCAACATGCCCTTTAGAAAACAACTTTGCTTGTTTTTCTAGTCTTCCATGTAAGTCTCCTTTTTGCATCATCTGATAAAATAGAGGCTTCGTGTGTGTTGCATATAGTATTAGTTTTGACCCAAGGGCTTAGCCAGAACTGAAGATTCTGTGAAATTAGGAGTTAGGAAGACAAACTGATAATACCCAGATATACTTGATGCAGTTATGGTTACAAGAGAACGAGCAAATTCTCTTCTCTGAATAGGACACATCAAACAAAAAGAAGTTGTTCATAGCTCCAGCACTAAAGCTGCCGGAGAAGTGCCTTTCTCACCACTGTTTCCTAGGCCCATACTCTGTGTTTTTCTGCCTTTTACACCCCTCCTTTAATATTGTCTTACTGCTTCTCTCTCGCATAACTTGCCAAAACTTCATGTACACTGTGTGCTTTCCTCTGGTTTGGAGGACCAGAGGTCTTTGGTTCTGTCATACTGATCTCACTCTCCCCTTAAATGAAGAGCGACAAGAATACTTTCCTAATCTGTAAGTCTGCCTTTTTCTTATGTGCCATGTATCTGAGGCTAAAACAGAATACCTTATTTAATCTAGCCATTAAAACAACTATTAATGTCACCAAATGTTACAGTTGTGCTCAGATGGGCAAAATATCTCCCATTTCTAAGTATCTGTGTCACTGCTGATAGATTTCCTTAATCCACTTTGCACAGCTGTAGCAAATTACTATTTTTTTTCCCTAACACATACTTTATGCTTGCAAATGCTCTTGAGAAATCACCAAGAGCTCTGTAGAAGCTGCCATTGTAGTAATTGTAAACAGTTGTATAAAATTATGCTGTCATGCTGTCTGTTCCAATTAAACTCATAACATTTTTGCATGGGGTATACAAATCTATATAGTAAGCTGGAGAGAATGGGTCTTTGACGGTTCTATAAAAAGGCAAATTATATTTCTTCATGGCATAACTTGACAAAAAATATAAGCAGTCATCCTCTTTTTCTAAGATGAAAATGCACTAAAATACACAATTTAACAGTAAACTGCGATCCAGAAATACTGCAAAGATTTTACCTTTCCATCACAATCACAAAAGCATCTTTTTTCGGTTACATTAAACACTACCTGAAAGTGAAGGACCAGCACGTACAAATGGGATGAATTTAATCTGCTTGTACTAGCACATTATGCTGCTCGCTGCTAAGAGCCTTCTGGTTTTCCTTTCTTAGCGTTCAAAGTAAGAGTGGGACAGTGTCTGACAAGACAAGGCACAAGGTGTGGTGTCCATTTTCATGTTTAGCACATTTGCTGTTCTACTTTGATTATACAAAGGAGTGGTTTCATGGCAGAGCAGAGCATTCTGACACTGAAACTTTTGCAGACACTGAAACTTTTGCAGACACTTGAAATACCACTGCCACAGTTCTCTCTGTAGCAAATAAAAAGTAGCAAGTAAAAAAGTGGGAAGTCTCATTGCAGTGTGGGGTTTTTATATGCAAATAAACAGTAGAAGGTGGAGGGGAAGGAGCACTGAGGGAGAACAGAGCCTGAACAATCTGATCCTCCATCCCAAATTTCCTGTATCAATTCATTAGAAAGCACTGGAACATTTGGAATTAAAATTATTTCAATGTGGAATCATTTTATTGGCTGTGAGCTGATTTAAGCACAGTGCATGCTGGCACCTCTAACTTCCATTACTCTGGTAATCTTTGAGAAGTAGTATCAAAATACTGGCCAGACCACATGCACTTCAAAACGTTGAGTGGCCCGTGCAAAATGCCATCATCCTCTCAGGTTAGTTCACGATAGAAGATGACCTCAAATCAAATATATTAGTTGTTTCAGAGAAATTTGTTACAAAGAGGACAAAAATAAATGGATTGGAATTTGAAATCTTTGAAATTGGTTTATCACGCATGTAAACGACACTGTGCTGCAAGGGGACTGTGCCGTGGTGCTCAGGGATCCCCATCTTTTCAGAGCTGCTTCAGCCAGTGCGTCATCCCTCAGTGATGGTACGCTGTCATCTTTAAAGGCTATAAATAGCCACTGAAATGGATGAAATGTGCTGACTTGGTGGCACATCCTGCACACCAATTAATTTTAAAGGTGTTTATAAACACCTTTTTTGAAAAAAGAGAAGAAGACTGTCATTGGTACCAGTGACTTGACAAAACATACATTTACTCATAAAACATATGGAAGGTCAAATCCAAATGTAAGCTGTCCCTGTCTGCTGCCTTCACATGGCAAGTGAAGTAAATAAATGTCTTATTTATATCATTTGGTATCTGACCTGCTCTCTGATTCTCTTGAATGCTTAAAAGCTTGAATGCTTAAAAGATGGTAATGTTAGAAAGGTGTGGTTCATTCCTTACAGTTTGCTGCAAATGATTCTTTGACCTAACATACTTTGTATTTAATGGCCATAGGCAGAGAAAGCAGAAAATAGCACAACCGATGAAAGGCAGTGAATAGGATACATAGTTGTAACATTAACTTAGCTGAGGTATATGCTAATTAATCTAATTAATCTTATTCATCACAGTAGAGTTTGATTTGTGTTATTATTGTTATGATTAATCTTCTCTTGTTATGGTGGAGATATCACTTAGTAATGTCCAGTTAGATGCAATGTATTTTTGGTGCATGCGTTTCATAGAAACCAAATATCTCTGCTCTCCTTCATCCCAGTTCTGTGGTCATCCACAGGAGGAGAATTGGGGAGAATGGTCTCTAGTTTGCTCAAGAGACAAATGTTTATCCTCAAAGTTGCAATTTCTTAAAAAAATGTTTATAAACAGTGTAAGTGTTTTGTTTTGTTTTACTTGGTTATTTTGCCCTGGAGCATGTTTAATTTTGTTAAAGTCAGCCTAATGGACTGTAAGAAAATGAAAATGTGCAATTGCAGAGCAGCTAATGAGACTCCATCACAGTGACACCGATTCCAACCCAGGCAGACTAGGGCTGTGTGCCTTTTTTTTTTTTTTTTTTTTTTTTTATGGCATTTGGCATATCTGCTGTCTTCAGCCCCTTACATTAGTGCTTAATATATAACTCTACCACTGACTGAGAATACCTTCCAGAAGTAAAGTTCATGTTGTAGGCCTCAACTTGTATTAATTCTTCTCCAGTTACTGGCAGTTGGTAGGCAAGTATTTAATAACTCATATGTAATTACTCTGTATATATTTAAACTTGCTTAAGTGGCATACTGAACAGGGAAGATAAGTCAATGAGACATCAAAATTATTATTGTAAGTTGTCCAAAAAAACCTAAACAGCATTAGCAAAAATAAGAAATAAAAGTCATAAAGAAAAAATTATTTATATTATGATGGTCTTGTGCAGCAGTGTTTATCATCTACACAAAAGACAGATGAAAGCACAGGATATGACTACATTTCTTGAATATAACCTATATATAACCTGTAATTATCACAACATGATTTTGTAAAAGTTGCTTTCAGAAATGCAATCTTAAGACCTCTGTCTTGAATTTTTTATTCCATTCTAAAACCAAAATAATTTTATTCTGAAAATTTTTTCTTGGTGCAAAACTTTGTTATGGAAAAGAGTTAGATCATGAACTGTTTTGATTTATTTTATCTGGAAGTTGTCACACAAATATGATGGGAACACATTTTCTGTATTAAAAATGTTCTCTCAATTTGATAATTCTAGATAAAATCCAGTTAGTGGGGCAGAAATTTTCTTCCTAGGCAAAAGGGATTTAAGGAAAATCTCCAGATTCATTATGACAGTTTTCTCACAGCTGGACCAGTAGTGGAGCAAGCAGCCGTGCCAGCTAGCACAGTGCTTAATGTACCTGTTGGGAAGAAATTGCGCTTTCGGTGGCAGATCTTGTATTTTCCTCTCCCTTGAAGACTCTGACTCAAAGGTGCTAGTCAAAGCTTTTTACCTCTTTTATTCTTGTTCAATGGGGGTTTTTTTGTTTTGTTTCTGGTGATTCTGGCAGCACCAATAGGTACCTGGTATGGTTTTTGCTCTTTTCACATGCTGTTTTATAGGAATATAGGAATATAGGAAGTGATGGTAGGAGCAGTGATCAGTTTTTTTAAAGTATTTGAACACCATTGAGTGAATAGATTGCTGATCCAGTACGGTAATTGACAGACGTTCCAATGTCTGTCTGGAAATTACAGCTGTATAGAATGACAGCCTGGGAAATATGTCAGAGAGATATTGTTGGGTCTATAAATAAGTCAAGTGGATAAATATAAAGGAAAGATAAGAATGATTGAAGCTGAAAGATATGTTGGCACAAGAATTAATGGGTTTAAATTGGTGCAGTGTGAATTTAGACTGAAAATCAAAAGAAAATTCTTACATGTTAGAAAAATCAGGTTCTGCACCTCAGAGCCTAAGACATGTTTAAGATCTCATCTGGTCAACATAATAGTATGATAGTACAAGTGACTCGGATTCACTGCCTTTTTCCTGCCATGGTTGCTGGACCGCTGTAGAAATTTTCCACATGTGAGTATGCAGACTTCAGCTTTTGGTGCCCTGCTAGCTTTCTGCTAATGAAAATGTTTGGCAAAAGTAGGAGTAGTTGTCTCAGCAAAATGGATCTCTCATAGCAAATCTAGGTATCTCATAGCAAATCTAGGTGTCTCCAAGCTAACCTGATCTACCTAGCATGAGCAATAATGGCAATGTCATGAAAGAACCAGCTGCAAGACCACAAGGTGTTCCTAGAGTAAGATAATTCATGTGTGGTGGTTCTTCCATGCTGCAATAACTACATGCAGGTATACCTTCTGCTGACTAGTTGAATGTGTGAATGTAAGGCTAGGTCGAAGAGTCACTTGTCTCCCTTACAATGTAGATATTACCCCAAAGAAATAACATTTTCAGGAAAGCCTAAGACGCCTGGTTTCCATTTTGAAAGTGACTTCAGCTTTGATTTGCAAAGGTAAAGCTATTGGGTTTTGTATTTTACAAAGTTATTTAGGTGCCTAAATATGTTTTTAACCATGTGTTAACCTCTCTCTAATGTTTTATTTAAGGGAAGAAAATCACTAATCCTCAATGGCAAGTGCATTTGGCAAATGAAAAATAGAGACAGCTGCTTTTTCAGCTTAAAATATTCTTGAAAGTTAGTTATATGTAGTGTGCAGCTACTGAAAAAAAGGAGGGGACTACAGTTTGCAATGGGCAACTGTTTTCTTTTGAGGATGCCTGTCTTCCTTGTTGCTGCTGACAATGTTCTCTGATATTAAGGCAAAATACTGAATTCTTCACAAACCTGTCTGAAAAAAACTTTATTTTTATCCCCCTACCCCTCCCTTCTTCTCCCAGGCACAGCTTCACTCCCGAATTCTCTACCTACTCCCTCCAGCAGCGCAGGGGGACAGGGAATGGGGGTTACGATCAGTCCATCACACTTTGTCTCTGCCGCTCCTTCCTCCTCAGGGGCAGGACTCCTCACACTCTTCCCCTGCTCCAGTGTGGAGTCCCTTCCATGGGAGACAGTCCTCCAGGAACTTCTCCAACATGGGTCCTTCCCACGGGCTGCAGTTCTTCAGGAACTGCTCCACCGTGGGTCCCTTCCACAGGCTGCAGTCCTTCAGCGTGGTCCCCTGCAGAGTCACAAGTCCTGCCAGAAAACCTGCTCCAGCGTGGGCTCCTCTCTCCACAGATCCACAGGTCCTGCCAGGAGCCTGCTCCAGCGCGGGCTTCCCACGGGGTCACAGCCTCCTTCGAGCACCCACCTGCTCTGGCATGGGGTCCTCCAGGGGCTGCAGGTGGAGATCTGCTCCACCGTGGACCTCCCTGGGCTGCAGGGGGACAGCCTGCCTCACCATGGTCTTCCCCACGGGCTGCAGGGGAATCTCTGCTCCGGCACCCAGAGCACCTCCTCCCCCTCCTTCTGCACTGACCTGGGGGTCTGCAGGGCTGTTTCTCTCACATCTTCTCACTCCTCCCTCTGGCTGCAGTTTCTGTGCCCCAGCAACTTTTTTCCCTTCTTAAATCTGTTATCCTAGACTACCACCATAACTGATGGGCTTGGCCTTGGCCAGCGGCAGGTCCATCTTGGAGCCGGCTGGCACTGGCTCTGTCAGACATGGGGGAAGCTTCTAGCAGCTTCTCACAGAAGCCACCCCTGTAGCCCCCCACTACCAAAACCTTGCCATGCAAACCCAATACATCTGCATACGTGATAGAGGTAATAGTATTACAGCAATAGTAGGACATACTTTTTCATTTATATCAGTTTATTTCTAGGATATTTACTCATTCTTTGCAAAGCTACTCTGAAATGTAAATACCTGTTTCTGATGCTGCTGCCCGCTGAAGCAGCATACGGTCCCTTCTGTGACACAGATATCAGACCACATTGGATGTAATGGAGTGAGGAAACAGCAGGATGAGATTGTTATTCTGTACAGCATTTTAGGGAAGAAGACCACTTCTGGTAAATGTGATGAATGGAACAGCTGACTGGGAAGATTTGCAGCCAGAGTCCCAGAAAATACAGATCCTATTTTGCCAGAGCCTTACAGCTCCTCTGAAGAGCAGTATTCCCCCTTCTTCCAGTGTTCTGGAAAAGGGAGGATTTGGGTCAGAAGCATATTCTAGACCTCTCTTTCCTGCTGTTAACGGACACATACATGCTCCAAAGAAAAAGTAGCTTGTTTAACAATCTGATTAATGAATTTGGGTTAGGGTGGTGATGCGGGTGTGATTTACTCACTGAACACAAACCTTAGGCTGTCTTTTTCACTGCTGTCTCACCTCTTCATGGCATCATAAGGGGACTTGCCTTTCTCAATGATTATAGCCCCTTTAAAAGCTCCTTCTCAATCTTGCTACCAACATGACAGTAAAATAGATATGTAACTAGAGGAAAAACAGGCGATAGCTGGACTTCTCAGTTTTGAGACCATATACAGGTAAAATAAAATAAAATAAAATTAAAAAAAAAAATTTTATGAGACCTAGCTTAACAGACTCGGCTTCCCAAAGTTTGCTGCGAAATCACAGTTTTCATCTCAGGTCAGCAGCAATTCTACTTCAGTGGCGTTTGGAGCAGGCACTGGAAAATTGGGCCAGTCAACATTGGCACCTTTTTTGCCATCCTTCAGGTCAATTTTCCTACCTGATCTTATTCTGTACCTGAAATTCTGACCCTCAAGTGAAGTGTAAATATATTGGAAATCACAATAGAAGTGTGTCTTTGTCTCTTTTTGTCTTCGCTGTATTAAGCTTTGTGAACATTTTACAGTGCACCTGACACTTTTATAACTGTTTGTTCTGTAATATTGCCACCGCAAAATAGGAATTTTCCATGTAGGCTCCCAGCCCAGTAACTATGGTCTTGTCAATTGAGAGGTCAGCTGCCAGTTTGTGCCTCCTTTTTTAGCAGGCTGCATTGGCGGATAAAGTGCAAGTCCATTTGATAATCCAGAGCTTTCACCACCTTGCTGTGGTCAGTGTAACTGTATTCGTAAATGAATGAATTCATGATGCAGTTTCATTTAGCAAAAATAAAATAAAAATGTGCACAGATAGCAGGATTGTTTACTTTCCCTCTGAAATGCTGATATATTATGTATTTCTCTTGTAATTTTGTCCTGGTTTCAGCTGGGATAGAGTTAACTGTCTTCCTAGTAGCTGGTACAGTGCTGTGTTTTGAGTTCAGTATGCGAAGAATGTTGATAACACTGATGTTTTCAGTTGTTGCTTAGTAGTGTTTAGTCTAAAGTCAAGGATTTTTCAGCTTCTCATGCCCAGCCAGGGCACCTGACCCAAACTGGCCAACAGTGTATTCCATACCATGGGACGTCCCATCTAGTTTAGGAACTGGGAAGGGGGGGGCAGGGATTCGCCTCTCGGGGACTGGCTGGGTGTCGGTCAGCAGGTGGTGAGCAATTGCCCTGCGCATCATTTGTACATTTCAATCCTTTTATTACTACTGTTGTCATTTTATTAGTGTTATCATTATCATTATTAGTTTCTTCTTTTCTGTTCTATTAAACCGTTCTTATCTCAACCCATGAGTTTTACTTCTTTTCCTGATTTTCTCCCCCATCCCACTGGATGGGGGGGGAGTGAGTGAGTGGCTGCGTGGTGCTTAGTTGGTGGCTGGGGTTAAACCACGACAAATTTGAAAGCATTTTCTTCTTGTTGGGTCATATAGACCTCTGGTTTTATGACTTGCTAAAAAGAGAAGACCTTTCAGTAAGGTATCCCGTATTTCTGCTAGAAGTTGCTTGTAATGTTTTCTAGAGATTTTATTGGAATTTACATGTGAGATGCAATAGTTCTTACCTTGTGATCATATACACAAGGGGCAAAACTTCATTTCATCTGGGTAGCAGATTATCCAAAGACTGTATCAGATGAAGCTGTAGTAGTGTTCACTCATTTTCTTGTTGTACAGACCTTGGTTCGAAATTCATTTACATCTCATGTAAACGTGATTTCCATACTCCTGGCTCTAAGTCACCAATGATGAGAGAAAAAACAGATGTTTTCTATATTTGCTTTATACTTACTTTTTAGAGATACAAATGCTTTGAACAGTACAGGAACAGTTAATACATTTTAATCCCACCTAGGTATTTACCTGCCCTCCGCAGCGTGTGTATGACAGTGTTTACCCTGCACTTGAATTGCAGTTGCGCTGGGTCAGTCCTTGCAGAGCCATAACCGCCCAGCAGCATGTTGTCTGCTGTGTTGGCTGACCCGTTTTGCAGAACTCGTGAGTTGCTCAAGTTGTGAAGTAAGGTGCAAAGGTAGAGCAAAGCATGGTGTCCTGGTTTTGGCTGGAATAAAGTTAATTTTCTTCCTAGTACCTGGTCTAGTGCTGTGGTTTGGATTTAGGATGAGAATAACGTTGGTAACACGCTGACATTTCAGTTGTTGCTAAGCAGTGTTTATACTAAGTCAAGGACTTTTCAGGTTTTCATACTGCCCTGCCAGCGGAGGCTGGGAGTGCACAAGAAGTTGGGAGGGGACAGCCAGGACAGCTGACCCAAATGAGCCGAAGGGGTATTCCATACCATGTGACGTCATGCCCAGTATACGAACTGGGGGAGGTCGCGAGGGGGCGCTGCGGCTCAGGGGTGGGCTGGACACTGGTCAGTGGGTGGTGAGCAATTGTACTCTGCATCACTTGGTTTGTACATTCTATTATTATTGTTATTTTCACTTCCTTTTCTGTTTTATCAAACCATCTTCATCTCAACCCACGAGTTTTTGTGTTGGGTTTTTTTTTCCTCCAATTCTCTTCCCTCATCCCGCTGGAGTGGGGGTAGTGAGCGAGTGGCTGAGTGGCGCCTAGTCGCCGGCTCCGGTTAAACCACGACATGGAAAAGGCAGACTCCCGTTTCCACGCTGATAATTCATGGAAGTTGAATAGCCCATGGAGAAGTAAAAAGTTTTGACTTAAGCTCACAGCTTTGCTCTGAGCAAAGCCCTACTGATTTAAAACAAACAAACAAACCAAAACAAAACAGAAAAGCCCTAAGTAGGTTATAACACTATTTTTTTTATTTTATTTCTGTCTTCTAGACCATCCTACAGAACTCATTTACTTACCGATATACCTAGTTTGTCTGTACTGGAAAAGAATCCAGACCTTCCTTTTGCCCTGTTTTGTTTGTCAAAATAATTTATGCCCTAGTAGAAAGGTCTTACAAGGGAAACACTGAATTCCTTAATATTGTTAACATCTAACTGAATGTAGGATAAAGTTGTATCTTAAACCTGGAATGAAAAAGACCTTTAATGGGGCAATGTTCTGTGAGATTCATTGGGAACTATTAAATTCTTTGAGGCCCCTAAATGTTTGTGTTATGGAGGAGAAACAAGAAGAAAGAAAAAAGTGCACTTTGATCATCCAAAGCACAGGCGTCACTGAGGTGTCTTGCAAAGGGCAGGCTGTAATGGCTCTTCCAATCTTTCCTACTGGCTATGCGTTGCCTTTTTCTGTGAAGTCTTTTAACAAATGAGCTCCACATTCATCTAAACTGCTTTGCCTAGCTTTTAAATAATGGTTCGTGTTTATGAAGGTCACAGAACTAATTCTCCTCCTTTTTTCTTTTTTTTTTTTTTTTTCATATGCTGCTCTCTGTGGGGTGCTGCAGTAATTTCTGAGTTGGCTTGAGTGGCCAGATGTAAACCACCAGTGCTGCAGGTATCAGCATATAAGTACCATTCTGGTTGTTTTGGTTTGCATCTGATCCGTACACAAGCAGTTCATTTGTTTGAATGGCTCTGACAGAGTGATTACGTTCAATGAGTTTAATATTTCTATATACAGGGTACTTTGGCACTATTCTTACATTATATTCATAAAAATTAATTGCAGTGTATCACCATATACACGAGGGCAAACAGCAGCTTTAATTTTGTGCTCTGGCTGTAGGTGATTCTGGGTTATGTGCACTTCATACGCTTTTGTTCCAATATGCTGGGTTTTACTGCAGTTGATAGCAGCTAATAAATCTTTTTATCATAGCCCTATGTCTGCTTCAAATCTCATGGACGAGTCATATTATCCATCCCAAACATTAATATTTTTAGACTACTTTGTTACGTGTATTTACAGTAGTTAATGTTGTTTTAATGTATTTATAGTAGTAAAGAATTTGAACACCTACAATATTCAAACATAATAGCAATTAAATAATTTTTCAGATTGTTGCCTACATATCAGAAGTCATAAATTCATGTCATGTATCCAAAATTATATAAAATGCTTAAACACTGTGAGGAAGATCTGATGGTCATTTTTTGCCATCCATTTTTGCTGCTACTTGTTTGTTTACATTATTAGCTAATAGCTTCTAAGCAGAATGTATTTCCATAAACTTTCCATAAAGAAGGCAGCTTAGGCATGGAAAAAAGCCGTGATTCCATTTGCATGTACTATATCTGACTGCATGGTATGGGGAATTATTTATTATACTATCTGTGGGTTCATAAACACGAGTTAGTCTGATGTTGTCAGGGCATGTGTGCCAACACCCACAATCAAATAGAAATGGCACCATTTGAACTGTTACAGCTCCAGGTAAGAGGTACCTTTCCTTGGTGCCTTGATAATATACCTCAACTCTAGTTTTCACATCTCGACAAATAACTCATCTTACCATCTCATTTCAAAAATCCTGCGATTCAGACACAGTGCTCTGTACACTGCAGAGCCATTGTCCAAATCAGTGTGCTTCTCCAGCATACTGCGCTTAGTATTGAGTAGCTTGAACAAATTATTCCCAGATGCCAAGAAGGGATTTTAACTTGGAGAAAAACAGAGCTCTTCTGCTCCCATCTGCTGTTTGTGGTTTGATACCATAAGCAGGCTGACAATGACCAGTATATTTCCATTATGACTGTTCATACAAGGCACCAATGTCACGGGACAGGGTTTGGGGAAGGCATCTGGTAGGTGACTTGAGAGAGCCCTCAAATTGAAGTACTGAAGTGTTACTGTCCTTCAAGGAGCCTTTCCTTGAATCAGAAAACACTATATAGTAAAATAATCTCCTTAAGCGTCTGTGTGTACTCAACTGCTCAAATATTTTGGTGGAATGGCAAAGTTTTTTGATAGACATTTCCCAGGTACAAAAAGAAACCAAAAATAAAACCCATTAGTTTCTCTACCAAGCTACTTACACACCTGAACTTTTGTCCTTCTAATGTTTAGTACCACATACTGCATAAATGCAGTGCAAGCCATGTTGTGTGTGCATGGTTTGCACACCATGACAGCCAACGAACATGCAGTAGCTTTAAAAAAAAAATAAATAAAAAAGACAAAAAAAACCCTATTAGTTGAGTTGTAAAATGATTAAAGAGGGAGTTAGCATTGGAAAAAAGGAGAGATGTGCCTCAATTTGGAGTCATTCCCTTGCTATATGTATTACCTTCTTGCAGACATGGCAGAATTGCACAGTAATGGGAGTATTTTTGTGAACTGGCATTTGGTATTTCCTCCACTGAATCGTAAGAGATGTTGGACAAATGCTGTGTTTTCTGATAAAGTTCACTGCAGTAAATTCTTTAAAGTTTTCAAGTGTATGGCCCTGTGAAACTGAAAGAAATAACAAAGAAGAGAGATGCTTCTCTTCTTCCTCACTAAATAGGGGAGACATATGTAGCTGAGAACAACCTCTTTTATTTAAAACTGTTTTAAGCACCACGTATGTGTGGATTGCTTACCTGCAGCTGGATCTGAGGTGTAAAGGGACTTCCATGCCTGGTTTCCTAGAGAAAGGACTCTCAGTAAGATTGGGAAGAGCACTGGAGATCTTGGTGTTAATAAACTTTTCAGGATTCAGGAAAGTGGGTTGAGAGACTCCTGACACACAGGAGTACCTATTGCACAGGAGGCCAGCAAGCCCATAAGGCAGCAAGTATCACAAACATTGAGAAGCTTTTGATTAAAGCTCATGCCCTTTTATCATCGTCTGAGCCTGAAAAATGGGACTACTGAAAACGAGGCTCAGTAATGCTGCTGCGTAAGGCAGCACTTACACAATGCGTGAGACACATGCACAGAGTAATCAGAGTAAGTGCAAATAATTCTCTTGCTACATTCTATGTTATTTAAAATGAAACAATCTAAGAAAGTGTCTGCTGTGTACAGCAAATATGGTTACTATTGTCAAAATTGGATGCCTAAAGAAATGTAGTTTTCGCAAATCAAGGCAGATAAAAACCAGTATCTTTTCTAAAAAGTTCTGAGAATCCCACATCTTTGAGTCTCCTGAGTCCTTTTGTGGAAAACTCAGACCAGTTATCTAGGCAGCTAAGTATGGATATAAATAAATATGGCAGCTTTCTTGTCATTAGAGATGTATAATTCCCAGCCATTAAAACTTTCAGTCAATATTGTAAAAATCTTGGTGTAAATACCTGTACTCTGCTGCTGCCGGTTTGTCTTTTAACTGCAGTAGAACTAAATTACTTGATGCGTTAGGGAATAAAGCTATATTTTTTTCACAAATTGATGTACATTCCTTGTCCTGAAGTTGAAGAAAGTAATTAGATTTTAAGAAATTGACAAAAAATTACAAAATTTTCTGTGCCTTTAGAGAGCCGTAAACACGATTGCATCTGAAACATTTTCCTGTAGTAGGCAAGTGAAGGACAGCTTAATGATCTGTGGAAGGAATAAAGTAACATTTAGCATGAGAAATGTTTATTAGATGTCATATGTTCATAAGATGAGGGAGCTATTAGCAATTCCTTTAATGTTTCTGTGAGGCTGGTTATATTTTACAGACCCATATTATCAAATACCCATTTGGAAATAACAGTGCAAAAATCCCTACAGTAATTTCTAAGAAACTCATAGACTTATTCCACCTTAATAGACATTTTGCGTCATTTATTTAACCAGAAGAGGATTCTTTCTCCCACAGAACACTGCAGTCTAGTGCACTTTTTCATGCCTATGACAAGATAAAGGATCTAATTCATACACGGTTCCAAAAACTTTCCAGACCATATGTTTTGAAAGTACTGAATATGCTTTTGGGGTACAGTTTGTAAGTTTTTCTGGGTTTTGACAAAAAATGTGATTACCCTCCCCTCTCCTATCTAGCTTTATGAGACCTTGTCACAACACAGGTGGGAGAGGACCAGTTTCTCCAGCGTAGAGGTTGGCCTTTTCAAAGGGCTCTGCATGACTAACCGTGCCAATTGCTACTGAAATTCAGTAGAAGTGCCTAATGACTTAAGACACCTAAGCTCAACTTAGATAAATATGTTCAAACCCAGTCACCAGCATTCCTGCAGATAAAGACAAGCCCATCTGCAGAGGCAGCGTGATGCCGCTGTGCAAACCTGGAGCAGCCCTAAGAGGTGGGACCGGGATTTTATGCAGTGCGAGTCTCGGCTCTGCAGGAACCATTGTGTTAATGACACGGAGAAGGACAGAAGAATATGTTGCTCAATAGCTTAATTCTCCTGATGGTTCCTCAGTTGTGACAGTGCTGTAATCACCTACTATTTGACTGTGACTGTGGGACAAGTGTAGTCATTGTCATAGTTGCTGCAGAAGCCCAGGAAAAGAGTTCAGAGTTGTAAAAGTAGGTCAAATAACTACATCAGTGTTTTGTCTTTGTGTAGTTCTTAGCACAGTCAGAGATCCTGCTATGTGAGGTTGGACTTTTAGATGGCAATATAAAAGAAGTGTGATGTATGGAGCCAAGAAAAAAAAAAAAAGGAACTTTACAGGAGATGATAGGCTTCAGTAATGAACAGGAACAAAAAAACCCTACATTCTTTGCAGTTACAATGCTAATACAGGGTTTTACTGATCTGTCAAACCTGCAGAATATCAGAGAAATCTTGATTTTTCTAGGAATATCTATCATAATCATTGGTTGTAACAGTTGATGCTAGCGTCAGTAATCAAGTAACCAGGATATAATGTGCAATGTTTACTGCAGTCTCATTGCGGGGGCAGGGGAGTCAATCTCAGAGTGATCACATTGGTTTATCATTTTCAACTTACGTTTACAGAAAACTTCAAAAATAACCTTGTCACCATGAGCTGTGAGGCTCTATATGGGCAGCTTCATTTTCATTTGATGTAGTCACTAATTTTCATGGAAACCGCATTACATTTTTAGCAAATAAAATAAGAAAGCATCTTCAAGTCGTCTGACTGGAGACAAAGCATTCTGTGTGGACTTACTGTTTACACGCTGATATACTGGGATGAATTAAAGTCCTTATATGCGTTGAGCAGTTCTGTTCATTTATGAATGTTAAGTAAATAAGCAAAAATATATCTTCATGTAGCGGCAGCATCTAACATTTACTTGCTCTCTCTTCTCATTGATGAAAACAATGAGTTATTCGGAGAAGAATAAAGCATTGCTGCATTTGGCTGACACTTAACACTAAGCATTGTGGCCTGGCTCTGGTAAAATTCTTGAACACGTTCTTCAGGCATTTATTAAGTTGAATGGAGTAATTTCAATAGGCTATTCATAGATTTGAAATTGAAGACATGTTATTTGCTCCGCTGAATTTATAGCTATAGTAACAAGAATTAACCTAGGATTAAAATCTGCACTGATTTACAATATCGTGGATATCAGTAGAGATTGCTTACATTGTTTGATGAGACTAAACATCTTCATTAAAATCCGACATAGTGCCTGAAAGAGAAGTAACTTAGTCTCTTAGCTGTAGAGATGATAATTTAAGGTCTTAAAAATGATAGAGAAGAGGCAAGCTTAATCCTCTGAGCCTGCATGCTGCAGATTAGGTAAGTAGTTGAAATTTCCAACTTGTCTTGAACCTGTGAAGATGGGAGCATTGCTAGTACTTATTTTCAAAAGTTAGAATCAGTCTTTCAGCTTTGGTGGTATAAACCACAGCTACAAGCTTTTGTCATTCAAAGAGAAAGAAAATCAATAGTTTATTCCATTATTCAGCACTGTGTATTATTTATATAACGACAGGTTTTGCTGGATGTTTTTCAAATGTTGCTTTGTTATGGAATTGATGGTGTGTGGGGGGTTATGTTCTGAGGCTATGCTATAGCCTCTCCAGAGCCATACAAATACCCACAGAAAGTCTAGGTTTTCTCCTCCTTTGTGGTTTTTTTTTTTTTCTTTAAAAAGAAATGGAAAAAACAATTAACCGCTAGATGTTGTCGTCAATGTTTATTTTTGCGGATTGAGGATTTTAATTTGGTTTAAAATAAAATTAATCCTATCTATATAAACTGAGAATATAAATCTTCTATCATTGTTTATACTGAGAATATATCAAATTGCGAAGTTTTTTGTAGATTTATGGCCCTCTTTCTTTTTTAAGTTGTTACCAATTTCTGTAAGGGTGATTTCTAATTTCATTGAAAACTGACTTAAGTATCTTGTAAAGGATGTGTGTGTTGATGATTTTCATCACTGTGTCTTGACGTAGATGGGGCAAATTACTGATATATTCTGTATACTTACTATTACACCAGCTAACAGGTAGTGAACAGCCGACGTATTGCCAGGGAAATTTTACTTTTGGAAAAATTTTAATAATCCTCTTTTTCAGAGAGAGTAAAAGAAGGCAGCAGGTATTAGTCTATTCAAAGTCATTCTCAGGATTTAGTTTGGTCCATTTTTAAATGTCCTACAGAGGGACATTTCTATCATGTCTTTCAGTGAAGATGCTTTGAAAAATCAATAGTTGAACTGTCTTGTTTTTATGTCTCTGATTCCCCTGACCCATCCCAATAATTTCTTCCACCCCCCAAAAAAATGTTGTGAAGAGCACTTTTGTGTAAATTAATTACAGAAACAAATCACCAGAATCTCTCTAAAACAAACAACAAAACCAAATTTTGTGCTTTCTAATAACTGAGATTTGTAAAATACATTAATACATGCTGGTGCTTTTTCTTTCTGATGCTGAAAAAAACCACAAGCCAACCTCTGAAAGCATTTGGCCAGTTTGCTATGTCTGATAACCTCCTGTGGATGTCAAAGAGAAAACAGGAACAATGTACCCTTTCGACTGAATAGAGAAATCCCTTGTCCCATAACTCTTTGTGCTCACATGCAAAATGAGGCACCAAAAAATAATATACTTGAGGATTCAAAAAATAATGCGCTTTCATATATTTGTATGTAACCAGTTAGTTTTAGCTTCATTAAATACACAAATAGGCTGATAACTGCGTGCTGTCAAACATAATAACGGATAAGACACCAGCAGTTTGTATGTTTAGGTAGTATCCTAATCTAGCTGCCTTTTGAATGGAAGGATTTTTCTTCATTTCAGACCAAGTTTGATCAGTCTAACACCCAAGAGTTAAACTTTGTCCTGTTCCTTCTAGCTAGATAATCTGTTCAGAGTACTTGAGCTGTCCCAAGGTAGCTTGCAGCATATTATCATGTTGCATTTTCTGTTCAAGACAATAATCTACCAAGGACAATTTAACAAATCTTATGAGTTTATTGCAACAGATAAATTTCATTTGCAAAGAAAAATACTTTGCTGTTGTACTGATTTCTTAAAGCTGTCTCCTTCATGCCAAAGTCAACCTATCCTTAGAACAGATTAAAATGTCTGTAGTGGTCTACAATGAATATTTTCATGTCCAAGATTTTTCTTCTATAAATCAGTGAGATTTACATGTTGAGTTTATATTCCTGTTCATACCGTAGCTTAGAATGTACCTGGGATAATGAAACCTGTCTTTAACTGGGGAAAAATCTCCATGTTAATATGACTAAGAAAAAAGCCCCAGCAAACCACAATCCAGACACAAGGCTGCATGTTCTATGTGAAGCACTAATAAATCAATCCATTAGTGAGTGCAAATTTACCTTCTCTTCTGCTTGTTATCAAGTATTCCCAGGTGTCTATGTATTCATAAAGTATAAATTAAAATGGCTTTAATACTAGCAACAAATTCACATAGTGCAAGGACCATAAGGCACAGTATTTTTCCCACATCAACAACAAAATACAGAAATATTCATAAAATAAAATATAAAAGTGAATAATCTTCCTGTCTGAGTAATATATTAGTTCCTAAGAACATAACAATACCAGAAAGAAAGAAGAAATCACAATAACAAAAATAAAATACAGTCGCATTATTTGGATAATGACCCCATCTTGTGGAGCAGTGCCCATGCTTCAGCACATTAATAGCTCTCATACGCATTTTTGTTGAACTCAGTCCTTAAAGAAACTGCATTGCTTGATGGTGAATTACTTGGCATTGCACTTGCTGTGTCCGAGGAAGTGTTCTGCAGGCCATTTATCATTTCTATATTACAACTGTATAGGAATATAACACTCCTTTGTTACGCCGTGGCATGTCAGGGGTCAATACTTTACGGTTTTGTGTTTGGCTCAATCTTAGGTCACCAGCACAGCTCGCTTTACCCTCCCATTCCCCCCACTGTGCAGTTCCCGGTGCCATGCCTGTCACTCACGTGGAACTGCTGGGAGAGTTTCTTGCCGTTGTTAAGAGGGGGGAACCCATCTCCAAAATGGAGCTTACAAAATTGTTCCTTTTCACCACAGCAGTGGAAGTGAGAGTAACCGCTGGACTGATGCTTGGTCGCCAAGGGGCAGCCTGATGATGGTCGTAACGTGTTCCACGTACTTCTCCCCATCCCTCCTTTCCCCGCCACTGGTGTGCGCTGGGTGCAAGGGGGGGAGAAGCAGCCCTGGGCTCCCTGAGGACTTGTCTTGCTGCTACATTTCTAGCAGGGAGGTTTCTGACCCCTTTTACCTATATGAGAGTCCAGTCACTCCTCTGCTGGAAAGGGCAAGCTGCAGTATAAAGGCTTTACTCCAAGAGAGCCAGCATTCGCTTTCTGCCTTCCGAAAAGGTGTGTGTGGGCCTGGGAGGCGGCCTTTGGCAGGGGCCACCTCAGATATGGGCTTGGGGGTTGGAAGCAGTCATTTTCTTGCCTTTTCTAATTTTTTTCAGATGCAAAGATGTGGGGTTTGAGTTTTGGGGGGGGGGGGTATTTTGTTGATTTGGTTTGGGTTTTTTTCCTGTAGCTAGTGGAGTAAACAGCTTGTAAGGATGAAAACAATAAGACCCAAACAACAGCTATGATTAATGACTGCTGACATTTCTTCTAACACCTTTCCTTGCCTCGTGTCCCTGATTCAATATGCTGAACGCTTTGGTAAACGCCATTGCTGCAGGAGCCATATTTGTATTGAGGAAAACAAGTTGCAAAGCTTGGGTTTTGATAACTTGTGAGTGCAGCTGAATTTCTGCAGTGAAAAGGAAGAGAAAGGGTACAAGTACATTCAGGCTCTTAGGAGGATTTTTTTTTTTCTTTTTTCTTTTTTTACCCTTTTACCCTTTTGCTTCTGAAGTCTCTGAGCAGCCCAGGTAGTGCTGTTGTTTCTGGGATCGGAACGTCTCTTGTTTTTTTAAACACAGAGGCTTGACACAAACCAGGGAGCGAGGGGAAGGACATGGAGAATGGTTGTGCTACAACTGTCTTTTTGCAGTTGTAAAAAGAGGGAGGGGAGGGGGAAAAAAAAGGGGGGGGGACACGACCAAACCACCAACCATGGTTTGCTGCGTTTGAGCAGTATTTGCCTGATGGCGTGGAAGTCTTGTTTGCAACGTATAGTCCCTGCGGTGCCGCTGTCACCTGTGGCATTACCCACTGTGCAGCCAGCGGGCTTAGCCTGGCTCCCAGCCCGGCCACCTCCTGGCTGGTGCTGGCTCTGGCGCAGCGCCCGTTCCCCAAACACGAGGGGTTGCCAGTGTACATGTGCCACGGCAGTGGGGCAAGAGGGCTGCACCAGTGCCAGCGTGCGCTAAACCCACAAGAATTATAATTTTATTATTTTCTGTTCCCAGATAGCTGCTCACAGAGCTTGTTGAACTATGCTTGATGATAGAAAGTGGCAGCTTGGATATTTTACTGTAAAGGTTTATCCTATTAGATATGCTTTCATCATAACCTGGGTAAATCAGCTTTGTCAGCAATATATATTATGCTGATTGCTGAAGTTGTTTTCCAGGCACATGAGATATTTAAAATAAATAACCTGACATGTTTTCTACCCTCTACAGTTGAACACGTTTCCTGGGAAGGCTACAGATAGCCTTGACTCTCACTTGCGTACAAGCCTCTCAAAGATGAACCAGAATGCTTTTTTTCCATCTTTTTAAAGGAGAGGTGTATTTTGTATGCACTTTTTGCGAAAGTGGCTTTTCACTGTGTTGGTGAACTCAGTGAGGAGATTGCAGGCTGCAAATGGAAAACATGTAGAGAATGTCTATAGCCCAGTTAGGAGAATTGTTTTTTCAGCTGTTCTACATAAACTTAAAAAGATGATATTGCATGATCTTGCTTCATGTGTGAATATCCTTCGCTCCTTGGAGACCGGATTACGGTGCTTTGATCTCTGTTAACATTTTTTAAAGTAAGCAGTTGTTGACTGTATCTTGATGTTGTTTACAGAAGGATGCAAGGTGTGAGTTGCACACAGATAATATTTGCAGATTGCATAGGTACAGAAAATTAGAGGAAAAAACCCAAGTTACAAATATCTGTGAATATAGTATGTTGAATGCACTTTTGATATTTCTGATCTCATGCTCTTACAAAGATTACATTCCTGTGTCAGATGTACCAGGGATGTTTGTACGTCATGCTTGTACATGACTGCAAGAATACAGATTACAAGACTGTAATGTGGAATACATATATGTATGGTTTTGAGTTACGTATTTAATACCAAAAGAATGATTCATTTGGGTGTCACTAGACTTGCATAATACGCCTGTCCTAACACCATGCTAATAAGGTATTTACACCACATAGCATCATCTTATGTTCTTTCCTTTTGAAATGCATATTGTGTCTTCTGCATGAAGACAGATGGGGAGTTTAGCAACTATTATAGAGATTTGTATGCTAAGTGAACTGAGCAAGCTGATGCTCGATGCTTTCTGGAAGGACTGAAGGGTTGCAAAAGGTGAATCACTCCCAGCATTTTCAACAGAAACCCAAATATTTCATGTTCCCATCACAGGTACCAGAGCTGACAATTCGTATGATAAAGTGTTTACAATTACTGCTTGCTTATGTTGGAAGACCTTTTAACTTTGCTGTCTAGTTCTTAAGTGGACTTTTGAAAGTTGCAGTACGTTAGTTAATGGGACCGAGTGTTTCACACAGCTCGCAGTAGTACCTCCCAGCTCCAAGCACAAGCCAACACATCAGCCTGGCTCTGTCTTTCTTGTAACCCTCCTGCTCTTTCCCTACTTCCTTCCTCTCTGCACACACTGCTCTTGGAAACTGTGGCAAAATCATGCATTATTCTGTTCTGTATTAAGGAAATGTGACTATAAATTGAAAGGAAGACAAATGCAATTAAAATATTTTGCTTTTATTATATTTAAAAGGGAAATACTGCATTTTCCTCAGAAAAAAAAAAAAAATCCTTCTTTGTTCTTCAGAATGCAAATTATTACTTCCCACGGAAAAGCAAAATATTTCAAGTCTAAGGTAGAAGAGAATTGCGTTCTGCAGCCTTTCTGAACATCTGGCCTTCTGCAGTTTCAGTTTGGACCTGAAGCTACTACTCCTTATACACTCAGTTCTGAAAAGCCAGTTAGCATTTTTTCTGTTGCTCTGTCCCTGCAGGATGGAGAGGTTGTTGTTCTATAATCACGTATCAACTTAAACATACTTATTATCAACTTAAAATTAGTAAGTGTTTTATATAAATGTAAATCTACTGTACACTAAAACATCTGTCATATCCTAATTTCTCATGTCGAAAAAGGGTCCTGAAATGTTTTGAACTCCATGCGGTAAATTCAGTCAATATGCTAAAAACATTAAAATTTTTGCTTCAGTTCTAAACGTCTTGAAATTATTGCATCATATCAGTCAGATGGCTACGTAAGGAACATGGCAACGATTTCCTGAAGTCAGATTTTCTGTTACACAACAGATAGCAGCTATGCAATCATGCTGGGTGCAGGTGTGGCCACTGTGCTGTAGCGAGAGCTGCAAAACTCAGTAAAAGCCTGCCATTCATCTCTTTAGGTTTTGATCTCTGTCAGAGAAAATGAAGGCAAGAACCTTGTCTAACTAATGATAGTAGTTAGCATGTTGAGAGAGGAGTTTCAGGAGGAAGAGAAAATGAAATTCCTGTAGGTAGCTGGCTTGAGGCACTTCAGTTGAATATAAATATAATGAGTAAAGGCATTCGTGTCCTTCCCCAAATACACTTTCCTTCTGTGACAGCTCAGTGCCCTACCTTGCCATTTTAGGATTGCTTTTCGAAGGGCAGAGTTCTGCTTTTCTTTTTGACCAGTACCCACACAGTGGGCCCCAACCCCGCATTGTGTTCTGCAGCTCTGCTGTATAAATATTGAATGCTACCAGTGATGATAAAGGGGATATTTACATTTTGGTCTATTTCTAACATTTCTGTCTCTTTTTTTCTTTTTTCTTTTACATGCTTGCTTGGGTATAGCAGACCATTTGGGAATTGAATTCATGGGTAAGTTTTCATCTCTCTTCCTTTCACTTGCTAATATTTATCTTGGTGCCTTATCCAAAAGCACATGGAAGTTAATGGGAAGACTCCTGTGACCTCCATCAGTGGATTTTGGATTGGGGTCCTATTGTATTTACCGATTACATTTGAAATTATATGGAGATTTAATTTTTCTCTTGTCCACTGGTAGGAGGCTTAAAATCTACATAATGATGTTTTGGTATTTTATTGGTGTTTAATGAAACATAATATAAAGATTATATGGCTATATCATGAAATTTGCAGAATAATATTTTATATGAGATTTTTAGGAAAGAGTTAATGCCTATCTTCACGTAAAGGAAAATACATTTTAAATTAGAATTAATTTTTTTTTCAGAATTTGGTGTTGATTACAATGTTAAATGTAACTACGTTTAATAAGAACTATTTCATTAGCTTTTAACAGACAAGTCAGAGTAATACTTTTAAGAAAAGGGACAAATATCTGTGATCCTGTGAAATAAGTTAATTTCAGCTTAGGAAGAAAGCTAAAGGAGGAGTGAATAATTGCTTCTTATAATTTTGGAAAGGAAAAGATGATGTTCTATTGACTCAGTTGCTGCCCTGTAATGTATTCATAGCCGGATGGAATGATAGGCTTAACAGATCACCGCTTCACCTCTCAGCTGGTGATCTGCAGAGCGCTTAGGTAATTTCCTCGAGGAAGCCGAGGTTTGTCCTTAGCAGAGTTAGTGGACTGGTGCATCCCTTGTTTAGAAACAGCTTGCATAAACCATTAAATATGACTGAAAACACTATAATAAAAAGCTTGCAAATTCATATCGAAGTCTTAAAAAATTACTTTTAATGAGGCCTTTCCCTATGTTGAGTTTTAGTTAATTTTTTTAGATTTTAAAAATAAATTACGATGGCCTAGTGATTGTAAGTGGTGATACGGGGATTTTGTTGACAAGTTGAATATAAGTTGTCATGAAGGCAATATGCTGATGAGTATTAACTGCGTGGCAGGTTTCATTAGCAAGAGGATAGCCAGCAGGTTGAGGGATTTTTTCTGACTGCTTTTGGACTTCTGTGGCATACCTAGAGAACAGTTCTCTCTAGAGAACTAGTCTGTGATCTCCAGAAGTCTAGTGTTTCACTTTGCTTTATATGAAACTTTAAAAGTACTGGTGGAATCAATGCAAGTGTTTTCACAGACTTAGTGGACAAGCACAACTGGGAAATGGTTACTTTAAAGGCTCTGCATATATCCTAGTTTTACTGCTTAACTTAAATTGTAAGCAGCAGTCTTGAGGCATACGAATTGAAGGAAAAGCACATACATAAAAGGAACAGGATAAGGAATATATATAGGATTCTCAGAGTAAGCCTTTCCATAGGAAGCAGGGAAGTGTTGCTCAGGAGGCAAAGCTGAATTATTTTCACTTTATTTTGAGCATTTTGGTTTCCTCTTTTGGGTTTTTTTTAGACATCTCTTTAAGGCTTGAAATAAAGCCAACCCCTGAAGTCTTGGCTCAGAGTAGTCTTCGCATATGAGTAGCTTTCCGATTGTCTTATTTAATGTTGGAACAGATCTTGATGGATAGAAATTAATGAAATCTTGCGTCTCGAGCCTGAAAATATTATGACAGCAGTCTAAAATGAGGCTCGAGGTGGTTTTCTGTGGGCTAGAAAAAATCAAGTTCCAGAACCATACACAAAAGTGAAATGCTTGTGCTTCTTAAACCCTCCAATCTTTTTGAAGAATTACTTAGGAAGTGTAGGCACATATGGAATCATTACTGCACACATAGCAAAGTACAAATCCCCACCCTGTATACAGAGAGATCAGGTGACAATAAACTCATCAAATTAGGGCTGCTCATGCAAAGCCTCTCCCATGAGTTTACTTCTTTACTGTAGAAAATAATTGCAGTTGTGGGAAGGGTGTTTTCCAATTATGAAAAATAACAATGTATAGATGCTGCAGAGTTTAGCCTTGTTTGTACGTGACCGAGGGAACACTCTTTCTAATGCTTTCATTGCATTTGTGGGCTCAGTTGACATAGGAATTCCATTTTCATCATCATCTTCCAGAAATTTTGCTTGAAAACCATGTAAGCCTGGATTCCCAGGCAAGGTTGAACTCCTTCCACAGTAGGTAAATCTCAAATCTCATATAGATAGGAACATCTGTCTGTAGAGGTGCCCCAGGGGACAGATGAAATGTATGCTAACTACACATCTAGCTTAGTGTACATTTGCCACGGAAAGTAGATAAGGGCAGTCATTTTTTTTGCTAGATTCTCAAGAATCATTGGAGTGTATGTATATACTTACCCAGTCCTTCTACTGTCCTGTTAGGACATGAATTTGTGTATCATTTTGTGAACCAGCTGATACTGTCTTCCCCCACAAGCTCCTGTGGCAGCCAGTTCCAGAGCTCAGTAGTTAGAGGCTGTGTACATTGCTTTTTCCTTACCTGTTGAAGTCCACTTCCTACCAGCTAGCTCTCATGTGCAGGACTTACTGAACAAGAGTTACGCATCCAGTTTATCTACCACACTGACTGTTGTGTTAACCGCTCTCACGTTCTCACACCCCCTTCCCCTTTTGGATAGTGTCAGGTTTATGTTCCATACAATAGTCGATATTGTGCATTCCCAAACATGAATACCTGATACTTTAATGTTGTTGCTGGCTTGGTTTGCAGTGTCTGTTTCTTTGTATGGATAGCAGAGATAAATGCAGGCCTATTAACATGGCATATCTGTTTTAAAATGTTGCAAATGTAACAATTAATGTACGGTTCTGATCTATGCACGTGCAGCTTCTATTGAATAAAATTAAAGCCCAGTATGTGTTCAAGGGACACTCTGTCCTTAAAAATGTGGATTTAAGTATTGTGATCAGAGTGGCCAAGCTTTATGAAATTCTGGTGATAAGGAAATGCTTTACACTTTCTAGTACCTCAAAGAAAAAAGGGGAAAAAAAAAAAAAGTCTTGTGTTTGATACTCACTCATGAGAGCTAGATTCCATTTCCACGTCTGATGCGATCTTCCAGAAAGGCTTTCGGCAAGGTATTTTAATCTCTCTGTGCCTTAGATTCTCAGTTACAGTAATTTGTGTCAGGCTTTCTGCATTTAGATTCCTCAGCTCTCTGGGGAATATCTTTCAGTAGTGCGTAACACAGAAACTATTTCTTCCTTGCAAGAGGGTGCAGACTTCACTGCCTCCTTGCCTGTGCTCCCTGGTTCCTCGTAAGAGAGCACAGCAGTGCATGGGAGAGTAGCGTACAGCTCACACAGGAGTGCAATGCACCTGGTCTGGATTGGTGCACATGTCTGCATGGTTCCCAGGGTCTCACCAATGATGATGCACGCGATTTTATTTGCACAAAGGTAAGTAAATATTATGACGATGTTCCTAGAAACTGGAAATCTGCTCATTCTGTTAACAATTTCATGTCAATTGAAAGCAGACTGGCTGTTGGTAATGCTCATGTGAGGCAGTGAGTTTGTAAAAAAAGGAGAGATTGAAAGAAGCAGCTTTTATTCAATCAGAAAACTAAGTGATGTATTGTTAGCATTGGATAGCATGGGAATATGAGTATCTACAGCTTATTGTCATTTTTTGACCCAAGCGGTTAACCGCACATCAAGGCTGAATGGTTTATTTTTGTCTGATGGAAAATTGGATGATGAAGCCAAATATCTCTGATAGCCAACATGGCTGATCAGGTTACTTTGGTGCAACAGGTAGCGGTTGAAAGCTGAGTTGTGGAGACTGACTTCGTGCATGTGGTCCCAGCTGCAGAGTGAAATCATTATTTTAACTGCCAGATACAAGGAGATGCAAAAGCCTGAGAGTGATCTTTGGAAATAAGTGTTCTGGGCAAAGAGTCAGTGCCCGAGACAAGGAGTCGTCAGTTTTACTCATTTCTTACACTGAGAATGAGTAGCTAAGGTGTGTTAAGGGACGAAACGTGAAGGTGAGTGAGTATTGGAATAACCTGCTACAATACATGAACAAACATGACTATTTCAGCAATTCACCTACACAACCTCATCTGATGATCCAGAATCTCTATCTTTTATTCTGTAACAGTAATTTACGATGGATACGGTTGAAAATAAAATGCCCCAAGAAAGTGCAACAGGTAGGTCACTACAGTTGTGGTGGAAATACAGTCATTACATTAAATAGTCCTCATCCTTAGGCTGCTTAGCAGTTAAACCTATATCAATGGTGTGAACAATTATGATGTGATAACCTGAATCTCCCCATGCGTGAATTGCAAAAATAATACAGCGGTTACTATATTTAGTTGCTACTTTTAACTTGCTGATACTTCGGCCTTACACAGGAAGTTAGTATTTTTCCTTAGAACTGGTTACCTTTTCTGGAAAAATCAGAAGAAGCTTCACTGAAGTCAATGGAGTATGAATGATATAATACCCTTGTAAGAGCTGAATTATTTAATTGAGCAGAGCAATAAAGTAACTCAAGAATGGGATCCTATTAAAATTTATATATCTCTTTGCAACAACTACAATGTGAAATGTATTCAGTTTCCTGTACTCTGAGCAGTTGTTAATATTGGAGAAGATGGTGCATGCTTTATTTTCATTGTGCTGATTCTCACTGCCTCCTCATTGCGGTAAGACGGTTGTATGCCCAAGACTCTGGGAACACATGATCCAGTTAACTAAATTAACTCTGTGACCTTGTGTCATGCACTGTGGCAGATGCATTTTGATTTTTCCAAACCGCAAAAGTTAGTTTTGCTGATGGGCAGTATAAGCAAGACTGCAACTATTTAGTATTTTTCCTGTTTGCAAAGAAATAAAAAGGCAAAGTACATTAGTTCCTGCACAGCTCACAAAATGTGCAGCTGGTGAGCTGTCCTCTGAAACCCAATGTCTTGTAGCAGCAAACAGACAATGAAAATAAATAACCAGTGTTTGCATGGATGGTCCTAGCCTTAGTTACCATTTAGCAGCTCTTACCTGTTGTAAAACCCTGTAACACTCCTATCCTCTCGGGAAGAGAAGATGAATGTTCAATTACATGAGCAAAGAATGTACATGTTCTAAAGGACATACGTTTAAAAAATAAAGTTCAGTTTTCTCTGTATTCCTTTTTTAAAGTTTAAAGCAGGTAGATCCTTTTCTGGTAATATGGCACACTGTTTTTATGCTCCTATTTACATAAAATCTATTATTAGAGATTCTGATCACAGTCATCCCCCAGTACTATCAAAGGATATCTGTCTAATGATTATATTGTTGTTAATCACAATTAAAATACTTCATCTGTACTCCTTCAGTAAATTCTTGAAGAACTAAGAGGGGCTGTTCCGATAGGCATTGATACTTGTAATGCTTACTACCATTGTTGTCATCGCTCCTTGAATCCCTTTTTTCTTCAACCTTCCCCAACTTTTCATTGCTGCCTTCTGATTTTACCTTTTCAAATTTAGTAAAGGCTTTGTTCTTGGGACCTTGTCTTTCTGTTTGCTTTGTGAAATACCTGTCCTTTTTAAGTATGCTGCAAAATAACAATAGTATCCTGAGGCATGAAATGGCTTTAGATTTTCAGCACTTTCCATGGGATTCTTTTAGCTGGGAAGAAGAGTCATTTATCACCTCTAGAGAAAAGAGACATGAACACCAGAAGAGAGAGTTTTATAGAAACAGCTGATGTCTGTGTACTATAAGAGTAATGGATGAAGCAGAGGTTCCTCAGGGGCTGGAGGAAGCTCTGCCAGTGGTTGTACCTGTTTAGGAAAGTGTACCGCTTAAATGAAAGTCAACGTGCATCTGGTGAACATGTTGCAGGCTGCCTTACAACATCTTGGCTCAGTTTGGGGGATACGGTTTGGTTTTGGTTTAGTGGGAGGGAGAGATTTATCCCTAGATGGTTTGTAACCTAGCTACCATCTTGGTTCGGTGCTACCATCTGTACTTTTCTTGGTATGTCATTCTTCCAATTTTTCTGCATTTTATGTATTAGCAATGAACTGGGTTGGATTAACTTGCATTTTTTTTAAAAGATAAGACTAAGATTTACCACGTGGTTAACTTGTGCGTGCTGTTAATTGCCTGTAGTGCTTTATCAAAATAGTAATGCTTTAGTAAAATAGTAATGCTGTGAACTGTGTGGATAAAACGGATAAAATACTGTTAATGTATGTAACTTACTCTGGTGACCTTCCTCTGTGTTTGGTTTCTTCTGCTTTGTCTGACTGAAGCTACTAATCATTTGAGATTAAACTTAGGGAAACTAAAAAAATATTGATAACACAGTAAGTTGACAAGTTTAGAAAGCCAGAATTGGTCTGGGTTTCTCTGTTTGCTGGGGGCTAGGCTGGGGGGAGGCACTAGTTGCATTAAGCAGGGTATCAGTCTGTAAATGTGGGTGTATGTCATTGGTAATGCTACATATAACCATTAGTCTGTCACTTCCAATGTGAATGTGCACTGTGTATCCTTCTGTGCTGATCGGGGGCTACTAGTAAGGTCAAAGTGTTATCTGTGGATTAGAAAAGAGAATTTGAGAAGCCTTAAAAATGGATATTGTCTACAAGCCTCCAGGTAAGTTTTCATGTAACTTCTAGTGCGAGGTACAAACCTCTTCTGCATGGTGCTGGTTTCAAGAACACTCATATGCTGTATTGTCACCTCAGGGAGAAAGGATGTGTGCTTCGAGGCTGGATTTCAACCGAGGACACAGCATCTCATCTGCATACAGCAGAGCTTTGCTATATTATGTCTCCATGTACGCAAATTATGCGCATTCTGGTTTGGGATTAGGCATATGCCCTAGGTTCCTGCATGGCTGCTGTATCTCAGAGGTAAATGCTTTTTATCATGAAATACAGGTAATTGGATGGCACCAACACTGAACAGACAGCTGTGTATTTAAATGTGACCTTAAACCCAGTCTCGTAACCTGCCATACCAATTTTGAATGTGGTATTTAGGTAAATGCTTCACTGAGCTTGAGGAATTGTTAAAACAGACACCACAAGGGTATGCTAATGCAATCAGATGACTTACAATGTTGAGATTTTACTCTTGGCCTTGTTTGGGCTCAGTTGCAGTTTAACCAGATGCAAAAATATGTAGACAGTGACTTGTATGTGTTGTACGCTACTGAAACAAGCCTAGCAGGACAAAGGTGAGATCTGCACGTCAAAGGCAAGATCTGCATGTCAAAAGTGATGGTAGAGACAGCTGCCAGAAGACTTGCCAGTGAGAGTTGGTATTTCCAGTTGAGAGAGGACCTGAGAGGAGGCTTCAAAGTAGTAAGTACAATCTGGACATGCCCATGAGAACTTGGAACCCATTGTTAGGCTTGGGGGGTGGGGGGGGTATTAGAAGAAGGTTGTTTACTGTGTATTGAAGTTATCTTTGCTACAGGAGAAGAGACTCCAAATGCCAGAACTGTGCCATGTTTACGCAGCCATGATGAATCAGTGTTACTTTGTCCTTTTCCTACTTGGAGGTGTTATGTAGATGTCAAGTCTCATTCAGTAAATGATGCAAGGATTCAGAAAGCAGAAGGTAAGTATCACAATAAATGTTCCATGACAGTGGTGTGCTTGTAACGTATATTACGGTTGCATAGAAAAATTGATGTTTCTGACAGTGAACTAAATCTTTCTGTGTCCTCTGTGCATAGAATGAGTAGAGACAGTGTCCTGCCAGTAATTGCTGGAAGCAGAGGAGAAGGGTAAGCAGTGTGGAAAAATTGACAATGCGCTGTGTAGAGCACTAAATTGTTTTTTCATGCACTTCCTTTTCTTTTCTCTTGCAGGAGCTGTAGGATATTGGCACGTCGAGAAGTGCAGAGATATTATTCCTACTCTGGTTGATTGTTTTTAATAAAGTTATTTTTATGATAATTGAAAATTGTCTCATGATCCTATTTCCTGTCCCCATCAGCATCAGTTTATCCCCATTTCAAAACTAACCTGTCTGTGCTGAAAAATGCTGTTTGTCCAATTACCCAGGGTATCTATCAGTATTTGCTTCTGACTAGACAGCCCAAGTTATCTGGGAAACAAGCCTGAGCAGCAGAAAAGGAGGGGGAAAAAACAAGTAGTGTGTATTAGTGTGCATGTATTATTGTTCTGGCATGCTCAATTCTTAACAACAGTTTAAACAATCACAGAATTGCAAACTGTTGCAGGCAGATGACAGATGAGCTTTTTTGTTTACCAGTGCTGACTTTTCATCTTTGAACAGTAAAATTAATCGCCATGAGATATTTTCATTTGGTACAGATACAGAATTTTCAAACACCATTTGGATCATGTTCATGTAGTTCAGTCACTGTGGTTATATTTGTGGTATCAATCATCCAGTAATTCTTATATGAATTACCATGATCCTTTTTTATTTTTGTGATAAGTTAATTATGTACTACTCTATGCCTACATTCGCAAGTAAACTCTATTGTAATATAGTATTACACTATGGTTATTCTTTCATGTCTCTTGGTAATTTTGCATTTCACGTTTTAATAGAAAGGAAAATCAATGGAAATATAAAATAATAGCCTGATAATGGGGGAGCATAAAATGTGATGGTATTGAAGTTCTCAGCAGAATTACCTGAAACAATTTAGGGTCTTCACTATTTGACAGTGAAATACAAAAAAAAAAAATCCACTCAAAATAACAAATAGAGAAGAGCTAGCCAAAATGAATTAGACCCACCAGTTTGTAGAGGAGATGGAAGTGAGAGAAAAGCTGTTTATTTGCAATGAAGAGCATTAATACTTCTCTTAGTAGTTTCCCGCACATTGCTGTTAACAGCTAAGACTATAAGTTGTTTCTGTGATTGAAATAATGACCTTAGTCTCCAAAAGTACAAGCTTTTAAGTCATGAAAGGAACATGGAGTTAAATCGACTGAAGAACTTCCATACCACAGTGCCGAACGCTGCCCTGCCACAGCCTTACCTCCGTCACGTGCTGTGGCTAGCTGCACTTGCAGTCTTCTTGCCAGTCAGCTGTGGCATGTGATAAGTACCAAGTTCTTCAGTGCTGTAAAGATTTAAGTATCTCTGTGCAAGCCAAGAATATTTAAAATTGATACCTACAAAGACTTCAGGTGTTTTCAGAGTGTTAGCTGACTGGAAGTTTTGAGAATTGCAGTGTTGAACTTTTGTCTTGCTTGTGATTTCTGACTAAAACATATGGAAGTCAATAGATGTTTCAATATCATTTCTATTATTTCTAATATAAAATGCAGAATTTGAAATCAAGATCAAGTGTGTGACTGGATTCACATATGAAGTGAGCTTATCCTTTTCCTGACTGGCTCAAAATCATCTATAAGTGAAAAACAGATACATCCCTCAACAGTAGTTACAAAACCTAGCATGTATAAGTCATTTTGTGTAATTGTGCAAAGCCAGGAGTATCTTCCTTTCCTCTCCTGAACTTTCATTCTTATTCTCCCTACCTTTTCTTTTTTGTATCCACCTTATTCTTTTCTTTTTTCTATACCCCTGCAGACTTTCCTTTTCTATTAGTTTCATAAATTTACCAGTCAATGTAACTTACTCTGTTTAAGTGTGTGTTGCCATTTACAGGAGTAACTACGAATCAGTTGCATCACAACTGCTCTGTTTAGCTTTAATGGAGAGTACGGCATGCACACACTGAAGTTTACTCATTTATAATTCTAATGTCCCTTCCTCTATCCAGAAGTGATACAGCATTTTAAAAAATGGGACTTGCAATATACACTAACTTGCCCAGCTCATAAAATATGAATGCTCAGAAAATGAATACAGCAGTGTTAATAGCTTTAGAAAGCAAAAAATACGTATTTATCACTATAGTATACACTTGCATGGGATATTAATGAAAAAATACCAGCTAATTTGTTTTCTGTATTTATTCTACACTGTGCTTGTTACTCTCATTCAACTAATTTAAATTTGTTTTAGGATAAGGATGATTTGCTTCTGATGAGAAAAGTTTAGATGTCTTCTGTGCCATATTTTTCTTTGAGTCTGTAAGGTAGAGTCTATGCACTGGGCTGTGCTGGAAATCTTGTACATTACAATGGACTTACAGGATAGACCTTTAAACATTTCAAGCTATAGTTGTATGTAGTGCATTGTTAGAATGTGTACCGTAAAAAAATAAGACTTTATTAAATTCAAACTAATAACCTGCGTCAGTGAGAATAGCACTGTGACTCCTGCTAAATTTGCTGCATGAAGTTTCTTTATGCTTCTGTACTTTGGGTAATGTGCTTAAGATAAAAACAAGAAAGTGTCCTCAGTTAACTGTTCATTAAATGAATGATGAAGAGAAAATCACCGAAACAAGTAAACGTTTTATTTCAGTCATTTTTTTCCACGTAAATCTCTCTAGTGTGCTTTTAAAGTTTCTTTTCCCTGATGGAGTCTCTTTTCAAGGTAAGGTAGTACCACAGCATCTCATTCTTTCAATTAGTAGTGAATCTTGTCTAGAAATAAGATGGCTGACCATTAGTGGGAAAAGGTGAGTGAATCCAGTAAAAATCCTGTAGAAACAAATCAAGCCATTTTAATTTATTCCAAGGCGTGACATAAGGGTGAACTGGAGAGAAAAGGTGGATGTACTTGTCTTAAGTTGTGCTGTTTCTTTGAAGTCAAATAGCTATTCATGTGTTTTTCCCAAGATTACTTATTTTAAGCTACATGTTCTACTCAAGATTTTGCTCCTATAAGACTAGAGTATCTCATGAAAACCTCAACAAAAATATGGACATTCTATTACTGATCAATGGTTTGCCAAATATGACTAGTGATTTGTGAGAACTATGCTGGAAAGGCAATATCTTACTTCTCAGTATTGGGTCAAAGGTTCTTAATTGACTGTGATGCAATTGGTGTGGAGAGGACATCTGAAAGACAATTAAAATGCAGGCCTTGTCACTGATGCTGCTTTATTCAACTTTCATGGCAGGTATTGTTCTGCTCAAGGGGTGAGTAGCATAATGCCATTGGCTTGCTTTTTCAAGTGATTTGTAATTTTTTCTATATCGTTTAGGACTTAGTAGTATTCATGTATCAGCTATTTTTATCGTTTCATTGCCTCGATACCTTTATGGATTGGATTTAACATCTGTAGGCCATGAATCAGTTCAGTAATCATCCCATTCAGTCTGCTCATTCGTGTGCAGTGAGGATCTAACAGTCCTTGTGCAAAGAAAACTCAGAATCACCTTCAAGTTTGCAGCTGTAACTCTTATTGTGACAAACTGCCGTGTGAATTTAGGATTGAAATGTGCTCCAAATACCTTGCTGCGTGTCTAGCCTGTGTTCCTGGATTCTGGTGGTGCTAGTTTAGTATCTCACCCATGCAGCAAAAACAGGGACATAGTCTGTTCCTCTTTTTGGTACTGTGAAGAATGTGGTGGGAAAACAGTTCACTTTTTAAGCCCGTTCCCTGCCCCCAAAATATGCTCAGGTTCCACAAGTCTTTTATACAATTATAGCTTCAATTTAAATGTGTAGTTTCTTCTCTCAATAAACTATGCTAATAAAAATTCATGAAAATACCAGTGTGTGGTTAACTTGTCTTGGAATTATCTTCTCATAAATACATCCCATGACCTAACATTACTGTTTTCTCACATTCTGTACTCCTTATTCTTTATGGTATCAAGGTGTGTACCATCAATCATTTCATCCATCCTTTTGTCATCTTTATTGCTCGCTCAGTCTCTTTGATATCTTCATCTTATCCTTCATTCTTTTGCTCTCGGTGTTCTAAAAAATATTGATGCTTGTGTTGATAGCATAGCTGTGCTGATAGACCTGCTTGCAAGGTCTTCTGCTGTTCAAAGGAGTCTGTCCCTCACTGTCATTACTCTTGTGTCACTGTTCCTGAGAATAGCTTTTTAGCTATTTACTTCCTTTAGGTGTTTTTCCTTTTATTTTTCATTGTTTGGCACACCTCTGTTTGCAGCCATCTCTTATTCCCCTATTATTTTGGTATCGCTATTACTTCTGCTGCTGATGTTATCTTTTTTTTTTTCTTTCCAAAAGTCTGTAATGTTAAATTTTCTGAATTATATGAATTATATTCTCCATATATGAACACCTGCATCTATTATTCAGAACTTCTTACTTTATTTCTTTTAAGCTAGACCCTAAAACCTCTTTTGTAATTCAATAATAAATGCTAGCCTTCAGTTTTTTCAGAGTTCTTTTTGCTGACCTCATGTTTATCTCCAAGGTCCCAACTGTCTTTTAGTTATTTGTGAGGAGCACTTCAGTGCAAGGAGGTACATACTTATTGAAATAATTTAGTGTCCCTTCCCTCATTGCCGTCTCTGTCTTTATGCACTAACCTCACTATGCAAGTGGTTCCTCATCTATAATATATTACTTACTAGCATACAAATCTTTTTTCTCTAATTCTTAATCTTTTATCGGAGAATATTACTTGATACTTACTGCCTTTTTAGCTTTAAAGAGGTGGTAATTAAAAAAAAAAAAAGTTTTCTTTTGCTTTATGCCACCTGTTTTGTTCCCTCCTGTACTTTTTTTATTTCTGTTTCCCACTTGTCTGAAACTTCTGTCCTCTAGAGCATTAGTTGGTGTGCCTGTGAGTTTTCCTGTTTACTTAAAAAGTATTTGTAGAATGGAAGTCACAGAACCACTGAATAATTCAGGGTGGAACCTGAAGACCTGAAGGTCTCTAGTCCAACCTGATGCTCAAAGAAGGGTCAGCTCAGGTGCCACCAGGCTGCTCAGGGCTTTATCCAGCTTAGTCTTTAAAAACTGGGGACTCCACGTCTTCTCTAGGCAACATGTTCCAATGCTTGACTGTCCTAAGGGTAACAGATTTTCCTTATATCTAGTTGAAATGTCTCATTTTATTTTATTATTTGTGTAGAAATATTCTGGAATTATATATTTTCTACTACTTGATACTTTATATTTTGGACCAATAATTGCTTAATTGATACTCAGTTCTCTGCTTATTTAGAATGTTGTGCTTTTTGGTAGGTGAAAAAGTATTCAGTCTTAGTTTTGATAGTCCTTCTTTTCTTGCCTTGTCAAAAAAATACTAGTCCTCATTTATTTCTGTCATTTTACTACTAGAAAAAATATGTGGTATAATTCTGAAGTAAAGCTCCCTTTGCAGCTTTGTAATTATCCAGACCTACAGTATAATATTTTATCAGCTTTATGCAAAAGCAGGTTCTAAAATTAATGAGCTGCAGAACATTGTTTTAGGTTAGATCATCATAACTGAAAAGCTTAGGAATTTATTCTATTTTAGACGTCTTTGCTCATGTAGTATAAGTTTGTGATATAGAGAATTTCTCACCTAGTACCTGATTTCACATTAAATTATGTATTTAGGCAAAAACGTGAAGAATTAACTGGAAGTGTTGAGATTTCTAATGGCCACAAAGACGAGCAAAGCAGTTTAACAACCTTGACAGTCAGTTTGCAGAAATATGGTATGTAATCTGCTGTGCTTCCTGATATAAGACCATTTAAGTGAATTCAGTCATAGGAGTAGCAGGAACAGTAGGATTTACCATCAGTTTATCTATATTCTTTATAGATCTTTTGGGTCTAGCACAACAGAATTAGAAAGTGTTTGAAACAGCTTCAACAATGCAGTCACATCTTCAAAGAGCCTTAGTAAAAGAGTTATAAACTTTAGAGAATGCCATCAAAACAAGCTTGACAAGGTATTTAAAGCACATGCCTAGCTTTAAGCAAACACACACTCTATTCCTTAAGTGCTTTTATTGATAGACATATACTTTTGCAAAAGCCTGAATCAGGAGGATAATAATGAAAGGTGGATTAACAGTCAGGGTTGACTCATGCCTCAGTGTTGAAAATCTATGATAGGTTCTTTTTTGATTGCTCTTATGCTGTTTCCTTTCTAACATTGTCTATATTTAAATTGCTTTAATTGTATTGTATATTCCACAACTATGAACTTTAAGAGAATTTTAATAACTTTTAGAATAATTAAAATATCTTTTTAGGTAGTATTTGTAGTTTCACATCTTTGTGTTTTAGTGAGTATTTACATAGCAAATGACTATTATTATTAAAATGTTTTGCCCAAGATATATTATGACATCATTCTTCTAGACTGAGATGCATCTACTCCATTTTTATGGTGAATGGTGGCAGTGAACAAGCAACTTAATAAATCAAGTGAAGTTAATGGAGTATTCTTTCTTTTCTGGTGTTTCTATGATGATGCTATCAGCAAAAGGAAGAAAAACTAATGATCTCCATTTACGGACAACTTTTCCTTTCCTACATCATTTTACGTATTGGCCAAACTTCTTTTTAGAATGCTTTTCATGAAGTAAGATGCCTATAAAAAGGAAGTTTGATTATTAATTATGATTATTATTTCATTATATATTTCTGGTAGCACCCAAAAGTGCTAGTGACTTCCCAAACAAAACAAGGAACATGGATGTGTGCTCTGCACTAACCTAAGAATCAAGTAAACTCAAGAGGTAACAAAGTGTGTCAGGTTGGGTAAGACTACAGGATATAACCTGGCTCTTCTAGGCTGCTGATCTCACTATGAGTTTGAGAATACTGCAAGATTCTGGGTTATGTTGCACAGATATGCTCATGAAAATATGCAAATGCTCATGAAAGTGAACATACTTGGTTTTAACTTGAGATAAGAATGCATATTGGCTATAAGCTTCAGTTACTGCTAGCACAAGTGAAATAGGTTGTGGGATCAAATGATAGTAACTGAAATGTACTGAAGTATGGCAGATGCAAATCTTGACTTCTGAAATACCCTAAGATCACCTTATTAGTGATCACTCTGCCATTCTGCATTGATATTACTTAACAACCCCAGTAGTCCCTCCATATTACACTTCCCCATTTGTAGCATTTGCTGTCTTGTTTGCATTCAAGAGGGTGTTGTAATCTCTGGCTTTTGTAACAAAGGAGGTGGGTAACTCAGCGTTCCACTGATGAAATGAAAGGGTAATACAACTTCAGGGAGTCATCAGAAATACTAGCTCCAATCCATTACCAAAACCACACTATAGCAGGCGTATATCTTTATACGTTGGGACACATTTCTACAGTAATTTAAAAGTGGTATATAAATCAGGAATGCTGTTTTACAGAACTGATTGATAATCTTTTTTAGTTCGTTGTACAGTCTAACGGATCAATAGTCTGGTTTTTTTTAACGCACTGCAGCACCCTAGCACTGTGGATTAGCTCCTGTAAACATAAGTTCATAATGTGCTCTAGTATCTATTAATAATGTGTTAACTTATGCAGATAAAAGTACAGTAGTACAAAAACCTGACCTGATTAAATTAGTTTTTTTGTTAATAATGTATTTACTCAAGTAAATGTAGAAGTGTGGTGGGTTGACCCTGGCTGGATGCCAGGCACCCACCAAAGCCACTCTATCACTCCCCTCCTCAGCTGGACAGGGGAGAGAAAATGTAACAAAAGGCTTGTTGGTCAAAATAAGGACAGGGGAGATCACTCAACCAATTACCATCATGGGCAAAACAGACTCGACTTGGGGAAAAGTAATTTAATTTCTTACCAATCAAATCACAGTAGCATAATGAGAAATAAAACCAAATCTATAAACATCTTCCCCCCACCCCTCCTTTCTTCCTGGGCTCAAATTTTCTCTACCTTCTCCCCCCAGCAGTGCAGGGGGATGGGGAATGGGGAATGGGGGTTGTGGTCAGTTCATCACACGTTGTCTCTGCTGCTCCTTCCTCCTCAGGGGGAGGACTCCTCACACTCTTCCTCTGCTCCAGCGTGGGGTTCCTCGCATGGGAGACAGTCCTCCAGGAACTTCTCCAACATGGGTCCTTCCCATGGGCTGCAGTTCTTCAGGAACTGCTGCAGTGTGGGTCACTTCCACGGGCTGCAGTCCTTCAGGCACAGACTGCTCCAGCGTGGGTCCCCCGTGGGGTCACAAGTCCTGCCAGAAAACCTGCTCCAGCGTGGGCTCCTCTCTCCACAGGTCCGCAGGTCCTGCCAGGAGCATGCTCCAGTGTGGGCTTCCCACGGGGTCACAGCCTCCTTCAGGCACCCACCTGCTCCGGCGTGGGGTCCTCCCCGGGCTGCAGGTGGAGATCTGCTCCCCCGTGGACCTCCCTGGGCTGCAGGGGGACAGCCTGCCTCACCATGGTCTTCCCCACGGGCTGCAGGGGAATCTCTGCTCCGGCGCCTGGAGCATCTCCTCTCCTCCTTCTGCACTGACCTGGGGGTCTGCAGGGCTGTTTCTCTCACATCTTCTCACTCCTTTCTCCAGCTGCAGCTGCTGTTGTGCAGCAGTTTTTTCTCCCTTCTTAAATACAGTCTCCCAGAGGCACTACCACCGTTGCTGATGGGCTCAGCCTTGGCCAGCGGCGGGTCCATCTTGGAGCCGGCTGGCATTGGCTCTGTCAGACATGGGGGAAGCTTCTAGCAGCTTCTCACAGAAGCCACCCCTGTAGCCCCCCAGCTACCAAAACCTTGCCATGCAAACCCAATACAGGAAGGAAAATTCACTTCTCAAGGAGTAGTGTCCAAGTTAAACTAAAATAAAATTTATAAAAATAAAAAACACTGAAGTTTCACAATGCAGTGTGTAAGTGTCCAGTCAATTTGTGAGGAAATGTAAATGTCCTAAAATTGGATTTTACTCTTATTGAGATGTGTTGGGAAAAAAAAATAAAAATTGAGAGTGTTTAGGACTGAATGATGATGCCTTCCATGATATTATTTGCCAAATTTTACACTACACTAATGCAACAGGTTGCAACACAGCGTTATTCTAAAGCAATTATTTGCTGTTACTGATCTAGATCTTCAGTGTTAGAGTTGAGATATGAAAGAAGGATAATCAGACATTTCTGTACCATAATTAATTTTTCAGTACCGTTCTTACCTTAATCTATGACATTTACGTTTGAAGTTATTTACACTGATAGATTATTTGAATAAGGTGAGGGCTTTTGAGCATCCTTTTGTGACAAGGTTTTTTTGCTGGTCATTTTAGCTTTTTTTTTCTTTCTCTTTTTTTTTTAATTGCAAGGAATATATTATGCAGCAAGTCCATCCAAAACGTAATTGAATTCCTTCTATAAGTATAGTGCCTTTCTGTACAGCCTTTTGTTTTAATCGGAGATCTTTGTGCTGTTTTCACTGTCCATTTGACAATGCAAATATAAGTATATATTAACCCTGCTGCAAGGCTGATGATTTGTTTTAGTTTGTTTTCCTAAGTTCTACAAATCATTTTAGAATTGTGCGATTTCCATATCTTCAAGGTTAAACGCTGCATTGAATGGTCATGTGGTCATTTTGATTTCTTTCTTCTGTGCCACAGACTTTCTAAAATTGCCATGGCCTGGCTCTTCCATAATAGCTTCCGTACATTTATCAGCTAGTGCAGCTGAGGTTGTTGAGCATCTTTCTTACTAAAATGCACAGAGAGGATTTGCATTATAGGTTATGTGGTCTAGATAGTCCTGAGCATTTACAGTTTGAACCAATATCAAGCTGCAGATTATTTTGAGATTATTTTAGTAAGAGTGGGTTATGGAAGTAAATACGCCCCTTGTCCGTCCCTGAGGCAAGGCGTACATATGTTCAGCAGCTTTCTGGCTTCTCCTTGCCGAATGCAGCCCTCACCGCACGTAGTCTGTGGTGTAAGAACTGCTTTGGCAGCTGTGTTTGGGTTCCTTCACCTCCCTCAAGAGGCACAAGTGCCGTGCTGAGTAGCTGAGCTGCTTGCTCACCCACTTGCCACACACACCAGTGTATGTTCACATGTGCCTCCAAGGGTAGGTACACGTGCAATTTTAATTGTCATAGTACGTGCAGCACTCACAGGTAGAGTTGCCAGCCTTTTTGTCAAACTGCCGATAGATACTTTTTGGCTCAGCATAACACATCTCCATAACTGCCTGATAGGGAATATGCACCAATTGCTCTGTTATGATCGTATATCCCCCAGTATCTGCCTAGTTTGTCTTAGGTAGGGATAAAGAAACAGTTGAAGCTGTATCCAAAACCACAGGGGCACCTTTAGAAAATAAGCAAATTCCATTATTTTGCACTGTTAGCGTTATGCTTGGTGTTTTCAAGAGTATTTGTTATGAATACAGTGAAGAAATAATGTTCTATCATCCAAAATACTGTGTATTATATGCCTGAGCCCTTCTCTTTGCTGCTGTGCCTTTCTGCACCTACTGCTAAATTGCTGCTTTTTAGGGAGGAGACAAGTAGTGTCTGAAAAACACCCTCATCTGCTGGATTCCTTCCCAGGGTTGTTTGCTCAGCATGGAGCACAATGGATCGAGGCTGTAATCCCTCCCGTTGACCTATGTTTGTACACCAAATCGATTTAAGACTGAAGCTGATGTAGGCAGGAAAGTTAAAGTTAAAAACAGAGGGCAAAGTCCAGTGCCTCTTCAAGAAAACAAGGAGAAACCACTTCAGTATTTGTTAGGAGGCAGCATGCTCAGCTGGAAAAGGCAGCAGTGATCCTGTGAAACACTGCGATTTGGTTGTTGTAGAGGAAAAGGGTTTGTCTCCTGTTGTCACCCTAAAAGCAAAGTCTGGCAATGAAGGCTCTCATGGCAAAAGCGAAGCCAGGAGTTTTGCTGAGGAAAAAATTCAGTATGTGTTACTGCTTCTGAATCAGAAAATCGGTGTTGATCTGGGGAAAAATATCAACAAAATGTGCCTTTACATGAATGATCAGGAGACAAATGTTCTAGTGTGGATGGTGATCTATCGTACATTGAAGTACTTCTGCAAGTTTCTGCTTTTGCCAACACGAGGAACTTTTTTTTTTGCTGTTCTGTAGGTGAGATAGGAGCATCTGATTCAGAGCTGTTCACGGCTTTGTACACTACCTAGTAAACATACCATTGCTAAGTTTCATATTGGGATTTAATTCATTTTGCTTTTCATATTATAGTATTTCTTACATATGCATATTTTTATAGGCATTTCTGTTATTGAAAACAAACTTGTATTTTTTCCTTATTTAATTTCCATGACATTATGCATTCTTTATTTAGATTTCCAGTTCGCCCACATAAAACTCTTGTATACCCCCTTGTACTACAGTTTTAACACAATCTAAGTATATCATCATTATTTGTTGAGTTTTATTAATGGATAATTATGCTGAACATCTATGAGAAGGCTATACAGGTTTTTAACATACAAGTTTATTGTGTTATATAATTCAAAGCCATAAGAGCAGTCCAGTTTTAAGGGGAAATGTAAACTTAGTCACTGCTCTCCATGTCTCCCACAGAAAATAGTTGATGTTGTGCGCATTTTGGAACATGTCACTAACTTTCCTGTTTCAACAACCGCAGATGATCAGGCACTGACCCCAAACTGCTTATCAAAGTAAAATTTCCAAGCTGACATTGAATCAGAGTTTGTTTACATATGGAAAGAATATAGCATTGTCCTGGTTTCAGCTGGGATAGAGTTAACTGTCTTCCCAGTAGCTGGTACAGTGCTATGTTTTGAGTTCAGTATGTGAAGAATGTTGATAACACTGATGTTTTCAGTTGTTGCTCAGTAGTGTTTAGACTATAGTCAAGGATTTTTCAGCTTCTCATGCCCAGCCAGGGCACAAGAAGTTGGGAGGGGACACAACCAGGGCACTTGACCCAAACTGGCCAACGGTGTATTCCATACCATGTGACGTCCCATCTAGTTTAGGAACTGGGAAGTGGGGGTGGGGAATCGTCGCTCGGGGACTGGCTGGGTGTCAGTCAGCGGGTGGTGAGCAAGTGCCCTACGCATCATTTGTACATTCCGATCCTTTTATTACTACTGTTGTCATTTTATTGGTGTTATCATTATCATTATTAGTTTCTTCTTTTCTGTTCTATTAAACCGTTCTTATCTCAACCTACGAGTTTTACTTCTTTTCCTGATTTTCTCCCCCATCCCACTGGATGGGGGGGAGTGAGTGAGCGGCTGCATGGTGCTTAGTTGCTGGCTGGGGTTAAACCATGACAAGCATATAAGAAACATAACACTGTAGAAGAAGTTATAATAGAGGAGATACTAAGGAAACCACTTATCTGCTTGTCCAGCATGGGTGACTTGCAGGGTGAAAGCATGCTACGTGGTGTGTAGAGCACAAACTGTGCAGTACTTGTAGCGTGAAGGAATGAAGCAACATCTAAAGAAACAAATACAGAAAAGAAGTGTGCATTTATTGTCTTTCATAAGCAAGATTCATTCACTTAATAGAAGTGCCATGAAGCTTCTCTGTACAGAGATGTGCATGACCATAGAAAGTACAGCTTGAATTTGATAGGAAGGTTTTGCTATTGATATTGGGAGAAGGCTTGGTAAATACTCACTTCAGCAGAGCTATGTTCACTTACTCCCTTTGAGGACCTGGCCCTTTTATTTTAATTGAAAAGCCACAGACAAAATCTGGTCATGGAGAGCCTGCTCCATGCCAAACCCAGAGTCAATACGAATCCTTCATGCTCAGTGTAAAACTGAATTGAGCAACCATGTCCTGTAACCACATCTGCAGCATGCTCTGAAAGGCAATGTCATGGGAAGAGCATCTCAGAAGATAGTGAAAAAGCAGCAAAAGAAGCAATTACAGCATTCATTTTTCCCTTTTATTGTCTGAGTCATGCCAGAAATGTTGTTAGTGAGCAACATTTAATTAAAGTGTTATCAACTTAACTTTGGAGTATTTCATAATCTCACCCTTGGCATTGTCTTTTTATTAGGAAAAGGCTTAAGTGACTATGAAATGTAATGAAGAGCCGTGGGGAGGGCTTGCACACAACGAAGCTGCTAATCCATTGGAGACCTATGTGGGAAACTTTCATTTTTCTGTCATAGAGTAGAGCTTTGAAAGTTATCAGGACCTTTTTATCTTTCAGTCAACTTTCTCTGAATTGAAGCCCTATCTATGCAAAGTACATCCCAGCAAATATCCACTGAGCTTGAGGTGGAGAGACTTAATTTATTGCCGCTTTTCCTCAAATGTTTGAGAACTTTATAATTGTTTATCTGTTTTACGTAGTGTGTAGGACCCAGAGTGAGAGTCCAGGACATTAAGCACAATACAACTGTGTTCAGTGCCTCGGAGAGTTTATTTTCAGCAAATTGTTAGGTGCTATTCAGAAAATGTGTTTTTGACACTGCAAACATACAGATGTATATTTTTGTCAACCTCAAACTAAAATAAAAGATCAGGACTGATCCAGTAATAGCAGGGGTGCAATGTTTTCCTTTCAGATTTGTTATTTTTACATAGGAATCTGTTCATCTGATCAACCAGGAGCCTATTGGCAGAATTTGGAGTTATTGCTGCTTTTGGCCATTTATATCTTTCCATTCATAACCACACACTACCGGTGATAACTCTGGGAGCTACCATCTCCATGTTTACTAAAAATGCCCATGCCAGGCACTTTAATACATCTGTAAGTGAAAGCAGTATTTGTCTGTCCCCAGACTCATTCACTGGTGAGTAATCACGTCATGCAAAATCTGTTACTGCCGTTCTGCATCCACACTGCTGTGCCTGTCCATCAGCAGCAGTTAACAAAGAAGCACAACATAAATTAGCTACTTAATTTAAATCAAAATGCAGCTGAAGCATTCATTAGGCTCCTTGGAAAATCTCAACTATTTAGGCTAAATACTTTCACGAGTTTGGTGGGGGGTTTTGTTTGTTTTTTGGTTTTGTTTTTTTTACATAGTTAAAAGTACTAATTCTGAAGCCTTGACTGAAGTTTGAGATCTTAAATTTTCTGAGGAGGAGGAGAGCTAGGCTGTTTGCTTTACAATTTTTTACTGAAAATAGAGTGTCCCAGCTTGGGACAATAACTTATATAAATATTAGTTCTGGCTTCTTAACTCTTGTCACAGTTCCTTCCACAGAGCTTCAAATATTGTTGTGATCTTTATCAAACACATTATTGTGAGAATTAACACAGATCCTGCTAGCCCAGGAGTGCTGAAAAGTGCCATAAACCAGAGAGTGCATGTTTTTCATTTATTATTTATCTTGAGTCACTTCCCTATATCAGAGGTACTAACATCTGCCATTCAGTTGAAGAGTTAACCCTGGCTGTGCTTGGTGTTTACTGACTATGTCCAAATTGCTCCTAACATTCAGAACTGTGGAGCAAACATTTCGTAGAACATAATTACCTTTTTTTGGTGTGTTTTCTATTTTTAATCTCAAATCCTTGCTTCCTCTGTTGTGTTGCCACTCTTACAAATAGTTAGCTCTTAGAAAAAAATCAGTGATTTGTGTTTTCAATATCTGAACTGGGTTGATTGGATGCCACTGATCATGCTGGCAGAATGATCTCTTAACTGAATAATGTCTTAAGTCCTATTTAACTGAAATCCTCAGTATAAAGTTCAATGCTTCCTGAACTATGAACTGAAATTTCTCTGCTCGCCAACTGAGTTCCTCCTAACTGTATTCCAATGGAGTAGCAGCATGATGATGGGAGTCACTGGTAGGACTTGTGCCCTGTGGCCAAAGGGAGCTAGTGGCATTTATCCCTGGGATGCTGTACAGAGGAATTCCTCATGTGCCATTAAAGTATTCATCTGCATGGGGAGTAAACCCAGGGGTGCACTTGGCAGATACAGAAACCTCTTACAGGAGAAAACGTTGAGAGAGACTGGGAATTCTACTTCATGTGCCAGAGAAGACAGCGGATGGGAGAGAATAGGGTATGTAGTGGGACGGATTCTTTCTAACTCATTTCTTTGTTAGCCACAGGGGTTTATATGGGCACTGCTTCCTTTTCAGTATCCCAAACCGCTGTGGCTGGGAATGTGGATTCCTCTTCAAAGAATGGGTTTTCTCTGGTTCACTTCGTTGCTTCCCAGCTTCCTAGAAGGGATCCTGCAGGATCTCTGTGCTTCGTGTTTTGGAAACAGTGTGTTTACCATGGTCCGTCACATACCATATGAAACGTACATCTCATAGGAACTTAAATGAAAACAAATTAAAATTTACTTCAAATACTTGCAGTTCTAGGAAATTGTTTGTGCAGGCAAGCAGTAGATATTCACAGGGAAAAGAAAATGGGATTAATACAACTGAAGCTAATTCACTTCTTTCTTTAGTCAAATATTTAGAGACAATTTTAGTTAATCAACCTGCTCTTCAGAAAATATTGAAAAGGTCAGATGAATTAATACCCAAATTTGAAAGAGCATTTGCATTGAAAAAAAAACAGGAAGGAGATGCACATCTTACCAGAATGGAGTGCAATAACTGTGAAGCTAAAAATAATTAGTATATGAGATAACGAGTATCTCTAAATATAGGTAAAGTACAATTTTCAGTAAAATACATGAACTCAATTTTTACTCTTTTTTCAATTAGTATGTAGGTTGGTATTGGGGGCTCATTTTTTTTTCAATTAACAGAAAGAAGAGCTATTCAATACAATCCAAGTAGTTTACCATGCATTGCATGGTAAACCAAGTAAATTGATTATCTGCATCTCCCAAATAGCTTCACTTGCTCATTAGTGGTAATTACTGCTCATTAGTGAAAAAAAGTTGTAATCGATGTGTTAACGTCAGAGAAACAGCAACAAAACCTAATGTCCCTAGTGTAGCATTTGTCTAAAGTTCTTCTCCCTTGGCAGGTCACTTGAATAGCTCTATATTTTATTACCTGATAAAACTTGCTACAACTTAAGCTAAAAAATCATTTTCTTCATAATATCTCTTATGTCACATGGCCACAAATTTCTGAAATGTTTCCTTCGATGCTGTGTTTTTCTGTGGAGAGGAATTTTTTTTTGGAACGTGTAAGAGTATTCAGTGGTCCAGAGAGCAGTGCTTAGGCGTTATTTTTTTATATATATATATTAAAAAAAAATTTAATGGTGCTATTTATAATTTCCCATAGACTTGAAATGTTTCAGTAGAGAAAGTTTAACGGGGTACAATTTGGCTGAGGAGGTAAAATTTATTAGGATTGGATTTATTCAGATGTATTTTTTCCTTTTCCTTCATTGCGGCTTCTATGAGCTACTAAATAGCAGAGCTATTGCTGACACTAGGGTATTTGGTTAACATAAAAAGGCTTTTGCCTCATTTCATATCTGAATATTTTTGAATATATAAAAAGCCTTGTATTTCATGCTGGTTTACAAAAAAAAAAATTGATTGCGTTTGGTTGCATTGCTGAATGTCTCTATAATCTCTAGTTTTATGGTATGAAGATAGTAGTTTGTGCCTATTAAGGAAGAGCAGATTGTTTTGTTTCTTGTCTTTAAAGAGATCTTAGGACATTACAGAGTTCATCAGCCACCAGAGTTTTGCACTGGAATCATAATATAAACTGGTTGCTTTAGGGCCAAAATTTTGATACTGAATAAAAATATATAGTAAATAAAAGTTATTGATTATAGTAAATAAAGCAAATCCTAAACTCAAAAAAAAGTTTCTGGGCCATGTTGAATTCACAGCTCTTACAAGATTCTTGTGTCCTAAGACTCCTTTTTTATCAAAACAATCCAGCTTTGTTGCAAATCAAGCAAAAATATTTAGTTGAATTCTTAAATAGGAAACTAAATAGATAATGATTTCTGGAAGCTTCAGAACTGACTTCTTGCATTAGTTATTGCAGTTGTTTTTTGGGTTTTTTTTATTAAAGACAATAGATTATTACACAGAAATTAGAGGTTTGGATTAAAGAGAAATATACATGGATTCAATGATGAGATTTTTTTAATGTTTCCCTTAAGAGCAGCATCTTTGTGGTCTAATAGGTAGAATTCTTGTTGTTCTGCTAGGAATAGAAAAAAAAATCTATGTAATTAATTCATTATAATTAATTGAACTGTTATAAGGTATTAGCTTCCTATTTTTCTGTACAAATAAAAAGGAGATAAGGTTATGAGTAGTGTGGTCTGATTTTTGGTAATTTAAAAAGTAGGCAAAGATCTTGTACAGAAAGGCTGAAGTAAATTTGTAAAGTACTTCACTATAAAACGTTGCATTATTCCTGAGAGTTGCATTGCTACTTGGAGAGCAGTAGTCAATATTAAGCTAGGTGTCTTTTGATTTGTAAACTAGGTAGATAGGATATTGTAGTATAAGGGGACTTAGAAGACATTAAAAAGTCAGATTATATCCTCCTGGGTACCTACAAAACAACTTTATTGATGCTTTTTTTTTTATAATTTAGGAGAGAAACAAGCGTAATGTTAACCAAAGAGTAAGATACATTAGGGTACCATGTTGTACCAATGCATGCCTTTAAAATACATATGTGCATGATCTAGTTAGAAAGTCCGTGGTTTGAAGTTTATTTAGAAAAAGAAAGAGCTGGTTTTGATGGAGAGAGATTTCTGGCATGGTCCTTTATTTTGTTTCTGCTAAACCCAGGAGGCTTTCCACGTAGCCCTGGAATGGCAGGAAGCATGGCAGATGGGAAGAAGTAAAAATTTAGACAAAGAGTAAATGATTTTTTTCTTTATTATTCCTTGGTATAGGGTGGTAAAGTAAGAAATGTCTGCTTTTATTTTAAGATGTTAAAGGATTTTTGTTTAGGCAGATTTGTCTTCCAACATACTGTTTTTAAGAAAATGTTACATAAATTCACTGTTGATCTCACCGCTGTTTGAGTTCCTCATACTATAAGCAATATAATGGTGTAATTCTGGCATATTAAATATGAGCCTACAAGGAATATCTTGTGCTTCTTTTTGGTTTGTCAAGTGACAACTTGTAAGGCATTGCTACAGGTTTTCACCTTAAATACAGTCTATTCATATATTCCACAGAGTTTAAAAGCTAGATATCGAACAGTAGTACTATGCCAGAAGTATGTGAAACACTGGAAACCTTGTTTGCCATGGAAATGTGATACATTTTCTTTGTTTTACAGAAACGTATGTGATTTACATGTGTGATTAGTTTCACAGAAACTTACATGATTTTCATGTTGGGAAGACCAGGAAAGAAAAGCCAACCCACACTTCAACTAACATTATGATTTTTAAATTATTATAGTTCTTCAGTCTGTCTTCACTCAACTAAGGGAATGAAAAGCTACCTCTAGAGGAAAATATTTTATGAGTTCACTGAACATGCAAAAGACAACTCGAAGTGAAATACTCTGTTCCACTGAAAAAAATCAATGGCTTTTTGGACTATTGACTTTTCTCAGGAAATGGTGGTACCAGGGGCAAGCTTTCGTCGTTGGTACTTGCTTCAGTCACCTAAACTTGGTCAAATTATTAGTCATGGAGTCATGTTGCCAGAGGAGATTTAGTGCAGAGGAACAAGAGCACTTGAGAAAAACTGACAGATGGAGAGGCCTCTGTGTGTGTATGTGTGTCTGTATATAAAATTATATATAAAAACGTAGTAATGCCTATTAGAGAAACCCCGGTGTTTAGCTCAGTATTCTGTAGCTCCAACCTTTCTTAAAGACAAGCTAATGTATGTCCGTATCATATATGTCATATGCATGTTATTCAGCCTCTCTTCATTGATAGCAACACAATTACTAAATTTGCAAGTATGCAAGCAGAAAAGTCTGTTGCATATCAGAATCATGAGAAGTGACCAATATGTGTGTGGGAAGCTCTGAGAAATCAAGTTTCCTCATTTTCCTCAAACCCTTCCTCCTTGTCTTTGATCATTTCATCCCCACACTAGCTAATTCCCTAAATTAGAGGAATGCTTACATGCATCTTTTAATTGGTTATTTGAAAATTTTTGTTCTTAGGCTCTGGAAGTACAATTCTAAAAAAAAAGAAAGAAAGAAATGAAAAAAAAAGGCAAAACCAAGTGCTTCTAGACAGGAATTTAAACCCTGAGATCTTCTTTTTTTTATCTTGGATGTTTCTGCTCCATTATTCATAGGAGAGGGCTTTATATCACTTGTACCTACCCAGCCACAAATTTGTTCTGTCAATTTTAACCCATTTCATATTAAAGATTAATTAGCAAGATTTGAATTTTCTTTAACTGTTGAGGGAGCTTTGGGGAAAATTCTAGCATGTGTACGTAATTGCAACACATTGACCACAGGAACTTAAACAAGATAGTTCAGGTAGCAGTAGGATTCAGCAGAACTTACAGACTTTCAAAACATCCTGATTTTCAGCTCATTTGGGAGGGTGATTTTGCTGTTCTATTTCCTTTCCCAGACACTCTGGAACAGTTTCCTGATAGTGAGCCAATGCTAAGCTAGAAAAAGTGGAAGGATGGGCTCTGATCCAGGGTAAATTTTGACCTTACATCTGAAGAGTGTTTCACATATCTTTGTGATATTGGATGGAAATGTATTTTGCACAGAAATTCTTTCAAAGGCATCTGCAATGTTCCTTTTCTACTTCTGGCTTGTGGTTGTTCTCTGACTAAGAGAGAAGTGATGACAGCCTTCATTACAGTTTATTTAGTTTTTATCTGAAGAATAAAACTTAAAGAGTCTTCTAAAAAAACTCACGTCTTTTTCCACCATTTAAAACATTGGTTTTTCTGTGAGAAGAACTTCAGTGAGGCGAATCAACGAATAGCTTCGCTCTATCCTGTTTGCAGACTTTTTTTGAAGGAAAGACGACAGTTTCATGTTATTATACTACTAAAAATAATTGCTGTTGGTTTTTTCAATAATTTGGCCTTGGTTACCATAAATAGGTCTTGGTTATCATAGGTAGTTTTAACAAGTTGAAGCAATTATGATACTAACAATATGCAATGAGCAACTAAGAAAACCTATTTCAAGTAGGTGGGAAGTTTCCTACTGATTTAGTATACTATTTCATCAGTACTTGCAGTGAGTATTTGACAGAATTTTTAAATTATTTTTACAAATGTAAAATAATTTGTAAACAGCTCTTACATAATAGGTTTATTTATAAAAATAGAAATAATATTTTGATTATTTGAAATACATTTTTTACATTTTCCAGGGTTTGAAAGGGGTTCACTTCCAAAATTACTTTTGCAGAAAAACAGCTTTTTCATTAAACTTTATAGTAGAAGATCTTGATTTACTGAAAACACACCTTTTCTTTTTTTTTTTCTTTCCCAAAAACTTACATGAAGAGTCCTGGCTAATGTATAAGGTGATTTGTATTTATGTGTTTTAATTTAGGGGCCTACCAGAAGGAAAGTTTGGCTTCCAGAGTATTTTGTACTTGAACTGGATATAACTGAGAATGATTGCACAGACTGAATTTTGTCAATGATGATTAAAATCATTAAGCTTCAAAGACTGCATTATTTCTACAGTGTTCATAGACTAAAAGTTACTAGTAATTATAAAAAAAAAAAATCTGATAAACCCAATAGTAAGCTATGATAGTAAGCTTGCAATGTATTGCAAGTACAAGAGTTACCCTTAAATTATTTCCCATTGACTGGCTTATGCTTGTGAATTCACTGAAGCAAAAACACACACTTTGACACAGTCACTTACTGAAGTTCAACATCTCATAAATGACCTCAATGACTCAATGAATTTGAAGGCATCCACAGCATTTGATGGAGATATCAGTTATGATTCTCTCTACAAATTCAAGTAACATAGGTCAGAAATCATCACCGTGTTATGGTACTCTGCAGGACATAGTTTGACTCATAACATTATGGAAATTTAGGCTGATTTTAGAGTACCTAGAATATAATACTGGTTTTGTCAAAATGTTGAAGAGGAAAAACAAACCAAACAAAAAAACTTTTAGTGAAGAAATTACTTCGTATGTAATTTCATTATGAGATGGCTAACAATAAAACAAGGAGCAGGAAATAGGTGAGCATAAATACACAAAATATTCAGGGAGCACCCTGGCCAGCATTTCTAAATCCTTTCAAAGTGTCTTGTCAGAGGATTCTCAAGCCTTTGTCTGGGAAAATACCTGCTTTCTTCAAATATTGCAGTTACTTCTGTGAAAATATTCTTAATGAGCTGAAATCTGGCATTCCCTAATAGAGGCATGATCAATGAAGTCTTTGCTTAATTGCAACACATAGCTGGTAGTTGATTCTCTTATCTGTATTTTCTAAGGTCTGATTCTGCATTATTGGAATGTTTGATGTTCCACGTGCCAGTTAAGAATACCTGGAAATGGATTTTTGGTTCAATAAGAAGCTTTTGAGACAAAATATAAGAGGAAGGCTCGCATCTGAATGACAGGTCTTGTTCAAGCCAATGTACAGTAATGGCTGGTCATGCATGTTCTGGATTTACACCAGTATGACTCTAAAGTTTTCAGTGAAATTTTCTTGCATGTTGCAAAGTAGACCAGAATCAGTCCCACTATTCCAAGCGATTCTTGCTCCACTCTGAAGAGTCCTGGCAGGTGGATTTCCCAGATTAATCCATCCAAACCACTGCTTAAATGTTTCCAACTCAAAAATGAGTCTAGACAAGGTGGAAGTACCCAGAGAGATTTATTAAAAGCTGCAGGTGAGAAGAGTTGGGAGTTGAGGAACGTCGGTCTGGCAGGTTCTTTAGTCTAGTTCCCAGCTATTAACATAGTATAAGCTTATATGTTTGTTATATATATATATAACATATATAAACAAAACTCTTTTAGAGGAAAAGACATCTAAACTGGGATTTGATGTCTCTTTTATTGCTAGCAACTGAGGAAGCTGAAAGTCCTTACCTTTTTAATGACTATTTATTTAATTAATTTCTCTTAGTTACTAACTACCATTTTTTGCATAGCACCTCTGCATTCTCTGACAATATTGTGAAAATTGAAATTGATGATGGCAATATGTTGGCAACTTGATGAATCATATGTTTTCTGAATGTTTCTTAGAGTAGGTATAAGATGTATGCCATTAAGATGATGAGTAAAGAAGGGTCATCTGAAGCAATGTCCTCTCTAGAACTGCTCAGAGGAGCAAAACAGATAGGAGTTGTCAAAGAGGATGTATGAAGAGCAATGTTGAAAGGCAATGCATTTTCCTTCACTTTAGCAACACCTGACAGCAAAGAAAAAATTCAAAGACAGTTAAGATGTGCAGAGATTTTACCTAGCTGCCTTCTTGATAATATTGCAAACTGGATTTTTCCTGAATTAATGACAAGGGAATTAATCACAACTATTTAAAGCTGCTAGGAAATATGAGCGCATATAATTTTAAAACATGAGTAACTTCAGATGCAGGGGAGAAAGAAAATTACTTAGAGCCACAGACAGCAGGTCGGCCAGCAAGGAAGCCTTTTTGTGTGGAATTTCAGTTGCAATCATAAAGGCATCTCCATGAACTCTCACACCTCTTCTACGGTGTTGGGATCGTAAACGGCACTGTCTTCTTCAGTCTGTTCTTTCACCTTTTGCTTTCATGCCATGGCAATGCAGCAGCTGTTCCCTCCTGCCTCCCCGTCAGCCCGCCCTCGGTCGCTCAGCGCTTTCCAAGCTCTTCAAAATATGTCTCGCCCAAGCAGAAAAGCAAACTGGGTCACAAGGAGGCCCAAATAGGCCAAGTTATTGCATGCTATTCAGCTGCCTTTGTTTGGCTTATTCTGTTCAGCCTCTCCAAGTCTGCTTATTCTTTTCATTAAGCCATACTCAGAGCTGTGATGTTTCAGCAGTGTTTGTTCAAGGCTCAGCACCATTCAACCCTATAGTCATAAGCTGTCCATCATGACTGCCACAGAAAATAATGTGAATTTTTTAAAAGACATGAAGCTGAGGGGTACAGAAAGGGCTGTCATATAAAGCATGAGTCAGAAAACACTTTTCCGTGACTGCTTGGCAAAGTGAGCTTTATGCTAAAATATTGTGATGAACCAGAGGTAGTGCTTACTTCTGGCGTAGTATTTCCATTTGCAATTTTAAGATAAAAATCACGACCAGAGATGCTATAAAGCACATCAAAAGCTGCCCTGTGCTGCCAGCATCGCGATCGTGTATGGCAGCTCCTGGCTTGTAACACCCACCCAGGCACTCTGTGTAGAAGTGTTTATTAGTGGTACCACCAGTTAGGCTTCACTTTGACATTGGTGTAATATGTCCTTCAGCTTGCCACACAGTGACTGTGTAAAGCCGCTCCCTTTCATGCAGTCATCAAGTAATTCAGGTTTGGAGGGACCTCAGGAGCGCCCTAGTCAACTGGCTGGGTGCCAAAAACCTCTGTGGATGGACACTGCATGGAATCCCTGGGCAGCCTGGTCCACCACCCAGCTGTCCGTATGGGAAGAAGGTTTTCCTCATATCCAGTGGGAAACTCTCTTGTTTCATATACTGTCTGTTTTGTCTTGCCCTCCTGCCATGTGCCGCTGGCTCTGTCTTCTCAATAACCTCCTCAGGGTCAGAGATAACTTAACATTTGTTTTATCTGGTTTTTTTAAGTCACTTTAAACTCATTGCATGTGTCATTCTGAAAATACTTTTGATATTGCTGAGTTTAATTTCTTATTCTTCTATATAAGAAGTTGTTGCACTGTAGGGTTTTGTATAACCATGCATCTTTTTGAAGTGGCAAGTTTATGGATTTTTTTTCTGACACTTTGTGTGCTTCACTCTTGCAAAAAAAATCAGCATATGTAAGGGATTTTGAAATTTTAAAATGTAGTAGTAAAAAATGTATTTGTGTTTATGTACATGCTTACCTTTAAGCATGTGTTTGCATGCCTTTGAGCTACAATTTGCACATGTGTTTAAAACCCACCTAAATGTATTAATAGAGAGAGATTGGACTATATATTGCTTTTTATATATATCTGTCCGGAGGCCAGGAAGAGGAGTTACAAGAATAAGTAGAACTGTATTCAGTATTACACACCGTAACTTTCTTTTAACTAGGAACACAATTAGGATGTATTATTGATGTCATGCAATATGTCAGTTGCTAAAGATTTTAATCCCCTTCTTCAATCCTTCTGAAGTGAAGGAATGTGATAAGGCTCACACTGCGGCAGTCCCAGCAGTTGCATACATGTACAAGTTGGCACTTGAGCAACTTGGGTTTGGCAGCTTGCTGCCTACCTGCAGCCACTGCCAAATACACAAAGCAGATCCCTCAATGCGAGTGAGAGCAGGGAGCGCTCTGCTAGACATTTTGTGGGCTGAGGGCTTAACTGTGTCTTAACACTGCTACTCACATTAGTAGACTTTAAGCATCTGCCATTGCTTAGGATGAACAACTGGATGCGTTATCCCTCATGTTGGCAAAAAGCCTCTGGAGGATTAAAGGAAGAGTATAGCTGCTTACAGTCACCATATTTACTATTCTCTCTCTGCCAACACAGTCTGGCTTTCTCTCTGATCATTTATCCAGCCTAGACTTGAGTGTTGTAGTCATTATTGTGAGTGAACATGCACTTGCTGTGATGGGGACCTGACTGACAGGAATATTTTGTGACAAGGTAAAGGGGATGCCGGTGCACCTGTAGAGGTGAGGGACAGCGCACGCCAAGCCAGATCTCCGTCTCCAATTTCCAGTCATGGAGTAGGTAGGGAAGATCAGCAGGACAAGTAATGGGTGCATAAGTATACAGTCCCTTAATCCTCCACGGATCTGGGAGCTTTGAGCAGGGATGGCTTCAAGGGGAACACAGATTGACACAACGCTCTGTGAAGAAGGACACTTCTCCGACTCCCTCCGGCAGTCTCTCTCCTTGTCATCACGTTCATCCCTGGTCACTGGCCTGTGAGGAGAAGCCAGGTCAAGGAGTTGGGGCTTGGAACAAAAAGAAGGCAATACATGTAGTCCTGTGCCTGCAGAGTCTTACTCAGAAACTGCTGTACTTCAGTAGCAACACAGTGTCCTTTGTCACATCTTTCTGCAGCTGAATAAGCCCTTGTCCTTATCCTCTGTGCCCTCACCCTCCAGAGCCTTCCCTGGTAGAACACCACATTTCCATTGCAGCGTATGAAGATGAAAACCAAAAAATATTTCAAGTTATTAACGATCATTTTCTATGGTTCTTCTGTCACTGCTCACACCACATTTTTGTTAAAAAATCTATAAAAACACCTTGCTTAGAACAGCAGCAGTCAAAACAGAGATGGTACTTAATTATAATATTGCTTGATTTACTGTGAGCTCCTGACAATGTACCCATCAACAATAACTGTCAAATATACTTTGGCAGCTTTGAAGTTAGCTTGAGATTTCAGTGGAATGTTCAATACTAGCAAGTGAGCAAGATACAGAATATATAAGCCTCACCTGTGGGAGAAATTCCAGTGACGGGGCTTTGTTGATAATAGAAGTGCAAGCTGTGAGATCAAATAAAGTATCAGCTGGGAAATTAAGACATTATTACATTAGATGTTAGCTGTGCTTAGGATCTTAGGAATAACAACCCTCATCCGCTAAGGAGTTACTAAGGCAGAATTAGAGAATGCTATTTCTTTATAAAGCCATAATATTTTATGTAATAAACCTTTTGAAAGCTATCTTTATGGAGTTACATATAAAACAATTTAAAGTGCAGTGATTATGTATCTGATCCAATGCCTGTTGTACTTAATGGTCTTTGGATTAGTCCCTATGTATATGTATGTGTCTTAAGAAACCATGACACGCTCTACAATAAGTCATGCAGGAAGCTTGTGTCTAAATGCCCTTCCCTCTGCTCCTCCATTCACCAGCACAAAGTCTGGCTGAACCAGGGCCTCAGGAGAGCTGCAAAGCTCAGTTGAGCATGGACTTTGCAGAAGTAGAAGGTCACATTACAAGAAGAGTGAATGCTGAATGGAAGTTTCACTTTGGAAGATTTTTCATGCTGATGGCGGGGGGAAAAAAGGTGATAGCAAAGACATTTTTAAAGTGCATAACTGTGGTTATAAGATTTACAATAAAAAAAAAAAGAAAAAGAAAGGAAGATAACAAAATCAGAGAGGGAAGATGAAGAGATGTGCCAAGAAGGAGCCAAAAATTAAGATAGGGAAAAGGGGTGAGTCGTCATTCTGGAGCAGGATAGTATACTATTTCCCCCCCAATTAAGACTCTCATACAGAATTGTGAAGCTTACACACTCTGTCAGAGAGAGAGCAAGGGAATAATACTGTCTGTGGGAAATGTATGGTATGGAAGTTCTCTAGGACCTGTCAAATAATTGATAGCCTGGAAGAATATACATGAAACATGACTGCTGAAAAAAAAACCTAAATCCTTTTGGAAAGAATGTTATTTAATTAAAAACAAACAAACAAACAAAAAACCAAACACAACAACAACACTGTACATTTGTAATATTTTCCAATCTTTAAGCTTTTGTAATTTATGCTCTGAAGCTTTTTGTGTATCTGTGAAAGACTAGTAGGTTTTTTCTGTACAATGCAGAAAGCATTGCAAATTTCTTTGCTCAATGGAAGACCAGCATATAACATTCAGACTTTGTAATGTATTACAGTTATGTGGATTTTCTTACCTAAATTTCAAATGGTTTCAAAACCATTGTATGAGAAAGGTCAACAGTGCTGTCAACACAGAGGTAGCTGGGACTGTGCAGACTATCTGCTTGGTTGGTGTTTGGCTGTGAAACTCAATTACCAGCCCCTTGCATGCCCTCCTTGCCTGCTGACTTAGTATGATCCTGTCACTGAGAGTGGTCTGATGGTGCAAGACCTCATTTAAAGGCTTGAATTTGCATCTCCTGGACATGGCGGTAGACCTGTGATTCTTAGTAAGCAGAAGTGACATAAAGAGTAAGATTTGATGGGAGATCTTGAAGTTTTAGCTGTTACCTGAGAGGTTTTAGTAACTAAAACACAAGTGGGTTTAGCTATTAGTTCAGTACTGAGGTACTAGCAAGCATATGGTACTATGAAGAGGTTTTGCACCCCCTAGACTTGCAGAGTACTGCAAAGGTTTAAAAAGTTCCAGCTGTCCCACTGGGTTTTTCTTTCCATGTATTTTTGTAGTAGGCTTCTTTGGTACCACTCCGTTGCTCTTCATTTTCTGCTGGCTGCATCAGTCACTGCTGCTGTGCTGCCGGTGCCGTCCCTTCCCTGGTGGGTTCTCAGTGCCGCCTGTCGTGCCAGCAGAAGCACTCACACAGCATTGATGCTGAGGTCCTCTCTTGTGCAACATGAATACACACCAAGAAAAAGCATACAAAGAGGGGATATCAGGCTCTAAAGTTTCTTTCAGCATCAAAGAATGAGGGGGCAAACTGTTCTGCCTCATCATGCTGTTAAGATTTGGAGGTTCCTATTCACTGGTGTCTGCTTCCTCTTGCTATTCTCAATGTCTTTTTCGTTTTCATTTGAGTAATGAAGAAAGGCAGAGCTTTCAGTGTCCAGAAACCAGTCACTGGTATACTGCTTATGGGACTAATTGCTGATGGCTGATTGAGTTATAACTAAATTGGATGAGTTTGACTTGGTGACTGGAGTATCACTGTTGGTCAGTGCCCTTCTGCACTGAACAATAGGAGATGACAAAAAAATAGGTGCTCTGTGGGGTCCCGTCTCCCTCCATTTCAGACATGACGCAGTCTTTTGGGAGAAAGGGGGACAGTTTCTTTGAAAATGCCTGCTGCTTCCCTCTCTTTTCTGCTGAGAGCTGTTCTTCTCTTTTCTCAATTGCAACTCACTTGCAGGAATACTACAGCATATAGGGCCATGTGCAGTCCTTACTACCCAGGAAAAACTTCGGTGAGTCTTCAGCTTTGTATCTCGAAGCTGCAAGTTTTCACGTGAAATTAGGGCAAGAGTTCATCTTGTTCAGGTGTAGCTGGTTTGCCCAGAATTTCACACCCTGTTACCATGATACTATTTTTTCAGCGACCTCATGCGTTTTTAGCAGCAATGCCCTCAACAGTGGCCTAATATGAAATAGAAATGAAATGTTTCAGATCTTTTAGTGGGTTGTTTTTCTCTCCACCAGATAGAAAGTTTCTCTCCTTCGGGACTGCTATTCCTTGGGGGGCTGCTCCTTAGCTGCTCATCCCTTTCACACATCAGCAAAAACACAGGCAGCCAACAGGCAGGAAGATTACTGTCAGAAGATCAGAGTTTTAGACAACTTTACCCTTTTTATCACAAGTTGTTTTTCAGCGTGCTCATTGACTAATATTGCCATAGATTTTTAGCTGTCAACTTCTATTAACCGGGTAACTTTTTTTCCCGTATATCCAGACTGGATGTTAAGTCATGGGAGGGAGGAAGAATGGCCTTCATGTTTGTTTTTCTCTTATACTTAGCAAACTCAAGTTAGAACGTTTATATTCAGGTTGTATCAAAAATGAATAAGATAAAAACAAGGTTCATATGTAATTTTTATTCTTATTAGTATGTCATAATAATGTAGTACAGGTTAGCTTACTGGGTGTATTTCTGCAGTAATAGAAGGTCTTAGAGAAACTTAGAATTGCTATAATAAATTCTAAAACGGAACCTTTCAAAAAGGAGAATTAGCGTGCACACAGAGGTTGATGAGACTTATGTAATGACTTTTGTGGATAGATGACTGACCTTATCCATCTTAGAAAGAGAATGAAAATAGATAAAGTTTGTAATAGAATTGGATTGTGTTACTTGTAAATTGTCAATACACAAAAACTCCTAACCAGACTTTTTCTTAAAAAGGAAAAAGCTACCTCTCGTCCCTTAGCTGCCTATGGAGCTATTTCAAGCCTAAGATTTAATAAATATGTTGCACTGAATGTACTTAGCTAAGACTTTGAAGGTTTGTTAGATTTGAGTTCTGGTTATAGATGACACAAATTTCCAAGTTCCCTGAAGATAAAAGGAAATTATTGTTTCTTAGGAAACCAAAGTTAAAATTAATTTACCTTCAGAAATATGATCTTGCTGTTTAAAAGTACTTATTGAATTTTCAGTTCATAACAAGTAGCACTTACTAAGAATATTGGCACCTTCACTCCTGTTGCAACTATAGACAACACTAGACATTCTTGTGTAAGGTTAGCCTCTCTTTTTTCTTTTTTGTGGATAACTCTCCACTGTTTGGCTCATTTCATTTTGTGGGGGTTTTTAAGGGTGGGCTTGGTGGAAATAATTTTTCAGGAAATTTTGGTTCATTAATTTTTTGAATGAGATATCACCTTTCACTCACCAACCTAAGATAGTGCCTGAGAGCTCAGGGTTAGAGCACATACCTTTGCATCCCTTTTCATGATGAGTCTATAACATTATACTTAATTCATTGCTTCATTTTTAATATTCCCTGCAAGACTAGTGCTAATGCAGCATTAATATTGTAGAATCAAGTACTCAAAATAGGTCGGTCAGGTTGAACATTCATCCCTTCCTTTTCTGCCTTCTGTGTACGCAGAAAATGATCTCACTAGTGTTAAATACCAATAGTCAAACAATGTATGATATCATGCAATTATAATATATAATGGGCTACATCTATTTCACTTTGCTCTCATTAACATCCTTCTGCTGTGGACATTCCACAAGTAGAAAATGTATTTTGTTAATCTTTGTTGCAATCAGAATCATCGAACGGTTCTTCCCAAGAGAGAATCACTATCAAAACTATGAAACGCTTGATGAACTTTTGCCGGTAAAAGTCAGCTTGCTCTGATTCCAGTTTGAAATGTGAATCTGTGCAATTAACCTTGACTCTGCCCTTTCTGCAAATGACAGCTGATACAAACTTCCCCTCCTAATTTGTGAACCAAAGTGTTTTGAAGCCCTTTTTAAAGGGAAATTCTACCCAGACAGACAAAAGTTGAAGGAAGAAAACTCAGTGTCTAGTAAAGGTAGCTGAGTATTAGAATGAAGCATGGTATTTTATGTGAAGTAATGCATACACTCTTAAAGATGTTGGAACAGAATTATCTGGGGCAGGTTTATCTATTTCATGTATTTGCATAGACTTCATTCCTTTAGAGGTTAATATGTTTATATTAAATTTTATCATGTTAATCACTGAACTGGAAGAGGCAGTATTACCCTCATGGTTACAGAAAGAACAAGGGTCTTGACTTACCCACGGTCAGAGAAGAAATTTGTGAACTGTGGCTTGTAGCATTTCCACTGTTAAATCGTTCTGCCCTAGCATAAGCTACAGCATATGGCAGTGAATCTGTATGGTAGGTTTTTGCAAGTGAAAGAACAGAGAAAACTCTTGGGAGAGTTGGAAGTCTGGTGCTGAGGCAATCACAGATTTTCTGCAACATGCAGGCTTTTTTATTCTCTTCATGAATTAAATTTAGAATGCCATATATAGTTCAGTACTTGTCACATAAATCTAAGTATATTGAGAAGTATGCTTTAACTATGCTCTTGCCTTTTAACTTACAGGAATCTGTATTTTATTGGAAATCTTGCCATTATGTATGGGGTTTCCATGTAGTCCTCCTCTGTTGTTGTATATGGGACTTTAAGGATGCAGGACACCTATAAGAGTGTAAGTGGTAAATGGTACTGTTGAGGTTCAGTAGCAAGGTTCTGGCTCTGCAGGATATTCCAGTACAATATGGCGTGCTAAGAGGTGGGTCAGAAAATGCACAGGCAGGGAATGAAAGGAAATGAAAAAAGTGTGTGGCAGTGAGGTTACAGCAGAGGTGACAGTGCCCACTCCGCTGCATCTGCATGGCTTAGTTTTTGCATGGGGACAAAACAAAAGCCTGTCTTCATGCTGTCTTGTAATTTATTGAGGAAAAGCTGGTTTTATGTTCTATCCATTAGGCCATGCTTCCTCTGTTAACTCCTAAACGGTAGGGATTGAGAAAAAGGTGAAGAAGAACATCTCTAAATTTTCTGGTGAAAAATAAGTCTTAGAGTTTTTTTCATAAAGATTTCATGGCATTTATTGATGGGAGAAAGCACATGGAAAGCAATTGTTTGTCATGCATACTAATGGTGAGATACTGGGCTTTCCATATTTATTCCACAGCATGTTGTTACTTGCAGCAATGCAGAGCGGGTCCATTTAGGGGAGGGGAGTGAGGAAGATAAGGGAATGCTGAATGCTCTTAGGCTTTGTGGTGCTTTTGGGGCTGGGACTAAAAACTTCAGCACAAAAATTAATCTGCACATTTATTGGTATTTTTTTTCTTTATAGAGCAAAGCCTAAGTAATGTATTTGTATGGTAAATGTCATAATTTCTCAGTTGGCTCAGTTTGAATATTCAGTAATTATTCTCTGTGATGCTTGTGACCATACTGAGGTTTTATTCAAGAGCCATTGAAATAAGCACCACAATGGGAAAGCTACTATTTTAGTTTTGTTATCGTTTTGCTTAGGCCACATGCACAGTGCTGTTCTTCATAGTTGAAATACTTTTCAAAGATATTTCAATGAATTCAGAAAATACACAATAGAACTAGAGGATCCAGTGATTATGGCTGGTAATTATATTGTGGATTCAGGTGCTAACAAAGCCTAACATAATCTGCTTTAATTAACTAAATTATTTTTTCTCAGTAATATGGTTAGAAACATACGTGGCTGTTTCTCAGGGACCTTGTACCAGTGTTCTTCCTTTTATCATAAAGTCACAAAGAAGAGCCAAGTTTCAGCTTATTTACACAACAAAACTACCGTATCCTTTAGAAGGAACAATCATGAGAAAAACGCGTCTACCATACCCTTTTTAATCCTCTAAAGACTTACGTGTATGCTTCAGTGAGTCTTTCCACATGCATAAAGCAGACAGATGACAGCCTTTAAGAGTAAATTTTAAAGAGCAAGAGAATAAAAAACCCCCAAACCCTACTACCTGGAATATGGCATGCACTTTTTTTTAGTAACAGACAGATGAAATTTGACTGTGATGTGAGTGCTGGAAGAAACTTTGCTTCCATGGATCACCAGTAGTCATTTTGTGATTCATAATGGTAGCAAATGTGTGAGATCAGCTTAGAAAAAGGAGCACTTAAGGCATGAGAAGTTTACATTCACTGGGGTGACGTGACAGAGGTGAAGGGAGAGAGACAATTTTGTAGCAGGAATGAAAATTAGTCAGGATCAATAGCATAAATAAAAATGGGCTAGACATGTAACAGCACACACAGTGAATGCGGACTTGTCTATGGGAACCCAGCCTTTCAGCAGGCTTCATGTCCCTTGTGAATTTGTCTTGTCTTTGTGTGCTGGAGAGATATTTGTTTCCATAATTTTTGTTAAACAGAATAGTCTGCATCTAAACAGTTGACTCTTAATTTTCAGCACTGTGGTCTGTGGTTGTATTACTGTTGGTATAGGTTATGTATTTTGTATAATTTGAATGCTTGGTGGAATTCATGTTCTATAGTCTTAACTCCTCAACTAAATTATCCAAGAATATCCATGGCAGTTTATATTTTGGGTTTAAGCTGAAATATTTTCTTGGCTGCTCATTAAATCAGGAATCTGCTCCCTAGAGTATTTATTTCAACAGAATGTAATCAGGGTGATTTACTTCGCAAGGTATATATGAATATATGCGAATAAAGAGAGACATCATAATTTCAGTCACACTTTAGATTACCTTGGGAAGTTTGTTTCAGTATGTAGTGTATGCACGAGTTGATGCACATCTTCAACTAAGGAGAAGGAATTTTCAGTTCTTCTCTTTTCTACACATAGAATTTCTACAGCTTTCTGTTCTGTGAGAGCAAAAGTGCTTTGCATACTTGGCTTCTGCCTTATTTAAAGGCCCTATCCAGTACACCTTGGCTAGAGAGGATCTCAGCTGTGCTATACATGCTTAGAGCAATAGCGAGGTTAAATCAAGGCAATAATGAGGAGACCTTCAAAGTTTGCAGGCTGACAGATTATATTTCTATCGGTAAGGGGGTGGGGTTTTTAAAAAAGCCAATATAGAAGATTAGAGAATGGAAAAATGCTTAAGTGGTTATACTTTAAGATGTTGGGAGTCAAAAAATGGTGGAGTCCAATATACAAATAAAGATTTAAAAGATATAAAAAAATTGAACAAAGGTGTCTAAGAAATGGAGTAAAGTTAATCAATAAGTAGTTCTTTAAATATGCACTGTACAAAATAAACAACAAGGAAAGAAAGCATTGATCAGCATGTGTTGAAAGCTTTTTGACAGGGATTAATCTGACTACACAAAAGACTTAAATCTTCACATATTTGTTTGAGCAAGATAATATTGTCTAGTCTCTGACTTGCTTTTATCTTGGTAAGACATATTCTACAGCATCTTTAACAAGACAGTGATAGCTATTCAGGACTGACGAAAGAACATAGCTGCATTAAACTCACAATTTCTCAAAAAAATAACAAAAGGAAAAAAAAAGAAAGTATTTAATGAGGACTTAGGTTGCCAGTAAATCAAAATTAAGCCTCTTTGCACACATTACTTAAATCAGTTTCTTTTAATACATAGATTTTTTTATATATATTTATACGCACTATTTGAGTGAAATTACAGTTCATAAGTATGTATGTTTTAGTTGTGGTCTTAGGCAGTAGGTGCTGAAATTGGTATTCAGGCAGAATAGATTAACAATTGCTGAACTGAACAATTCAAGTATTTGCAGTGTGATCCACCTCAACATAATAGTTCAAAATTTTTAAGATTAGTCCTTTGTGTACTGCAGTGGAAATGGAAGGTGGATAATTGTGTTTACACAGGCTAGTAAAAATAAACAGACAAAACAAAAAAAAGAAATTAAAGCCCCAAACATTTAATTCATTGCTAATGAGGATTTGCTGTCTAGATTCAGATTTTGTACATGCCCATGAGGAATGAGCCTAAAGCTCTACTGGAATCAGTTTTACTGCAATGTTATCAGGATTTCCTACTGAATTACAACCTTTCCAGATATATTTCAGACATGTAAAAAGTGTAAGTTACTATATTTGCTTCTTTTTAAGACAATATTTTCGAAGTAGAACTTTCAGAATTTCAAAATTAAATGAGGGGGAAAAGTTGACAGGAGCTGAAGACATTTTCCATCTTAGAAATGGCTTCTGAATCACTGTGGTATTCTTTGAGTGAGCAAGTAAAGAAGTCATTAAGAAATAAAGTTTTGGTACTTGTAATTTTATTTGAAATAGCTTATGAAAAAGGACTAGGACTTTTACAAGAGGCAAGTGACTGTATTTAAGATTCCAAATGTTTACTAGCAGCACTGTGATATTCCTTCTTGAGAAATTAATAATTAGTACTGATTAGGATACTGCACATAGTCTTCAGTCATTATGACACCAGATAGTATTTGACTGAACTTCCAGCTAGGTGTAGATTTTTTTCAATATTTGCCTAAATTCACCTTGATGTTGTCATACAATATTTTATTCTTGTGAACCTGAGACTTACGAACCTGGAACATGGAGTTACTGTCACCTACTTGACATGTGTGTCTGGTATTCATATTAATGGGGGGGTGGTCTGCACTGAAGATCTCCAACCTAGAAAGGCAATGTATGTTTGTTGGTGTATGGTGCTTGTCCTGTGCTTTGATAATCTTATGTGTTGTGTTTCTACCTAAAATATATGAATGAAAATACTGGTTTGTATGTTGCATGTTTGGAGAAACTGATCTTAAAAAATAACAATCTGGTTAGCATGCTAGCACTTTGGACTGGAGAAGCAGTTGAAATAATAAAAATAAAATATAACACTTAAGGAGCTGTTGATGAATTCAGTGTGTGAAACTCCAGTTGCCTATCAGCTTCTGTCTGCTGTCATGAATGAGTCTTTTCTTTTCTTAGCTTTTTTCTCTTTTTTTTCTTTCATTCTGTTCCTGTTTTAAAATTAATTAGAAGATTATGAGATTTATTAAGGAAACTTCTTTTTAAAAAATAGACTCCCATGAAAGCAATATCTGGTGCATTGTAGCATAGTAGTCACTGGGTTCCATCCAAGTTGATTGAATTAATTTTTTACTGTGGTATGTTGTACATAAGCTTCAAGTACAGGGAATGACATGGGAGTAAGGCACTGTAATCACCATTCGGTCAAAAAAAAACCCCTTACATTTTGGGGGTAGGTAAAAAAGAATTCTGAATCTTATGGGACCTTGTGAGAGCTCTGATGGGTCTTCCCTTAAGCCAGAAAAACTCCATGGTTCTAGGGCTCTTTCTCCTATTGACAGTAGAAGCTTTCTAAAAAAGCTGAAAAATAGCATGTAGGGCAGAGAAAATATTAAACTATCCTGGGTTTTATTATTATTCATCTCTCAGTGTGTATTGGAACCATATTCTAAAACTTTCCTAGGAGGCCACGACTCTGTGAACCTTACCTAGATGAGAGGTTCAGAGAAGCATCCATTCTGTTGAGGAATTGGCCAACCCAGACTGCCAAATCTCTTGTATCTGTCCATCATTAGTGAAACCATGATGTGCTGAAATCCACTTTTCACAAGTATTGTTTTCTGATGCTTTCATAATTCTCAATTTTGCTGTTCACAGAGAGCGAAGAAGTGTACCAGCGCCAAGTGCTGTCTATTTCCTGTATCGTCTTTGGCATAGTCGTAGTGGGCATGCTTTGTGCAGCGTTCTACTTCAAAACAAAGTAAGAGCCTTCGTCTAGCGTGTTTGTTATTTAGCTTCTGTCCTTTTTACGGCTTTACAATTCTTCAGCTTCTCCCCTCCTTTTGAAGCTGTTGTTATCTCTGGACAGGCTAGAACAGTTCCCCATGGCTACACTATTTAAGTTCAAAAAAAAAAAAAAGTAAACAGGAGTAATATGTCTTCTTGTTTCAATTTTCTGACATCAGGAAAGAAGGGATTGTGTCCTTTTCAGCTCTTTTTTTGACAACAATAATTTTGTGTCTTTTACTATCAGTGCGATAATCACTTTCCTCTTCTGAAAATAAGTTTAAACATACCATCTCCTTTTTACATTTCATTTCATATCCCTGAATGTTCCTTTTGTTTCTGTATGCTGAGAACAAAGGTAGAGTTAGAAATGCAGGAAGAGACAAGTTCTCTGCAGATATCTGTAACCTGCTAATAGTTGTAAACTGCTGACGTAGTTGCATAATGAGTATCTGTAATGCGCAAGCATATTGAACTATGCAGGTATGGTGGAATCATCTGTACTAAACTATTTTCAGGTGAAATACTCACTTTCCACTCTATCTTCCCAACTGAACATTATTTTATAATATTTATTGTTATGTGTGTAATTTGAGTTGCAAAAACCTCATAGCAATTACATTACATGCTTGTCAGTGCCACTGTATCTATAAATATGTTCTGTATGGTTATCATCCCTCATTCCTATTCCAGCTGGAGCTAATGAGAGAACACATATGAATATAAATAGTACCTGCGTGAAGTTAGTCACGGTGGCAGAGCATCAAAAATGTGGAGGTTTGCGCTATTTAAAAGTTTGGATGCTTATCTGAATCCCCCTTTTTAGAATTTATTTTAATGGGTAGGAAATCTGATGAGGACTACTTTTTATTTAAAAAAAAAATAAAATTGACATTTCTATCAGGAAAAAAAAGAAGTTGGAAAAATCACCAGGTCTTTTTTTTTCCCCCTTTTTCTTCCCCTCAAACTTCAGGGGTAGTTTGTGCATGATTTGAGTGAAGGTTTGAGTTGGTTCATGTTTCATCTAAACACTCCTACCTGTTCTAACGTCTTGAGGGATTTTGTTTAATTGTTCTTTGGACCTAGAGTATGACAGTGATGCTAGCTGGGAGGATGCTGTGGCAGGACAGTTTGTCTCTGCAAACTCTTTGGTTGTAGAATAAATTGTGAGCAGACACAGCCATTTTGCCACTGCATTAGAAATGTCATTATGCATTTTCGTTCTGCAGAAGAAAGAAAAAGAGAATAAGGTGTTCCTGTTATTCCTGGAAAGGCTTGGGTTTTTTGGTGATGAAGAGAGATTCAGAAAAGGCAAAATGGGATTGTCAGTTGGAAGAACGTGCAGTCAACAACAGAGCATAGTGTGAATAAAATGTTCCTCTGTTATTCAGCTGTTGCCCTCTTGGTTTTGCGCTGTTGTAGGGAGTGGTGGAGAGCTGGGTTGGAACAGCCTTCAAAATACCATGACTTTGATGAGGTGGTGGGGAGAGCTGTGTCTAAAAAGAACGAGTAGAAATAACACTTCAAAGATGAACTCACAGGACAATAGTGCTTCATCATCTCAGTCGGAGGTGGGGGTGTTGGGTTTGGCTTTTTATCTGCATTATAAATATGATAGTTGAGGGTTACTAGGAAGAGTTGAAGTGTGCTTATGCCAGATTCTAGGAACTGCAGTTTGAAGAGTAATGAGAAAATGAGCACCTCCAGTTGAGTCAAGGGGTCTTATCAAATAAATGAAATGCAGTAATGGTAAGATACTAATCAATCCCTAACTCCCTGGCTGTGGCTCCATCTGGCAAACTGTCCAAAAAGTAAATAAGAGTGTCTAAACTGGGTTGCATAGAGGCCACATAAAACAGTATCATAACTGTGACACTGGCCAGTGTCTTAAGGGTGTAAAACCCAACAAATATAAAGCACCTCAACCCTTATCATATGTTAGCTTTTAGTCCACAGATTTTCAGGAGCTTCTTCATCAGGCAGATGTACCTTGATCATGCTTAAGAGTTATCAAAGCATTCCTCCTGCACGGGGGATAATCCTTGGGTTTAATTTGATATATCAAAAATTTAAAATATTGCTAATAGCTACAGAAACTCTGAATAGTGCACCCTTTAAGAAAAAAGTTTCCATGAAGACACTGGCTCTGACTTTCTTAGTCTGACAATTGTATAATACCTGCTGCTCGAAATGTGCACTTCCCTATGCACCATTAAATTAAAAGTCCTTCTTTAAAATAAATTCAATCTGAGAAAGTTTAGAACTATAATTAAACACTATGCGCTTCCAATTATTCCTTTTAGGGTAATCAAGAAAGAGCTGTAAGTGCTAGCAACAGAGGGAGAGTACAGTAATGGGCTGCCCTTTATGGCTTAGACTTTTATAAATGACTAGTGACTTTATTTCTTGCTGAAGTAACAACACTTTATTGCCAAATATCTCTAAAGTAGAACATATAAGGCCCATTTGTTTTAAAAACAAAAATTATAAAATCAATACTTTAAATGGAGAGTAACTTTGAATTATTAATAGTTTCTAGTTTTATAACTGCATTCTATAGTTTGGCAAAATGAATATGCATAAACCTAATATTAATGTTAGGTTGCATGAACATAAAAGGAAATTAATTATTAGATTGTTTATCTCAGTAAATTACCTTCGGGAATCTCAATTGTAATGTTAAAGATTGCAGCAGTGAAGCTGAATATTCCAGTTTACTTACATGAGTTTATGCATGCGGAAACAACTCTAAACCCAGGTTTTCTAAAGAAATCCAAATTGGAGTTCCAAAAATTTGTAATTTGTTTTGTTATGTTCCTGATTAAATTCCAGGAACATTGTATGTACAGGAGAGATTCCCAAGTTCTGATGCTGTGATCATGTTTTGCTGTCATTGTTTAGACTTTACATGAAGCCTCCACTCAAAAACAGTCATCAAAAAAGACTGGATGTTCCATAACCATTATGGAGACCAACATGCAAGTGGCTGGCTTTCCAGTAGGACATACAGATCCATATGCTTATTTCCTTAGTGTATCTAATTTAGCTGGTCAGAAAATAATTATTCATACAAACTCCAGAGTTGGTTTTGTGAATTTCCCCTGGAAATTAATGAGAAGCCGAAGAGTTCATTTTGCCATTTTACAAATGACATTATTCAATTTCATTGATTTCAAAAATAAGTAGATATCAAAAAATGTTTTTAAAAGAGATGCTTCAGAATCAACTAAGTAATTTAATTTCACAGTATAATCCTTCAGATTATATATCTATTCAGGTTATTCTGATATTAACTTTAGAAGTTATTTTAGCTAAGGAAGAATTTTGAAAGTTTAATGGTTTTGTGCTTGAGAAATTATTTCCTCACCCACCCATATTCATAAATCTTAGTAATTATGAGCTCCCAGCTATACTCAAAACATGCCACTCATATTTGTAACATGCTTACAATGTAAATTCATTCCTTTTCATTTGCCATGCTGTTTCAAAATAGGATGGAAATAGAAAGCATAAGAGATACTTATAGAGTCCGAGATTTATTACAGTTTATGACCTGTTTTCAGGAAACATGCTATAACAAATACCTGGTTCTAAGCAGGTGCTTACAGCTTGTTGAATTTAAGCAAATGCTTAAATTGTGCAGCGCCGGATCAGAACTAAGGGACTCAAAGGCAGAGGAAATCCCATATATTTATTTTAGTATATTAAAAACTATATTATTAAAGTTGAATATCTGAACTGTGATACTTCTTACTGCTTTCTTTCATACTGAGAGAACCTATCCTTTCTCACAGTTTCCCCCCTTGATCGCTTAAGTAAGTAATTTTCCTCTGGTTTCTTACACTTTTCTGCACTAGATACAGACTCCACTGAAAGAAGTTAAAATTACTTTTGTATTTCATTTGGTGTGAAATTCATTGGCCTGAGTCAAGATGCTGTCAACCTTGACAATGTCACAAGGCTTTCAGCAGCAAAATCAGCAGAAATTTTTCAAACTGTTGCTGAAGCTTCTTTGCTAAAATTTCAAATTTCAGTATGGAAAGACTATATTTCCTTTCTTTCTTATTGGCATTTCTCTGAAATCACTTCCTTCTGAAATTTGGCTCTTCACCAATTGCTGTCCAAAAGCTGCTGGTGGCATAACAAAGTGCTGCTGCTGCTGGCAAGTCCTTGACCTTGCTGGGCGGTTTCCAGGGCCTTTGTAGGTTCGCTGCTGGAGATGCATCGGCTGGGGAGAAAAAGGAAGGAAGGAAAGAAGGAAGGAATTAAAATAGTATTGTGGAGTTATTTCTTACGATCATTTAAAACTGATAGGTCTCAGACAATGTAGCTTATCAAAAGAATGGAGACTGATAAAAGACCTGAAATATGTTTTGCTAACAGTTTTTGCTCAGCTAAGATACCTGTTTGCAGAAGATAAATATTTAAAATAAAGTTTGCTGCCTTATATCCTCAATCAAGTACAGAACTTTGAAACTGTTTGTCAATGTAGTGTGGCAGAAACAGAAAGCCTTTATTAATAGTGTAGTTATCTTCTGAATATTGCAAGTGATTCATGTAGTGGTATTCCTAGCCCTGACATAATGAATCATAGTAGAATATGTCAAAAACACAGCCTCAGATACTGTACTGATGGTTTTTTTCCAGGTTTAAGCATGTAAGCAAAAGCTGGTCTATACAAGGCACTGGGTTGTAGGTCAGGTCTAATCAGCTAGCAGAAATCTTTGATTCTTCAACACTTTTTATAACTAACAGGGGCTAATGCCTGCTGTATTTGCCAAAATCTTGTTCCAAATCAGAGCAAAATGCTTTTTAAATATTCAGGCCTACTTGCAAGCTATTGTTAAATATGCAATAGATGATTTAAAAATTTCTGCACTAAACCAACTAGCATGCTATTATAGTAATCTGAGAACAGAAGATATTTTAAAGAGAAGAGCTGGTTTTTTCCTTTCTTAAGCCTCACCAGAAAATGACCACTGCATTGAAATATTAGACACTAGTGAATTAGCTCAGCTGGTTAATCTAATACAGTGAAGTTTTGAACAAAGGGAACCATGGCTATAAAAATATCACGGCTATAGTAGAAGATCAAGCTAGCTCTTTCTTACATGAATTTTATTTCTCTCTGCAGGAAACAAACAAAGCAAATTCATGAACAGCTGAAAGAAACACAGAATAGGAAAACCTACAGCCTAAATGCTTCCAGCATGATGGCAAAGTCAGAGTGTATGGCACAAAGCCGAGTCCAGCTGCAAAATGTAAGTAATTCTGCCAGCTACAACACTTAATAGCCTGGCTGAGTTCCTGCTGCTGATGGCAGCACATCGCCATGTTGCTATTAGCATCCGAGCAATGGGAACAAGAATTCTCGCCTCTTTCATAAAATGTTTTCTATATGCCCATTAATGGAAAACACTGACCAGGGATTTTTTTCCTAAAGTTATTTCAATGGATCCTGGTACATTTTGTTCATGTAATAGACCTTGCTGAGCCCCCTAGCTCTGCATCCAGGAGTGGAAGTAACTATTACAGTTTCCGGCAATACCTTAGCTCATATGTATGGTTTGTAGGTGAAATGGGGGTCCTTGAACGTAAGTGATTTCAAGTCTTCCAATAATTAATGAACCTGCATGAAAAAATGTAGAGATTTGTCACAGTTAATTCAGAGTAAATTCAAAATCTAGAACTCAATTTACAGATGTAAACTAGTGCCCAAGGGAAGAGTGTGCAGATGGTCTCATTTTCCTGGGTCTTGATTTAAAGGGATTTTTGATACCAGAAAGAGATTAGTTTTTCAAACTAATTTGAAATTTATTTAGTCATTTTCTGTGTATAGTTATATGTAAGTTAATAAAATCCCACAATCACGAAATACATACAGCAAATGTGAATTAAGGAACTTGAAGACGACCAATTTGTTTAACCCTGGATGACAGGTATTTTCCAATCCATGTCATTCTTTTCCCCCAGTCATAAACATTTAGTGCTGTCTTATTTTGAACAAAGTCTTTAGAACAACTGAGAAGGTTCCTGGTAGCAATATAATAGGAAATCATAAAAGATGTATTGAAGCCTTTCTAAATGCTTAAGTCTTCTGTAAAAAAAATAGTATCTTAGCTTTGCTTAAAGGGCTGACTACCTTATTTGCCAGATTCCATCAAAATAGTGGGTGTTTAGCAAAAGTGAGCACTCATGCCCACTTAGCCACGGATGTCTCAACTCCTGGTTTACATCCAATTAACGTAGAAATAAGTATAAACCCTTTTAACCAATTGAGAGTAAGCAGAGCCCCCATGCTATGATAGAGGAGTTGTCAAAGCATTGCTTGTGTTCACTAAAAGTTTTGTTTTATAGGAGCACCATTGTGGTCATGATATGCTTTGTGTTTCAGGAAACATATGCTATTTCAAGAAGGAAGATAGCTCCACTAAATTGACATAATCACAGTTTAGGGAATCTTGTGCAATTCTTTGTTTCACTTTCAGTTCATTCAGTCATATATTACTTTTAGCCCCTAAAAAGAAGCTGTTGGGAGCATTGTTGGGTTATAATGATGGCAACAAAAGGTAAAGTTATAAAGAGCCTTTGTGATTTTTTTGTTCTAACATATAAAGTAGGTCTTGGTTATCACTAAGAATATGTTCTTTGCCTTTTTCTCACTGTAATTCAGTGCGATATTTTGTCAACCCATCATCACCGTGAACTATTTGATATCTTCTGCGCAGCTGGCAAACACATCAACAAGCTTTATTTAAGTCTTTTTCTTTTGCCATAACAATAGCCATAGTGGCCGAAGTGGCAGTTTGTAGATTCCAGATATTAGAAATTGAAAACCATTATTATTCTTCATTATTTTAATCCAGATTTGCTTTTCAGCTTTTAATGCTGTTCAGACTGGCATCATCAGTGCTGGTAATTAACACACCATTTTCTTGTTCTTGTGGCTGCTTGCAGGCAGCTCTTTTCCTCCTTGCCATTAATGCATTTTCCCTTTGGGAGCAAAGATACTAAGGAAGAAAAACAGAATGACCTTGTACAGGATGTAGCGTAACAGTGCAGGGTAGGAATGGTTTCTATTGTTAGCAAGATTTTAGTGCAGGAATGCATGAAGGCAGATCATGAAATATTTACAAAACTTGGCATATTGGAGGGGGGAAAAAAGGACAGGGGGTATGGCGAAGCAACACAAAAGAACTTTGAAATGGTATTTCATAGGAATGGCTGAGTGGCTCCCCATCAGAGACCAGAGATCTGCCCTGGGCGTATCTGCTGGGTGGGAAAGGGACCCGGCAGTGGTGTGGGGAGGAGAGTGCTCCTGCTGCCACTCGCTCCAGCGGCTCTGCTGCTGCCTTTCTGCCGGTCACTGCCTGGATGTGATCTCTCTGCAATTCCATTCTGCGGCTCTCACCACATGGGTTTGGCGAGAAATCTTAGTTCTCTTCATTTCCAACAGCCAATAAATAAAAGTAAATAAATTAAGGTGGTTATTTTCTGGAGACTTGGCCTCCAGTCTGGCATTTTGGTTTATGTAATCCTGGAAGCTGTTTCTTTTCCTACTCCAAGTGTTCCTCTTACATGGGAAAACTGTCTTGTTTGTATGTCACCTTTCTTCCCCTAAAAGATTCTCCCATATTTTTCTCCTGCCTATTTTGAATGGACCTGGTGATGTTTTCAGGTTTTTCACCCTGCTTTTTCTTCTTCTAGAGAACACATTAGTGTAGACCTGAGAATAGTTGCATAAGGTTCCTTATTCTTGATGACTATTCTAATAATGTCTATTCTGAAACAGCCATCACATTTTGACTCAGAGGTTGCTACAATTAGTAGAGGATGCATGGATCTTTCCAAATGCTGTGTTGCTCTAGAAAGAGGTTTTATTTATTTTCCAAGACCCAAGGTATAGCAGATAGAGTTTCAAGTGGTTTGTGGCTGTAAAGATCTTGACCAATCTCAGTGAAATACTTTTTCTCCTCATCATTCCTTTTTTCGCTTTTTACCCTTGACTGGACTTAAGCAAAAGAATTATTTTTCATTACTTATTTTCAAAGCCAACTTTGAATCTTTTCTTAAATGAGAGAAGCCATGTGAATGTATCAAAATTGCTGTTAACAGAAAAACCACACATTTTGGTTTTGAACCAAGTATTAAAATGAATTACAAATTTGCATTTTATTCTAGCCTAACTCGTTATACTTGCAGCTGTTTGCATTACTGCAGAAGGAAAAGGACTTCAGACGTCAGTCCCTATGATATCCCACCTCTGTGCCAATTAAAGCTTCTTTACAGTAGTGTGATTATGAGAACCATATACAAGGTTAAAAGCTCTGAATGGTTTGCTTTTAAAACACTCTCCATTTGTATCAGAATTCTCCTGGTGCATCCTAGACTGTGGGTTATGTTGCAGCAATTCTTATTTCAAAAGGCAGTGTTTTAAGAAATGGATTCGAAGCATTGGACATTCCCCCAGGTTCATTAAACAGCCATATGGCAGGATTGCTCTTTCAGATGTGGATATTCAAGTTAAGCAACAGGATATTCAGAAAAAAATGGAGCTGGCCAACTGAAAAATGTAGGCTTTTTAGAACTCCCTTCATTTAAGAAGTTACTCTCTTTGGGGTTTGCCCTCTGTGATCAGCAGGGTAAACACAAGCAAGGAAGAATGGCCACATCCAGCACCTCCCTTGGCAAGCCCCGAGGTTGAGGAAGGATGCAAGGAGAGTTAGGCATCTAAGTTAAAACATGGATGCCTCCCTGTCATTTGCTATATTGCAGCGAATAAAGCTTTTTGTTTGCATAGACAATATTTTGAGGTGACATATGCTTTTCCTTCCCGCACTCAAATGCGTTACACCTCCTCCGCTTCCTTCCTCTGCTCAGTTGTTATTCTGTAAAGTAAAAAAAAGGGTTAGATTTTGTCAGGACAGCTGTATTCTCTCTGAACTCCTGCTGCTCATAGCTGGTAATTGTGTTCACCTGCGCCGAGTCTATTTCTCTCAGTATCGATTCCATTATTTTGTTAGGGATGCAAATTAGATGAAAAATACTGTATACTGTAAGGAGGATTCATAAATAACTGCTTGAACACAGCTCCTAGTGTCTCTTCTGAATCTCCTTCAAGTCCACTGCTTTTCCCAAATATTCTGGCAGCAACACACTTAATTTCTTGCTAGGTTTTCTAGTGTCTTGGATTTGGATACTAATGCACTGGTAATCTTGCTATAATTCTTCAGTCAGGAAAAGATAGATGTGTGAGTTTTTAATGCAGGATCTTTGAGGTACACAGGAGATTCAGATTTATTTCACCTAATGCATGAAACTTAGGACTTCCTAGTATTATGTACCCCTTCCCAAAGAGGTAATATTATCTTCAAAAGATATTTAACAAATGCGCTCCACAGGACTGCAGCAAATGGTTCTGTGTCCTCATAGGCAAAAGGAAGTAAATTGTCATTCTCAGCTGCCCCTCATAGAAAGACAAGTGTTCTGTGTGTCCTCATACACCATGCAAGGGGTGAGAGGAGGTGTTGCAGCCCTCCTTCTGGTTTTCTGTAGTTCACCAGCCTTCATGAGTCTTAATAGTGATCCTAATTACTACCTCCTTTTTCCACCTCAACTAGAGGGTTTCTTTAAATTCTCATAACTTGGCAAATATGTCATGCAATAACAAAAAAAAAAGCAGCTGAAACCTTGCCATTCCTTTAGTGATTCTAAGAGTTGTCATGGTTGTTTAAAGTGGCCTTTTTCACCTTTGTGGATTTTAATACCTTCTCCCACGGCACAAAGTGGATCTATTAATTCCCTATCACTTTCCCTCTAAGGTGGTTAATATGCTTTTCATGCTGTAGTGTGTGGTTTCACTTTTCACTACACTCGTTCCTAATAGCTTGCAATCACTAGCTCCAGGTTTCTGATAGTCTTATAATGAGGGGAGGAAAATGCTCTTTTTTGTGTCTTGTTGCCTTTTGTTGATAGTAGTAGGAAATAAATTCTTTTTAGTCACTGTGATAGAAATGCAATTAATATATGTTGAGCAACAGATACACTTAAATCTTTTAAAAGATTACTGTGTAGTTTTACCTGAGTTGCGATGTGATTTATCAGCTAAGATCAAGAGCACATTTCCCATTTCTATCTCGCATGTCTACTTAGGAAGAACTGCCAGAATAGACAAACTTGAATTTACTGGCCTCTGTCTAGAGCTAGGGTTGGTAACAAAACATATAAAGCATATGGGAGCAGCTGTAAGGAAGTTAAATATACCACCTGATGGGCTTTTGTGCAAGGTCAGCCCGTCCAGAAAAATCACTGGCTCTTTACCTCCTCGAGGCACCCACTCTGAATCTAATTTAAAGCTGACCCCTCTGCCTTCTCAGTCCTTTTTGAAATGGGATCCCCACATCACCTCTCTTCCAATGCCACATGCATTTCTGGACTTTTTATTATTACTATTTTGGGAAAATCATTGAGGAGGAAGAGCTAAGAAAAGCTGGGGGGAGGGATGGGTGCTTTGTTTTGCATAATACTAGGACAAGAGTGTCAAACTGTTCTGTAGCACTTGAGTGGCATTTGTTATCCATGGATCCTACATTTTACAATAAAGGATACAAGGCATAGAGCAGGGGAATTACATGCTCACAATCATACAGTAGGTCAGTGGCAGAGGCTGATTTCTTGTCTCCTGGCCCAGGCTGCCTTTTGCAGATTAGCTTAGCATTAACTAGCAGCATGTGGATTTTTATTGTCAAAGAGCTGAGTAATTGTACATAGCAGATGATTTTCTTCATGAAACCGTGAAAAATTGAAAATTTGCAAAATGGTTTATTTTTAAATGCTATCATTATTCTTTAATTTATTTAGCCATATGCATCAGCGTTTCTCAGTAATTGCTCAAACAAGCACAAATAATTAAGCAAGACAATAAAACCATAAAAAACCAAATACTGATAAGCTTTCAGTGATGTTTTCAACCTACTGGAACAGTCCTTTGAAAGTATTTCACAGCTTATTCTCCATCATGGCTGAGTATTCAGCAGCTCACAACACTCAGAGGGCTCTGCAGAGCTCAGCCCAGGTGAGAACTGGGCTGTGGAAGCAGCGGGATGGGCTCTGCTGGGATACTGATGGGGAGTAATCCTGTAACATACTTCTGGGGGCACCAACGGATACTGCTGTAAACTCCCCGCAGAAATCTGTAGATATTTTCCTCCAGAGATGATCTCAGAGAAAGGCTGTCGCACTTATGGTTAAGCTAAAGGAGAATAAACCCAACGGTGTTTAGACCTATTAAAATGTAAGAACAATGTGATACATCCAAATCAGTTCAATTACATTGTTCAAATTCTCTGTATATTCACACCCTCAATTTAAATCGTGATTCACATTTTTGTTGTAATTAATGTTATGGCTGTTATGGTATGGTATATCTGAAAATGGTGTAAAATAAATGTTCGGTTAGAGGGGAAAAAAGTCCTTTGCAGGCTGCGTCTGGGTGGTGCTGGATGTTGGACCTTCGGTATAGTTTGCTAGGCAGCATCAGAGCAGCTTCTGGGAGTCCTGGTTTTTCTCTGTTGTGATGAGGAAAGACTCTGTATACCATTGCTCCAGCCCACATCCACCTTAACCATGGATGCAGCAAAAGGCACAGCTTATCTCTAATTACCCTTCATGATTCCCTTCATATTCATGGTCTTATAAGCCATTCGGACCGTCAATTTAGTATCATGAACAAACACAAAAGGGACAGAAATAGCTTCCTGGCACTAACAACCCATTCTTTACATAGCTCAAATTGATTTATTCAGGTCAGAAATCAAAGACAGTTTCATTTCTGCAGCTGGCAGGATAACTATTAAAGTTTAAAACCTTCACAGGCATAAGTACCTTAAAAATTGTACTTCTGCCTGAATATTTTATCTACAACATTTACAAGTGACAACTAAGATCATGGTAACTGAAAGAAATAAGAGTGGAATGTGTTTCTTATTATTTCAGTTGTATTTACTTCATGCATGTGGCAATGTTTTGCATATTGTCACTCATAGCTTTGCCTTCAGAAGCACATGTGCAGTGATCTTGGCCCTGTTTATGGGGGTATTTTGGACAAGAGAAAGAGGGAGAAGAGCATTGGAGAAAAATTTGAAGATCTGTTATTTTATCTATAGAAATCGGTCATAAGAAGTCTGAGTAGATGGACTAAAATTGCATGTAACCCATTTTTAAAAGAGTAACCTTGTATAACTTTCCTTTTGGATTTTGCTGAAGTCTGAGGAAATGTAGATAAGAATAAGTGAGAATCAGAAAATAATTCTGTATTTTTAAGGAGTTATTGGTCTTTTCTTAGTCAACAAAATAATTCTGAAGAACTGTACTTTGAAAGAAATCTTGCAATCTTCTCCATGAATTTTTGCTATTGTATCATAGCATGGCATTTTTTACCACTGATTTTTTTATATTATTACTATTTTAATTTGTATTTTCTTGATAAAATATTTAGTCATGTAATAGAATGATAGAATCATTTAGGTTGGAAAAGACCTTCAAGATCATCAAGTCCAACCATCAACCATGCCCACTAAACCATGTCCTGAAGTGCCTTGTCTACACGCTTTTTGAATACCTCCAGGGATGGTGACTCAGCCCTGGGCAGCCTGTTCCAATACCTGATGACCCTTTCAGAAAAGAATTTTTCCCTAATACCAACCTAAACCCCCCCCTGCCACAACTTGAGGCCATTTCCTCTCGTCCTATCTCCAGCCACCTGACAGAAGAGACCAGCACCCACCTCACTACAACCCCCCTTCAGGTAGTTGTAGAGAGCGATAAGGTCTCCCCTCAGCCTCCTCTTTTCTAAACTAAACAGCCCCAGCTCCCTCAGCTGCTCCTCATAAGACTTGTGCTCCAGGCCCCTCACCAACTTGGTTGCCCTTCTCTGGACACGCTCCAGCACCTCAGTGTCTTTCCTGTAGTGAGGGGCCCAAAACTGAACACAGGACTCGAGGTGCGGCCTCACCAGTGCCCAGTACAGGGGGACGGACACTCACTTCCCGGCTCCAGCTGGCCACACTGTTTCTGATACAGGCCAGGATGCCATTGGCCTTCCACAATACCAGTTTGTTGTAAAGATAACAAGGATATCTAGGTATCTAGTATTAAAAATACAAACTCAATACAGAAAGAATTGGATTAAAGAAAAGTGGACCAATGTTTAGTGCAGGTCATTGTGATGCAATGTAAAAAATCTGCAAAGTGCAGTATTTTTCATACCTGTGTGGAAATGTGGGTTAACGTCTCATAGGTCTGAGATATTGTCCAGTAACCACTAACAACATTGATTCTTCTTCCAAGCCAAAATGCAGCTTTTTTTATACTTTGCCTTTCTGGCTCCATTCAGGATCAGAGGCACAATTTTTTCTGAATATCCAGTTGAATCACAAAGCAAGAAGAAGAAAGTCTGTTCTTGTTCATGTGTGGTGTCTGCTTTACAGACCTTTGCGTCTCACTATGTGCCCAGAGACTGCCCTACGCCTGCAACTGTCACAAGAAGAATTATGTTTATGTGGTTCTTACTAGCACAGATACTCCTAGGTCAAAAGTTTCAGACTTGTTCAGAAGGGATATCTGGCTCTATGGATAGGGTTCAAATATTTTTCTTACTTATCTGATGATACAAATGCCGTTTCAGTTTGGTTTTCATAGTTATGCATGCTGATAAAAGCAGTGTTTGACTGAAATCTCCAAAGGACCCAAGAAGGTTCTGACCGTCCTCTGAGATGTGTTTCATGATCTCAGTCTCTGCATGGACAGCCACAAAAACAGGTTTTAGTGAAAGGGATCAGTGTTCCCTATCATTATGAGCAGATCAGTCAGTAATTTTGCTACTAATGCAGATACAAGCATTTTGATGTGGAGAAGGTAATGGGAATAATGAGTACCGGTGCTTTCCGCTATGTAAACAATAGTGAATGAATGTATTACTTGCAATGCCTATTTTTAATTTAAAAATGCATTAGAGCACTTCTTACCCTGCTCCGATATGAATTCTGATTGAATAGCATCAACAATGTACTTTGCCTTTTGTGTATTAATTAATTTTATTCTCTGTGCCACAGTATTCAAAAACAGATAGGCATCCTGGGCCTATTCTGGACAAAGTTATGGAGTCTAGTTTTTCAGGCCCTCAGTCTTTCCCAGAGGCCTTGTCTCCCGACAGAGGAACCCAGCCCATCAAGCAACATAGGTAAGCAAATGGCCGTCTGATGGGCGATTTGGCAGGCTGCCGAGGGCTGTCGTTGAACTGGTGGTACGTGTGCAGGATTATTGCGCGCTGCGACTAGGAGAGATGCTGAATGGTATGGTACCAACAGAGCCTCAGCCGACTCATTAAGCAGATGTCCAAGCATTTTCTTAGCTGCAGACATAAAAGGCAATAACAATGCTCACCGACTTCATCTGCATTTTGTAAAAGTCCTAGAGGAAGCATTTAAAGACACTATCCAAGCTGTAGACACAGACCAGTGATTGAATCAACTGTAGTTTGAGATACCATTAAAAACTAGACTTCCTTTATCAATGTTCATGAAGTTAATGACTCATTTGCTGCAGAAAGACATGGTTGCAAACTTCCAGCCTTTCTCACTGTTTGTTTAAACAAATAATACTCGAAAGGAATAATGACTTATTTATGAACACATGGTGGCCTTTGAAAACTAGTCTTTAAAAAGTTTGGATGGTTGTTTCCAAGAGGAAGAAAAGAGGAAAGTCACCCATTACTGGATGGCATTTGGATTAGAATTCTGCTTATAGCCTTTTTGGATGAAAAACAGTGCAGATGCTTCATTACAGGACTAGAAACCAAACTCATGTCTGGTATAAGCAATAGCGTTGGTGGAATGGCAGTGGTAATGTCTGGTCCAGAGCACACAGAGAGAGAAAAACGGCTGAGAAAAATTAGTTCAGAATTTTTTTAGCTAGATAATCTGGAGGGGAAGACTTATTTATTGAAAGGATAATTTTTTAAAATCACTAAAACGAAAGTCTGGGATTGCATGAGGTTATGATCTAGCTTCTGTAGTAGTTGGTGCATTTTCATTGTAGTCCCCCAGTTAGCTTACATGTTCCTTCTCTTTTGAATGAATGATTAGCTTAACCTACCAAAGTGCAGACTATGAGCCAGGAGGGGATATTTGGGTCCTACCTACTTTTACCTTACTTAAACCTTTAATTTGGCATGAAAAATAAACACCAACTGTCATGTCAGATCCATTTCTTAGATCTTATTCCTTATTACACAGAGATTTTCAAAATATGCTTAATAATTTTACTGAACATAGATGAACTATGGAACTCATGCCTAGAGTGCTTTTCACAGAAGCTCTGGAGGGAATTTTATCTCCATTTAGTCAAAAGGTGAAGTTCAGAAAAAACACAGCAACATTCCCTTACCTTTAATAACATGATGGCAATATCCAAGTTTGAAATCTTATAGGTGCTATACCATGACATTACCTAAGCTTAAAAATGTGTGAATAAATTAAAGACTGAAAATATTTCTTCTGTTTAGGAACATCTCTTGAAATAAAAGCTGAACGACTCTCTAGACTCCCTGTTTTCCATAGGGAAATTACAGAATAAGGCACACTGAATTTACCGTGAACTAATGCAGAATCCCAGATTGCTCATTTTAACACCTTTGCACACAAAATCTCTCTTTGCCAGGGAAAACAAAAAAAAACCTAACAACAACAACAAGCCCAAAACAACAGTCATCTTATTTGCAGATGTCAAGGACCAGGCTACCTTAAGAGTCTTTGCTTCAGAACTGTTTTAAGATGTGGAATGGTTACCTTAATTTATAAAGAATTATTTTTGTAGTTTTATAACTTAAGATTTATTATACAGGGCCCTTGCTTTATAAAACATGTCACAGACTTTAACATTTAAGACTTATAAGGCTGTCTTTAATTTATGCACCATGTGACAGCTTCCTAATTTACTCAGTTTCTTTAGATTCTAAATAGTGTTCCATGTGGCCAAATGAGGAAACTTCTTTTTTCACTGGGATACATTTTGTCCTAAAAATCCCTTCATTCCATTCTAAACCTGACGTGAGCCTGGAAACATTACAGCAACTCTGCAGGTTCTCTGTTCTTTGCTGTTGTTAAACTATGTTATTGTTTTATTTCTGCTTGCTACGGAAATATTTCGTTCAACATCCAGACATGTTTTCTCTGCTGGTGTTTTCAACGGCACTAATGATGGATGATCATTTCTTAAAATCGGGAGCTGTCTGTTTCCAGTTCCTAAAACCAATACAATTTTGGCCTGTTGCAGTAAGACTACCAAGGCAGGGTATCATTTGGGGTTGCTGAAATTTGACTGACAGAGATCACCTAGTTATTTCACTCACGTTATTAGATAATAGCAATTTTGTGTCTCTACCAACCTCAGGTGCATGCAAAGAATTACTGCTGAGATTGAATTGAAAATTTGAGTCTCCGCTGAATCTTACTCCTAAAATATTTTGCCTGTATTATGCACTGTTATTACAGTAGAAGTATTCTACCTCATCTGCTTGCATATGTAAACCAACTCTTAGTACTTTCAGAACTGGAAAGTAACAAATGTGTTTAATCAGTAAACTTCCTGTAAAGCATACAATGCAGTCAAAAATTAACCTCAGGTTATCTGTTGATTTTAGTAAGAAGAAAACCCATAGTCTTAATTTCTAACAGATAGAAACAAATTAGTTTTGTTAATTATGGGATTGAGTTGTGATCCCTTTGAATAGCAGTTTTCTTAGTAATTAGTCATCCTGACTTTCATTCATTGATTCAGTCATCATTGATTTTAGAGGGATTCATTTCAGAGAATACCATGATGAAAGCCAAATGCAGAGGCTTTCAGCCTAGAGCAGTTGTATTGTCTTACAAAAATGCCAAAATAGGATAAACTTGCTCTAAAATTTAAAATAATTTGTGTTTGCATTTTTAATGAACTTTTAACACCATGAAAACCATGGTATAAACAATTTTTTTTATTTAGTAAGCATTTTACTCTTGATGGTCCTGATATAATTGACTCAGTTTAATTCAAAAGACAGAGTAAATTAAAGTTATTCTGTAAATAAGGCTATTAAATTTCAAGGAACAAGTATTGATAAACTAAAGCAACTAAGAATGTAAAGGCAGAGGAAGCCTGAAAGGGAGAAAGTATGAGGAATCTGATATTTTCCCAAAGAAAGAACATAGTTTTCTGGAGAAATTTACTAAAAAGAATGCCTAAAAGGAATGGGGTGTAAGCAACAAACTATATCACAGCAGGCAGGAAGTCACGCTTGAAGTGAACACTTCCAGGAATCGTTGTGAGTTAAGAATTAATGTTAATACTGAAAGCAATCAATTGTTCTTGCTGTATAAAGAAGAGGAGTACTATACAGGAAGAAGCAAAGCTGACGGTGGGACAGAGATAATATATGAAGCAGTTGGGGCAATCCTGAATGAATATTTTTCATTTTTCAGTTAGGATGAGTATTTGAGGATGAAGGTAGAATACGAATAGAAGCAAATGTATGAAAATAGACATTATTACAGTCAAAGTGGCAGCATAATGCAGAAATCAAAGCCCTCAAGTCAAGATGCTCTGGTTAATCTTGATGAAAGAAGTCTAGAAGGAGAACTGGCTCATGAAATTTCAAGTCTGGTCGCAAAATCTATCAAAATGGGAGCTGTGCCGTGTGATGATGAAATAGCAAATGTCAAATGTTTAGGAAGAGGAAAAAATTTATCGAAGGAACTGAAGACCTATTAAGTTCAATTAGACTAGTCAAGGCTTTAGGACAAATGTGGGGGAAGCAGATTCTTTGGGTAGATATAAAAAAGGCTAAAAATTGTCATAAGTTTTACCAGCAGCAGTTCCTGCAACACTACACTGGTGACTTTCTTTGTACCTGGTGTAGGTGAGCTAGATCTCTACACAGCCTCCGTCAACGTTTGTTGTCACATGTGTCTAATGCCTTTAATGGGAAAAAGCAGGGAGAGGCAGAAAAACTATAATACAGATACACAGAGGTGGTTAAAAGGGAAATAGTAAGCAGTTATGTTGAGCAGGTAAGTGCTGGGCTGAAGACATTCACTAGTGGAGCACTAATGGAGCTCTCAAAGAATTAGTCAACGTTGGGAACAAATTTTGTTTAATGCTTTTGTGCATGACTTTGGAGTAAAAAAGATGGAACACACTGAAAAAACTAGTTAGAAGATAGACTCAATACAGATAAAGATCTAGATCTAAAGAATGAATTGAATAACTTTAAAGAGTGGCATAACAGAGTTGGATTGAAGCTCAGCAGTACTAAATACAAGGTCAGGCATTTGGGAACTAATAACAAAATTTAAGAAACAAATGAGGAAGAAAAGTTTCAGTATATACTACTTGGTCAAAGGATAACCAAGTCACAAAGTGATGCAGATGTGCAAAAGATAAATGGGATGAGAGGATGTATTAAGACATTTCTGTCAGAAAATCAGAAACATTAAAACCACTTCATGAGACACTGTTGTCACTTCATTTGAATATAGCATGAGAATACACCACTATTATCTCACCTGGTTAAAATGTCCTCCTGATGACTACGGACTCAAACTGCATCCATTACCTAATATGAGTAATTAATAATCTGTGTTCCATAGAAAGTGTTGGAGAGTCTGTCTCGTTTTAGTCTTCAGTTCAGAAGACTGAAAAGGGTATATGACTGCTGCTTATAGATACATCAGAGAAAGCATAATGAGAAATAAGAGACCTATTTAAAATGAAGGAGTATGGTGGCACAGAGAACAAATAGATGTATACTCATCATAAATAATTGTAAACTGAAAAGAAGCCTCAAAGTTTTCAATATAAAACAACTTTCTGGAGTAGTAGCCTGGATATCATTGTAGTTTTAGGATGGAGGTTGATCAATGCACTGCAGGGAGTATATGATGAAGTTATGGCAGATTATTAAACTCACTACCACTGAGGTACCTTTGAATGCTCTGTTCTTTTTTCCTGTCATGTGTATCTATCTGGTAGAACCAGGATGGTGACCAGATGATATGGGTAGTGTTGAAGGATTTATGTAGAGTTGCAAAGTCCCCGATGAGCCCTGGCACATGCTATTCCTGAATACATGAATAGATAATTTCAGAAATAAAGAGTAGATTTGTAGGTATAGGCTGGCTGCTGGAAAGCTTCTCCTACATATGTGAAGGGAGAAGAGAGTTTTGCAAACAGCAGGCTACAGTCCCACTGCACCACCTGGGCTGAGAACCTGACCAGCTGTAATGGTTCATAATCACAAGCTAGAAAACACAGGTCATCGTGCCATTGTAGATGAGATGTTTTCCCAGACTTCGCAAAGGCAAGGGAAAGAGTGGTGTTTAAATGCTTGGGATACAGGACGCTATAGAGAAAAAAGGGATAAAACTATTAAGTTCATTTCTCTCATGCCACAACTTTTTTGGCATAATAATCTCCTTACAATCTTAGTATTCTTTTAATCACATACAGCTTTGTTGAAGTCCCAAACATTATGTTAACTTTCTCCCTTTGGGGAGCCGTCTATAACAGGCTCCAAGAGAGACACGCTCATTGTGCGTCATCTCGTTCTTGTAAACAGTCTGACGAAAGGACTTTGTGATACAGCGTTATTATTGTTGTATGTTATTTACTGAGAGATGCTTATGTTCTCAGGTATAACAGATCCTTTTTATTAAAACTGAAAATTGGTTGGAAGTCTGAATAGTTGATCTGTACAAATGTTAGCAGTAGATTGTCTAACTTAGCTTAAAATGTGGCTTCTAGGGAACATCAGAAGACACTGCTATCTGGCAGCTAGCTCTGTCATTGGGGTATGTATTTACTGTTTCTGTCTTGCAAGGGCCAAAACCCATGTCTTCAACACTAATGTTTGCATCTCATGATTGGTAGGTAATATAGGATGTAACATAGGATGTAATATAATATGCCTCTCTGTACAGTTTTTGCAGGTACAGAGCCAGAGTATTTACAATCAGTTTTAGGACTTTCCTTCCTCCCTCAACTTTGCATCTTTCTTTTCATTAATTATGATCATGAAAAAAGGGGAAAGAATAAGTAAAATAGATCTACACACAACCATGGTTATAAGCACGATTTCTGTAGCTCCATTGTGCTGATTAAACAAGAATGGAAGGATTGGGATCCCATCTAAAGTTTTAACACTACAATTGTCATCCTCTTGTCAATGCTTTTCATGTTCCTGTTGACAAAGTTAATTCTGAATGTGTTTGTAATGTGATGTATAATCAATTTTGTTTAGTAATTAACTAAAAAGCAGTACAGGAGGATTCCCAGAGTTACTGTAAATTCACTGCAAGTCTTCTCCTCTTCATGAACATGGTTAACTGCACTTGGGAGTTGTGTATGTGCCTTGAGAAGAGAATATTCCACCTGCTGAGACAGACTGTTTTTACTCGGTTGCTCAACCTAAAGAAAATTTTCACACAAAACAATTTGCAACAATGAATCCCAAGTTCTTAATTAACTTTAGAAATGGTTGAACTACTTCTTTCAAACCATTAATTCATCAGAACTATATTTCTCCCTAGTTTATGCATTAGTTGTGAACCAGTTCAAGCGTATTATGATTTTTGTTATTCTGGAGTAAATGCTTAATAGATTTTAAAGTCATATCTGCTGCAGCTTTCCTTATTGGTCTGTTTTATTTAACAGCTCAGTTACGTGGGCTGGTTTCTTTTACCCAGTTAGACTGGAGTACAGGGAGGAAGAAACCATAATGGTGGCTAAAGGAGGATAAATTCCCTGAAGAAATCCAAAAGACATTGTTTGCCTCACAGTGAGGAGCACTCTACATGAGCAATAGAGCAGAAGCCTGTGAGGGACTGTTTTAACATTTTTGGAGGAAGAGTATGCTGGCATTCATAGCAGTTTTGTGAAAAAGGAAAAACTTTATTATGCTGGAGTTACTTTTTCATAGAACTTTTAACAAAAATCGTTACTATCCTGTCTTTGGTGCTTCAAGAAATTAGCGTTATCCTGCAGCTTGCAGCTGCACTGACTGTACATATTTCCTTGTCCTCCTCAGTGAATTTGTCTTGTCCACGACCACAGATGATTTTTGTTCATTTTCCCCTCTGTTTTTGTTGTCAGAAATGTTGAAAGCATAAGAACCTCACGTTAGCAACAAATCAGTTGCTTAAGCTCTGTCAGTTCTGGAGCTGGTGTGATTGCAGGACAATGTTGGCATGTGCCAGATCCCTTCAGTCTAACCAGCCCACACGCTTTTAGCAGCCTGGAGCAAGTAGTGTTAGATGTAGTAACAAGAGTTCCAGTGCAAGTTGAAGGAAGTTCAGATAGGTCATTTACATGCATCTTTGCTGCAGTTTATACCAGTTATCTGTCTTGCAATTATGTCTACTACAAATGCAGAGGTTTTGTAAATTTGCATGTGTGCTACTAGATGGGAGACCATGTGCTCTCATCCAAGAAGGAAGATGCGCAAGGGCATCAAACCAACCACAATTAAACAATGATTTATAGTTTCAAATATTGGTAATCAGTCTAAAGTCTGTTAAGTTAATCAGTTTGTTGACTTTTGTAGTACATTGATGAATATACTGCAATCAATAAAAAACCCTGAAATTCATTATCCATCACAGTTTATTCACTCAGCTGCATCTTTCAAGATGCAATAATCTCAGACTCTCCTAAGCAGAAACTGTCAATTGTTTTGTGACGTGGTAGTGTAATTTTACAGATTATGAACTGTAACTCACAACTTGAAGTCAGCTTTCAGAATTGAAAGGCCAGTACTTCAGTTTTTTAAGAAAGTTTTTTCACAGCCTCCTTAATAGCTAAGGAAAAATCTATTTAAGAAAACATCGAAAATCCTTGGGGGAGTGCTATTGCTACAGGTTATTGATTTTTTCAATTAAAAAGCACCAGGAAAGTAAAAGTGTGGAAGAGAACAGAGTGGAGACGATGATGGAACACTGCTAGCCTGAGCAGTAGGATAGAGACTGTTGAATTTATTTCTTATGTTTTGACTTTGGGGAGAAAAGGTCGGTTTTAATGGAAATGTACACTCCAAGAGAATTTGTCCAAGATATTTGGTCCAAGCAAGAATTGCTTTGGGAGTAGATGTGGCCCTAACTATAAACAAAGTTCCCACTAGGTATAAAATGCAGATTGCTTTTAGGTCACATTATAATAGGAAAAGATAAGCAAACTTATCAAAAGTCTTTTGCATAGCTGAATTGTATCAGAAGTTGAAATTATTCATGTAACCAAAAATAATGACTCTTAAAATGCATCTACAAAACCTGTATTAAAATAGCATTAAGGACGTGACAGAATATTAGGTAATACATATGCATTTCTGAGACCCAGGAGATGTCAAGAGAAATAGGAGTAGCTGGAAAATGGATAGCCAGTCACGCCATGCAGTACTGTGACCTGTTAACAGTAGAAATTGGTTATGTCTTGCCTTAATTCTGTGTTCCCTTATTTTTGCATTAGCAACAGCTGAATTTATGGTTGATATACCGAAACTATGGATTCCAGATACCTTTTAATTCCTGCACAAAATGGAAAAAATCCATTCTCCTTCCAAAACACTACAAAAACGTTTACAAAAGCAATTTTCTTAAATAAGTAGAAAACTATTACTTGTTTTTATCATGTTCAAGTTTGTATTATATCACATAAAGAAACGACGCAGTATTTATCAATGTATATAAACAAGAAAACAATCTGTATATAAAACAAGAATAAAACAACATAGAAAAGAAATCTTGTTCAACGTGGAGAAAACTTGTGACATAGATGGTTTCTTCAGGCTGCAGTTCATAAGCTTCACTCATATTCTTCACTTGTATTTTTTTCCCAGTTTAATGTTGTCGTATCAGGAAGCAGCACCTTGTAGGCTGATAGATGATATAATGGGCTCTCAATTTAAGATACGATTCTGAGCTCAGATGTAGGTATGATAGAGCTGTGCTGTTTGTTTATAGTATCTGAGGAGTCAACTCTATATAGCAGCATTATGGTATGCAGCATGGAGAAAAAGAAGCATCCTTCATCAAGTACAAGAAAACATTTAATATACCAGGCAATTATTTTCATTCCTAGAAGAGAGGTGGTGTATTAAATATGGCATAAACAGCAGCTAACTGCAGATTATAATATTGTATTTCCGTAGAGAATTTCTACTGACGTCATATACTGCCACAGCAAAGTTTATAAAAACAGTAATCCATGCGTTATTGATCCTGAATCTTTAATTTGCAGAAGTTTACGCTTTTGCTGTGATAATTTTTACCATACTCTTGGTGTTGTTCCTAGAAGTCTCTCTTCATGCTGCAGCCCAGGACAAAAAAATGGGATGCTACATAGAAATGCCTTTCGGAGGACTCCTCCCTTACCTCGGGGTAGGTTCAATGGAATTACAGGACCAGCATATCAACAGCTAGAAGAGTCAAGGATCACAGACCAGGACACAATACCTTGTCACGGGTAAGTAATAACTGAAGTGAGCCAGTTTGTGAATGGCTGCTGTTACGTGGTTCATATGCTTTGCCATTACAGTCCTTCCAACTTTGTTGTAGTGTACTGTGGATCCAGGGTTTATAGTACTGAAAGCAGAAGAATGTTTTCAGCGTACTGGCTCTTTGAAGGTAATACATTTTTATTTGGCTGGCTGCTCTTTTTAAGCCTTTCAAAGGCTGTAGAAGGAGTGATTAGAACAAACTGTAAGTGATTGGCAACGTTACTCTGTATAACTGATGCTTTTTCTAGCGGTGCCATGATGTTCTAGTAACTTTTGCAGAGCATTTTTTGCTTCCGTCAGCACTGGGCAAATAAGAGAAAATAATTCAGAAGTCCAACTTACATGGTTTTTTAAATAAATCAATATGCATTGCAAAGTGTGTTTGCTGTAGACCGAAGTCCGATCACTTCACACAGGTTTGTCTTTGAAAATGCACAAAGAATCCAATATTTTTCCTTTTTTAATTCAGCTTATTAGAATATTGAATGTGAGCTCCAGCTATACATAAGGTCTGAATTTCAGAAGTGCTCCTGAGCACCTACAGCTGCCTTTGAAGTCTTTTGCAATTGCTGAGGTATTTTGCATAATATTTACATATCCCTATAGATTTCCAAAGACTTCCCAGAATCACTACAAACATATTATATGTAAAACAAGGAGTGATACCTGGAATGGAATAAAACGACACCAGTTTCATTTGGATGCGTGTAAGTCCCAGCTAAGTGTGGCAAGGTGAATAGTTACACTGTGAGAAGGCAGCTGGACATTTTTCGCATCAGAACTGGCTTTATGAAGTGCAGAACTGAGGTTGTCTACATGTTTAATTTTTCTCAGGGAAGGAGCTCTTATCACTATCCACTCTGACCTCCTGGGAAATGACAGCCACAAGTGCTGACCACGAATGAGCGTCGTTACACGTGTGTCGTTGCACGCGTGGGCACGCGCGCGGGCACACGGTCCCCCCACGCCTCCCTTGCCACGCTTTCCACCCTGCAGCAGGCTGGCCCAGTCTGGGGTACTCTGTGAGAGGGCACATGGCTCACAAAATGTTTTGTAGCTGAATCTACCTAACAAAGTTGGCCGCAGTAATTAGGAAAGACAGATGAAGAACAGGGCTTACCTTGGAAGGGAGAAAGCAAAGCAGCAAAAGGTTTGGGTATCTGGTGATTTCTTTTAAAAAGTACAAATTTGTCTCATACTTCTTTCATTGTCTCTGTTTGCTTCTTCTAAGGAAAAACTTGATTATTACTTCTTGGAGTAAATATACTTTTGATAATGTGTGTACAATTCCTTACAAAAATTGTGACTTTGAATGCAACCCTTCTTGAAAGGGGCAGGCTGACAGCCTTCCCTCTTCAGTGGCAGTGTCTTGTAACACGGGCTCTGGAGAGTGCTGCAGCCTCTTCCTAGGTTGAGAAGTGAGGTAGAAAACGGCAAAGCTGTCTTGTGGGCAGTTGTATTTACTCTTCTCTAGGAAATCAGTGTGTGATATTACAAGTATCATCTTGTACTGGTCTATATTTTAAATCTGCCGTTCTGCAAAAGGTTGATATTTGGGCCAGACTGTGACCCCTTCTGGCCTCAGTCCACTAAAGCACTTCATCCATATTTTGTGCGCTAAGGATGTCTGTAGAGTTAGAGCTTCCTAATATCGACTCTAATGATGGGGCCTTTCTCGGAAGGAGTCCTCTGAGTGCATCAACAGGTGGTGTTGTGACAGGGAGTCACAGCAGTTTCTGACACAGATCGTATCACAAATATGACACCAAAAGTCTTCCACTAGTACCCATGGAAATGAATTTTTTAAATGTCAATGTTAGGCATGAAAACAAAAGCAATTTTTTGATCTTACTTTATTACGATGTTTTACTGATGATGGTTCTTATGAAAGTAAAGTCTTTTAAGACTTTTAAGTCTTTTGTAACAAACAAAACTTTTTGCGGGTTATTTTGTGTTGCAGCAATGAAGTAATCTCTTCAACCGAAATATTAAGTACGCATCTTATCTCTGAACAAAAATTAAAAATAATTCACTAATTCTACTTTATGTGGAATTCTTCTAACTTAGGAAGAGGTTTCCCCCAAATCAGATGACTTTTACCATCTAAATATCTGCTAGTTTCATAGCGTTGGTATTCTCATTAGTTTTCCAGCCCAAATGCCAAGTTCCCTTGTGACCTGCAGAAGTTACACGCCTACCTTTCTTCTCCCTTTTCACCTCCATCTTTCCCTATAGGGATGCACAAATCAAAGCAGTTTATCTCCCTAATTCTGTGAGCCTTCTAAAGTTCATCCATCAGCAGCTCTGGCTGAAGTTTAGTCAGGTTTTCTATGTTTGCATTTGATAGAAAAGAGGCTCATTTACCTGATTAGTTCTTGTGTAGTCCTGTAAAAGTGCTCCTCTTCCCATCCCACATTGAGAAGGAAGCTTTTGCTGCCTTCAAGAAGCACCAGATCTCATTATTTGCAACAGGATCTAATATTTGCAGAGTTTCAGTCAAATACAGCTAGTAACAGTTATTTAATCAGTATGCTACCTGAAGGAGTAGAAAAACCTGCTTGAAATGAGGGGCTTAAAGAAAACAAACTCTCTCCATGCCAGTCACATCTCAGAGACTGACTCGAGTCCCTGAGGGTGTCACAAGTTTACATGCAGTTAAGTGGACAGCAGTTTGGTCGCATGCTTTCAGTGACAGCTGTTTCCTTTACACAGTATGAAGTGTTATAGCCTGTGAATGTGTACATATACAGATACAACTGTGTTTATGAATGCAAGACCCAATGTGTCATACCTACAGGTAGAAAATGGGGTGTGTGTATATACAGGTATATGTGCTTACAAGGGTGAACCGAAGCCTGGTAGTGCTGCTGGAATGACTCCCATTCATCTTATCGGACCTTGTCGTCAGGCTCGTATACTGAACACCTATAGCAGTAGAGCTTATAGCAAAGCTATTGGTACTATGCTAAATAAAAAACATTTTGTATTTCACGTTCCGATCCCTTCTGTCTCTCCTTAATATCTATTTGAAGGGGGTAGTAAAATTATTATGCTTCTTTCAGTTTCATTTTTTAATTTGGACTCCTAAACACAGTATAACATAATTATTGTTGCATATTTATAAATGTTTGAGTTTCTTTTTTTGCTTGTTTTTAGGAAGAGGGTGGAGAGAGAGGTCCACTTTGAAATACATGCACGTGAATGATCGTATTCAGACAAAATTTTTCAGATAAAAAACCAGATCTTTCTTAGAAGGAACTGTAGTGCTGGGAAAGTTAATTATAGGAAAAAGTAATTAAGATTCTGCAATTATAGGTCTAAGTCTCAGTCTATTGAAAACAGCAGCAGTCTGGTGTCACAAGTAGAAGCATGGATCAGTTTGTAATTAACCAAAAGCTGAGTCTCAAATGGTTTAGATGTAATATCCCTACTAGTTTAATACCTTGCCTGTTGCACGCAGTGTGTGTGCTTTAATTCAGCCTTAGTCCTCCTTTGAAAGTCCTGTGAGCACAGAGCATAAACATGTAGTTCTGGCATAAAATTGGTGTGTCTGTCTGTACTTCAAAAAATATTATGGAAATATGCCAGGCATTGCATTACATGTTATTGTTGCTGCCAATTAGTTTTCAAAATACCAAGAATAATTGAACCTGTGTCATGGAATTGGCAAATGTTACTGATTTCTCACCAAACCCATTTTAATTCAGTCTTTTCTTGTTTTTGCTTATATATCATCCATATAAGACATTCATTGCATGTGAAATTCATTAAAAACATTCACTCCCTTTGTTTTCAGGGTGCAGCCCAGAATATATTTAGGGCCCGAATTACCAAAAAAGGGAATAATGCAACTGATGCGATCTCTCCAGCTATAGTCGTTTGAACAATTATATAATAAGCAAAGGAAACAAGAATGGGCACAACCCAAAGGTCTGCACTGTTTTGTTTTAATTTTTTTTTTTTTTAATTGTCCTCCCTCGGGAATAATATCCCTGATCAGTATTTCATTCATACCGATTCTTGAAAACTGTTGTAAAAAGGCCCTCCATAAATGGCTACAAGTGTGTCTAAGCGTAGTGCAAATGTAATTAACCAAAAGCTGAGTCTCTGCTGGCTCAGATGTAAAACATAAACGCAGCTGTATAGCATGTACAAGAAGTTCTAGCATGTATCCAAATAAGCCACTTGCTATATTATTCCCCTGGGTCCCACTTCCCAAAGCAGTATCTCTTTCCATCAGACAGCAGCAGAGATCACAACACCTCTTCCTTATCACAGACCTCCCAGTTGTGTTTTCTGGTCTTTTGAGGATGCCTGGAGAGTTTTCGTACAGGGGCTGCACAGAACTGAATGCATGCACGTGTACAGGTTAATGTGTCCAGCAGTTGTACAAACGCGGTGCCACCATAGACGAGTTAATTACAAGCCAGCGGCACTCTGCTGGAAATGAGCCTGAAGATATCTCCTCCTCTCTCTCCTGTCTGACAGCTCGCCAGGAGGATGGGGCCAAAGAAGCCTTTCCGGTTAATTAGCGTCGTGCGCTGATACTGGACTATGGCTGTTTCATGCAATTCACTTTCTTTTCCTTAGTTGTCTTTCTGCTAATGCCAAAAAGCAGCAAGGCACGTGTGAGTAGAAGGATATCCCTAGTGAAGTCCAGGAGGCTTAAGCAGCTTTCAGAAAAATACCATTCAAGTCAGAGCTCAAAGCACCTGCCTTCCACACCAGATCTAAATGTTGCTTTCCTCATCCATAGGTAAAACATAATAGACTTCACCATTAGCTTGCTTTATTAAATAGTGATATGGTCACAAAGCTGATTATAAATAAAATACGTTCTGGTACTAAGGTGATGTCTGTGGTCCTTGGCAATCATGACTAGTAAATATAGTAACTCTTAGAGATCCAAATTTCTAGTAATACTACTTCTCAGATGGGAAACATTTTTTTTTCTTTTTCATTGTTTCCTTTATTTTGTATTTGGTATACTTTCCATTTCTGTTTTTTAAGTATTTCCTGTAAATGAAAACACTTTCTGACCAGAATAATGAATTTGACTTGGAAACAAAATGGAAATATTGATAAAAATTCACCAAAGTTGCCTCACGATAAATAAAATCATGCTATGATATGTATTAATGGAGGATAAAGGATTTTTTTTTTTGAAACACAAGATTACAATATCAGGAAAATACAGACATTTGCTCAAGCACAATACATTGGCTGTATTTCCGGATGAGATCTAAGAAAACAAATCAGGCCAACATTAGGAGTATGGGCTATTGAAAAACAGACATGTTTTTCAGAGGTACATTGCACTTAGATGCTCTGCTTGTTTGAAGGGGAGCACAGGCAATCATTTCCATGTAAATAAAGACTGCACAACCATGTTTTGTTTCAAGTTCTTTTTTCCTGCACCTTTTTTAAGTGTTTTCCTAAAATAGCCATTTGACATTGAGAGTTCTGATGTTGAAGAAAGCATCAATCCATTTTCCCCAGTTAGGAATGTGGGAATAGAATTTCGAAGAAAATTAGTAATACAGGATAACTCCTGAAATCTTTTAAAAAAGAATTGTCGTTATATACTGGTGGGCAAAATGAGACCGAGAGGCAAGCAGTGGTTTGCCACCAGCAGCTCTGAGAATCAAAACCAGGTCTCCCAAGTCTGTTATTTTCCCCAGGGCCACACTATTACCAAGTGCTCCTAGCGCGAGGGAAAAATGACATATATCTTTTCAGCACAGTTCACTGAATCTCATACAGCATTCCTGCTGCCGGTTGCATCTGACCGCTTGATGTACAACAAAAACTTCTTTTTGCTCTTTCCAGGTATTCATCCAGTGGTTTAAAAACTCCTCAGAATACTTCAATAAATATGCAACTGCCTTCAAGAGAGACGACCCCTTATTTTAATAACGTGGATCAGAAGGACTTGGTCGGCTATTCATCTTCAAGGGCCAACTCCGTTCCCATCATCCCGTCTGTGGGCTTGGATGAAGCCTGCATGCAAATGCAAAATGTTTCTGAAGTAACAGGCATCAAATGGTGCAAAAACTCCTATTCAGCTGAACTTGTCAATGTGAGTTCCCCAGTCAGTAATTGTCTTATAGCAGAACAACATGAAGTGAAAATATTGCTAGAAACTGTGCAGGAGCAGATTCGGATTCTGACGGACGCGAGGCGGTCGGAGGACTATGAACTGGCAAGCATAGAAGCAGAGAGCGGTGCGAGCGAAAACACGGCCTTTCTGCCCCTGAGCCCCATGGCCAAGTCAGAGCGAGAGGCACAATTTGTCTTAAAAAGCGAAATGCAAAGAGACTCGGTATTGACCAAGTGACTTCGTGTGGGGGTTGTGGGAGGGGAAACCAGAGATCTGTGCATTCGATGCTTTGCTAAACAGGAAGGGAGGAAATTAAATACAAATTATTTATATGCATTAATTTAAGAGCATCTACTTAGAAGAAACCAAATAGTCAATCGCCCTCATATCATAGTGTTTTTTAACAAAATATTTTTTTAAGGGAAAAGTTCCAGGAGGGATGAAGCGTACATCAGGTGCTTTCTAGGCAGGATTAGACATACAGTTTCAGTTACAGAGCATTTTACCACAGTCCCGTTCGGCTGTCCGAAGGCTTAGGCTATGCATCTTTTTTTCCGTGGAGGCCAAGACCATTCTTAGATTCATTTCTGGTTTCGTGGCAGTGCTGCACTGAGCTGCTGGCTGGGGATTCAGACCCTGGTGAGCAAGTCCCGTGACCCTGGCACAGACCCGATCCCCTCATCCCCGCTCCTCTTGGTTCCAGGTTCATACCATGGAAACAGGCACGCAGACATCTACTTCTGAGGTAGCAGCACAGGTACCTACGGTGGAATGACAATAAATCCCTAAATTGAGCCAGATGCTTAACTCTCGACCTTACTTTAATGTGTCAGTCAGGCCAAGAAAGTCAATGGAAACATAGAGGAGCTCTGGGTTTGGCCAAGCGCGGAGTGGGATTGGGGTCTGTAAAGATGCAGTGGTCAGGAGCCCGCAGCTGCTCCATCTTCTGAGCTTTGCCTATCAGAGCTGTTGTGGTGGAGAGTGAGGAAGAACAAGAGAAAGTGCAAAAGTGTGTGTTACAACAGGTTTTGGTTTGGGTTTTGGTTTGGGTTTTTTTGAGTGGGAACATAAACTCCATTGTTCATTACTGACCCCTCAACATTTCTAAACTGTTATACTTTGAAGGCATTTGTAAGCTCTCAAGGAGCGCTTCTGAGTGCGTGTGTATTTTTTTTAACGTATTTTTTATTATGGGTTGTTCAGAGGAGAGTCAGGGAGATCCGATATGATCAAAATCCAGCCGATAAGTGTCCACACTGCCCTAATTTGTTCCCGCTTTCAGTTCTCCAGTCACTTTAATTAATCATGGCTTAGGCATTTGAACTTTAAAGCTTCAGCCCTGCAGATGGTTCAGTATGGGCAGACCTACAAGCATGCACAGATCTGATTCTAATGGGGCTATGTAAGAGCAGATGGTTTCCACCAAATCACGCCCTGCAGGGGATCAAGGCCTTAGAGAAGAAATGTCATTTCCTGTTTGCCGTATCCCAATCACATTATAAGCATTTTTTGCATTTGCTTTCTTTTGAGTCCTTCTTCCCCCCGTAAATTGTAACACAATATGCCAATAATGCAATGAATTGGGTTCGGTGACACACACATTACTGTTTTTATTAGTATTAAAATATCTGCTTATTCATGGGGAAAAAGAAAATCAGCTATAATAAAAAATTGCTAAATAGCCTTCCCTGGTTAATGTCTGAAGATTGATTTAAAAAAAAAAAAATTACAGCATATACAGAATCTTCTAAAACATTCCTTTGCAGCAAATTAATTGTTAAACTTATTAATGTGCCCCAGACTTCCCAGTTCACAAGTCTCAGGACTTCCCAAAATAGCACAAGCGATCACACAGTGCTGTTGTATGTTGAGTCAGAATAAAGCAATATTTTAACCTCTGTCAAGTAAATTTGGAGAAGAAATGCTGAAGGTGTATGTCATTTTTTTTATTAAGGCAGTAAAAAAAATTACCATTCACAGTCTTCATTCAGTAAGTCTTATTTTGGGTTTCTTTTAAGATAAAGTTGATGAAATTGTCTTGTTTACAGAACTTTCTATGGCTGTAATCTTTGCTGTGTGTTTTCAATAAAAATATATTTGAGGGCAAATTATGCTTTATGCCCCAGGACGGAGCATGCCTCGTTTGGACTCCCTTCTTCAATGACACAGAGCTTTTGTTGTAGCAGTAAGGTGGGATCACTGTGAGGAGCGGTCTTACTCTGACATGTTTCTGCAATATGTTGTGGCTGGGCACAATCTCACTCTGCATGAGCTGAGCTGACTGCGGTGGGTATGGCCCCAAGCCCGCACCAAATAAACCCTCTGAAAGACGAGGTGCATTAGCTGGGGCTCAGCTTTGCATCCCTACAGTCGTGTGACTTGTCCATCAACGCCGTTTACATCCCGCCAGCTCAGGACATGACTAAAGTGAGCTTGCCTCTGCCCATAAGCCCTGTGAACATACCTGTAATATAAAAACTGGCTACTATATAAAGCTCTGATTCAATAATTTGTGAAGTAAGATCACAATTAATTACTTGTTCACCATTAATTTCATCAAGAGATGGTCTTTCTGCAATAAAGTGCAGAATCCTGCTCAAACAGATGTTTCAAAATTAAATCTTTTTGATCCAGATGTAAGGCCTTCTCGCCCCCAAATCCTACCAAACTCTGCAAATTCACCTTTGGCAACATATTGGAAACACACGGCAAGATTTCTGTTGAAGAAAGAACCATATCATAAGCAATGCCTTTATGGAGAGAATGTGTTCACTCAGCACCCCAGAAAGACCCAGAAAGAGGGGAAGAGCGATGTATTTAAGAGAATGAAATGTTTGACTGAATGACAGATGAAGATCTGAAATGGTGAGGATATCTTCAGTTCATGTTAGAGATGCGATCTTGTACTCAGCAAAGGATGTGTGACTGTTATATGTTAACTGTTCTATTCAGTTTTCAGCATGTTTGAATAGAGAGACGTTAATATTAACCATATGACAGACTAGTGTATTATTTGTTAAGAGTATCGCTTCAGATCCTGTTGAAACTGTCATTGTTTGCAGAGGAAAAGAAAAAGGTTTGAAAACATCGAACTAGGTAGCCTTAATGTCTTTTGTGTGTTTCTCTAATGCTACTATTTTCCTCCGTGGACCCTCCTATTTTACAGTGAATGGAACAACATTTTCTCTGAGGTCTGGCAATTAATTTTGTAGAGGACACAAAAGAAAGTTGTACTGAAACAGTCAAAATGATAGGCCAAATTTTGCTTTCCTTCTGACCCCTGTGGTCCCATTGAACTCAGTGGATTGGAAGGGATGCGAGTCAGTGCAAAATGCAGTTCATTCCTAAAATTACATCTGTTCCCAGCCTTGGTAACAGACTGTAATCCTCCTAAAAGAGGCTCTGAACTCAGTCGGTTACCTGTAACATAATTAAAAATTATATCTGACCTATGAAGTTCCAAGTGTAGTCTGGTGTGAAAATTCACACATGCAGCATTACACTTGAGTAAACTGGGAGAACAGCTAGCTAAATAAATTGAATGTTCTCTGAATTGAACAGAGAAAGCCTATGTCTCTTCAGCATAATACTGTGGAGCAGAATTATGAGAGGTGTATATTCTGACCTTTTTTTTACTTCCGTATAGAATTTCTTGAAAACAATCCAAAATAACCCTAAAAAAAAACCAAAAAAACAACAACAGTAGGATGATCCCAGCATTTGAAGTAGGAAATGTAGGTGAATATGGGCACATTTCATAGCGTTAACCACTGAAAAACTCTTCAGTACACCCATGACCCAAAGCTGAAACTTTCTAATTCTTGCAGGATCACGTTTAGATCAATAAACACATCCATGGAAAAAGAGCTCTTCAGAATGTTTTTGGTATCTAGCCACCTAGCCACACTCTCAGCTGATGTAGTCAATGCAGTAGTGACAGTTTATATTAATAGAGGATCATGCCCCAAATCTTTTCTACTCAATGATGTCCAGCGTAGTGTCACAAAGCTTAGTAGTCTACCACATGAGGTAAGGACTTCTACACTGATTTATGGAGCTACTTTCATTTTGCTTATGAAAACTATACTCATATCAGTGTGTGAACACCCTCACTGGAATACGGTGCAAGGTTCATTGGCCGAGTGATCGGTTTGTCAGGTCTATCTTTTACAAGGACTGAGTATCACTGACCAGGCTCTAACAGCAATGAACTTACCACCATGTGGCTAATTCCAATGTTATTCATCAAAATACTACAGCTTCAGGTTTAAATTTTGCAAAAACAATGAGACAATGGCATGTGCTTATGACCAGGCATGTGCTAGATATGCTCCTGTATTAAAAGCCTCTTCCCAATTCATCCCCAGCTTCCTTTAGTCTAATTTTGGACATTACTCGAACATTTCTTACTCTTATAAGGAATTATGAAAATGAATACCAAAGAAGAACTCTTTCAGAGTCCTAGCTGCAGTAAATAAAATTAAAGCTTGAAGGAGCAGACCTGGAATAAAAACTGGTTTTGAAAATGGCATTAATATCAATTGACTTTCAATAAATGGAATTTCCCTGTAAACTGTTTTTCACTTGGGAAAACAATGAGCTTATAAAGTGATTTTTTATCTTGGCATGAATTTAAAATGCTCATCTTCAAGCAGATTGGGAAAAAGCAAATATTTAGTATAGATTTTTCACCTTTTTTGATTTATTTTTTTAAATTTTATTTCAGTAGCCCAACAGGTCAATGATCCCATTATCTGTATTGTCTGACACATAGTATTAAAGGCCATCTCTGTTCCTTTTTGTCGTCTAGATGCTGGACTGTTAGATTTCCTCAAAGAGAACAAGATTTTATCTGAATTATATTAAAAAATGATTCATAGAATAATATAGTTCTTTATCTTGCTGAAAATACAAGGTGATGCAAACTTTTTTCTTTTTGTACTGCATTATTACTGTAAGTTCATAGCAAGATTATGCTCCCTTTGTTTTGATGTCTACTCACATGAAAACAACTGCGACACCCAGTTTTCAGGCTTTAGACTTGGCACTTCCAAATCATCATATCAAAGAGGATTTTTGTATTTTAAATAGCGAAGTTCAAACATGACATATAAATGAAATAGCTGCAACAGCAGTAAACTTACTAATGAAGTGGAGTGGGTTTTTTTCATTTTTATTAGATAGCAATTAGAGGATTGGGCCATAGGAATCAGTAGTCTCTTGCAAGAAATACAGTCACAGAGTATATTAATGGCAGTGGAAAGCCATTGCTGTAGCCCAGAACTGGGGAAGGCCACAGCAGAGGAGGAAACAGTCATCCACAGTGTACGCTGCAGGGGGTAAAAGTGCTTTCATCTTAATAGTAAAAACCAATATAGTTGTTTATCTGTTGAAACGGCCAAAAAGTTAAACTACCTGAATTTATTAATGACCATGTTGGTAGCATTTGAGAAAAGGAAAAGGGGCAGAAATTCCCAAATTCGTAATGCTTGTGCTGTCCCTTGGAACAAAGGTAATTATGTTTTGATTATTATTACAGCACCGTTTTTAATGTCTGCTGCAGAGACAGAGCGATCACATGACACTAACAGGCTGCACTGACCCTTACTTTCTTGAAAAGATTCAGCAGTCTCCTCTTTGGTCAACAGTCCTGTAAACAAGGAGTGATCTCCTAGTACCCCACAAGACTGCTATTGTGAAAATTTTGCCAGATAAATAAGAAAGTAAAAATACAGCAAAACAACCTTTTTTTTTTTTTTTTTCTTTCTGTGAGGGACTATAATATTCTATAGCTATAATGGAGAGGGGTTTGTTGATGACTAAAGAATGTAAATATGGTATAGGATATACCATATGTAAGTGGATGGAAATCCTGTATTTGCACTGTTGCTTTTAGTAATATATTAGACTCTAACACCATCAGGAGGAGACCTACATGCAATTTATATTTCTTTTTTCCTTAACAGTGACCATGGTCTGTACCACATCACTATAGTGACAGTGCATTGATGTACTCTTGTTTTTATTCCTTATTCTTGCATTGCAAGGCCTGCTTCTGTGCTGTCCTGTGCCCACTCTGGTTTTACTGACATCGCTGAATTTGCAATGGTTCAGCATCATTATTCACATTCAATTTTACCGTGCCCTCAGAATCAAGAGTATAATTTACAGCCTAACGTTTGGGACAGTGGGGATGTCCACTGAGTAAATTTAAGGCCTAAAAACATTCAAAATTTTATACACTTACATTTGTCTGCTTTGGGTAGACCTAATGGGAAATCTTTCCCTTGAAGAAGGATTTATGCAGCCTGTGCTGCAAGGCATTTACCTGCCGTTCCTCCGTATCTGCCAGTATCAGCGTTTCCAGTCTCCAGGTGAGCCGCTCTCTTCGGGTTCTCCTGCCCAGCGCTGGGAAGTACTGTGAGGTTTCAGACCAGAAGCCTCTGACTTCTTTCAGAGTACCAAAGACCAGAAGTCATCTCAAGTGTCCTGAGCTATAGCTTCAGATGTGACTTTCTGCCTCTTAATACTAAAATGTCTCCAAAGGTTAAGACCTCTAACATGCATTGCATTATATAATGTAATATAAATAATGTCAAAGTTCATAAGAGTTATATGGCAAATATTGTTTTAATCTACATCTTGCTTTGAAGGTATATGGAACGAGAGCTCTCAGTTGTGTGAATATTTGGAAACTATAGATACAAATAATAATACATGAATAGAAAAGAATACCAAGAATAATTAATATTCTAAAATAAAAAGATAGTTCCTTGCTTTCTCTGAAATAAACAGTAGTAGCTGCAGGTTATTGAGATGCATCAGGCAAATGAAAGAAGTCTCAGCGAGGTGATTTTACAAGTCATTCCAGTAATATGTCCAAGACCTTTTTGTAAGGAATTCAGGCTTAGAGTTTCCATTGCTTGACAATACATTAAGATGATGTTTCTTTCAGAAGATAAAGCTTACTCCTGTACAGAGCTGAGGCAGGTATCGCTTACCTCAGTGTAAGAGGACAGAAATGTGGTATAGGTTTCACTTTGGCATCTGACTCAAGTTAAACTCATTTGCTTTAGATTCTCTCTGATCTCTTCTTCCAGGAAAGAATGAGTATCCCCAAAAAAGAAATGAGGTATGAGTACTCAATGACTTTTTTTCAAAAAATCTACCAATTGATAACTAAGATTGGAACCATCTGCTGAACTTGAATGTCCTAGAAATAGCTGAGATTTTGACTGTTCTTGATGGAGGAAACAGCAGCTAGTAGAAGTATTACCACCCCCACCACCCCAGCAAGATGCACACTGTGAACTTCTTCTGGAGAAGAGGGTAGGGAGCTTCTCCTGGCTGTGGCAGAGCTTTTCTGTGGGTGAGGAGGGATGGATTTTGAGTTGGGCCAGGTCATGTCATCTGAGAAACTTGCCTTACTTTTATTTCTTTCTCAGATCTCTTTCATGTCAGTGAAACTGTGGTCATCAGCACTAGGGGGATTTTTTTAAGTAAGTTAGTGATTTCCAAATTCTGGGATCCTTTAAAGGGTTGAGTTTTGGAAGCAGAGACTTCTCAAAAAAAAAGTAAAATTTCTTCTGTGAGTTTTTAAAGCCATCTTTACTTGAAATGCTTTTATTATATTAACTATTTTTTAAAAAAATAGATGTTACAAATCTAATAATAATTAGATTTACATCACGGTAATAGGGGACGGGTAAGATCTGTGTTTCATGTTTCTCTCCTTATCTAGTGGAAGGTGTCCCTGGTCATTGCAGGGTGGTTGGGCTAGATGACCTTTAAAGGTCTCCTCCATGCCAAACCATTCTAAGCATTCTCTGAGAAGTGTGTTCAAGTTAGTTCTTTTATGTATGGAATCGCCCATAAAATGCTGGAGATTTCTGTGCACATTAATGGCAGCTATGGGTTTTACATGGAACGGTAAATAAAATTAACATACGTGCCGAGAAAACAACGGACTACAAAAAACTTCAGGTCAGACTCTGGTGTTGTACAAGTGGCAGCTCTTTCGCTGAAAGCACAGTTGATGAAGAGGGAATGAGGGTCCCAGAGGAAGATATTTATGGTGGCTCAGCAGTCGAGCTGACTGAAGTAAACGCCAGGTTTCCACCTGGCAGTGCTAACCCATGCGCCTTTCTAAAGCTGGCCCGCCCCGAGCCCCAGGGGCTCTGCAGCTCCTCCAGCTAGTGACTGTACCAAAAGGCAGGTGTCAGCACTGCCTTCTGTGAAGACTCCTCTCATTAAATTGAAATGAAATAATACGAACTAAAAATCGTCGGGAGTGGTTCTCGGTTGCTGTCGGGTTATACGGAGTGCCAGCAATGGTGCTGATTCACAGTTTCTGAGGCTGTGGCTCACAGTTTGACCTGACCTGTTAGTTCCCTCCGCCTGAGCGGGAGCAATCCGAGCAGAAATCTCTCTGCCACCAGGGGAACTTTGGAACAGCAATAAAGCAGTTGGGTTCCAACTAACCTCATTTTTTATCCTTCATTGCTTATTCTCCTTGATTATTGCAGAGGTGAAGTTGCTTCCAAAGTCCCCTTAAAGTTGTCTTCGCTGATCTGTCTTTGCCAGCGTAACTGGTTGTGATCACTCAGCTCCAGTTCTGACAGTGGTGTAAGGTCCTCCAACTCCGCAGCTCAGAGCTGGGTCTTGCAGTCCGCAATCACGTATATATGTACAAGCAAAACTCTCCATACTTGTTCCGCAGCAATCGTATGCATTCAGATCTAAGCATGGATCAGCTGCCAGCCTGATCTTTCACATTAACATTTTTATTTAACAAAACAATCTTTTAAATACAATTTTTATGCTGCTGCTTCTCTCTGTGTTGTATAGAGAAGCAGCAAAGGCAAATTCAGCCCGTCTGCATTTTCATCTCGGGTAACGGTAGGGTTAGGGTTTTTTCCAAAGCAGCTCAAGAGATGAAGTCTTTAAAGTTCTGACCTCAGAAGACGAGCTGATACCCTGGCAGGGGAGGGTTATTCTGAGCAGGTTTTGCCTGTGTGCATGCTTATCTAGTCGGTCTTTCTTCTTAAGAAACCTTCTTTCTTCCAAGAGCCAATATACCTAAAAACACTTAAAACATTAAGCAAAACTAAGATAAGAGATCTGCTCTGCCTTCTCTGCAGAGGGGACAGGCGCTATAAGTAAGGGCTAATTACCAAAAACCTTTCCAGCTAGTTCCACTAGTATTTGCACAGACTGGTAATGCTAAAATGACTCTGTATGGTTTGGTCACATTTATTTGCAGGCTGTGATATATACATAGAGAGAGAGAGAGAGAGAGAAACTGGTAGCCTGTTTTAAATTGTTGGTGATTTGTAGTATCTCAGGACGGACTTTCTGAGTGCTCAGGACAGCATTTACCGCTCTCCTTAACCTCCACCTCAGTTTCATTTGACTAATGGACATTTCTATTCCATAGGCGGGAGTGACACCCCGTTGCCAGAGGTGTGGGTGTCACACCAAGCCCCACATTGCCTTCTGGCAAGCAGGGCAAACCAGTCCTTCCTCCAGCCTTGCAGGCAGCACTCTGGGCTGTGAGGGAGCATCCTGCGGGCTCAGCCCCTTCACCAGGCAAGGAATTGGGTTTCACAGTGGGGGAGGCCTCCTAAGCTAAAAATGAAAAACTCTCCCAAGACTGAGATAAAAGGGTGACTTGGAAAAAACCCCTAGAAATCACAGTCCTTCAAAACAAGGCTCCTCTGTAACCCCATATAGATTGGCAACAAAGTTCTGATTTTCATTTCAATTTCTCCAGGAAGTAGTAGAGTAGTTTTGCATTTACATTAATTTAAAGCTGTCTCTAGATGGCTTCAGAGAATAGAGAGAACACATCACTGTGCTTGAGGAAGGTACTATAGCTCATGGGCAACCTTCCATCCTTGTGGGTAGGATCTGGCGGCAGCCCTCTGCCTGTCTTCCTTAATTAGCTGAGAGAAGACCAGGCAGTGCCCCACATTCCTTGCTTGCTGGCTGCCGATGTGACCTGGAGCAAATCCCCGTACTAAAAGCACTTATAAATGGAACGGAGGTGATGGAAATGTGGTTTGTTCACTGTGAATATCCAGCTGGGATAGTTGGAATAACTGCAAGGGAAGAATTGCCTTTGCAAATCATGTGCCTGATTTATTGGTCAAACAGTTTTTTTAGTCCTCGCTATTTAGTCAACAAGGACATTAAGATGTCCAGAAAGAAAAAAGTGGAACGATTGGTTCCCTGAACTAGTCTTAATGGTCACAAATCCAATATTTCAGACTTTTTGCTGAGCGCTTATAAAGTAGAGTCAGTCGGCTTCATTTAAATAGATGAACATTTATTGTAGAGTTATACCTGATTTCATGCTTTCCTTTATTGATCACTAGATCTTTTCCATATCACATAAAATTACGGTTACCTTAAAACTGATCTGTAGATATGCATGAAACAGCACCTAATGTGGACATGAAGTCTGAGCATTCTCAATGCATAGGGCGAGTCTTGTGAAACCTTCTTTTTAGCAGCTGAAAGTCTTGAACCATTCACTGAAATAAGACAACTATTTGATTTCAACAAAATTGATTCTGCTGTCAATAAAATCACTGATAAACACTTGAGTTGGATTTGGGGCTTCTGAATAATATATACATATATATGTAAAGCTACATACACAAACTTTTTTTAGAACACAAAAATGAATGCTCCAGCTTAAAGTTTATTCATCTAAATAGCTGGAGAGAATATCCACTTAACCACATAGCCTAAACACATTGAAGGAGGGAAAAGGTGTTCATTTTCAACTGTGTTTATTTTTTCACCAGTAAAAACAGAAGAAAAATAATCATAGTGCCTATGAGAAAGATTGTGTTTCAAGGAGTGTGCAATGTGTACCACAATTATTTTAACTGCAAATGGAAGCTGCTTTTAGACTGAGTGTGGTTGAAAGGAAATAATCTTACAAAAACTGTCACACAGCATCCCAGGAAATGTTTTGGTTTGGTACGTTTGGCCTCCATTTTTGTGGAGCTGTACATTCCTGTCCATGGTTTTAAAGGATAAAAAAAGAACTGATTTCAGAATCAATCTGTATTTTGACTCGTTTTTATACTCCCAACACCTAGGTTGGTTTACTATATGTGTAAGCGAAGCTGAACAGTATCATTTTTCTGCTTACTGTCACAAATGAGTTTCATCGTGTTATTCACACAGTCCTTTTTCCCTGCTGAAGTGATGTGGCCCTGCTGTTGCCAGATGTCTCTCTCTTAAGGCAGAGGTTTCATTTGTTAGCAAGGCCACAAAGAGGGTCAAGACTAATCCATCTGAAGACAGAAACTTTCTTCATTCAGCCCTGCTGGTGGGAGGATCGGCTGGGGTTAGCTGGAGTTTCGGACAACAAGCTTCAGGGGGTCTCTAGCGTCTCGGCACATGCAGAGGTACCTGCCTGGAAAGCCCAAGTCTGCTGCTGCTGAAGTCAATCCTTCCACTCTCACCTGCAAGCCTCTCAGTTTTGGGCTAAACGAACCAGGTAGAAAGGCTGAAGCGTCCAAAATAACACATTCGCAGGGAGGATCAAGCAAGAAGAGAGGCAGAGGCGGCAATATCTTTATTTCTGGAGTCCCAGCAAAAAGGGGCGCAAGTTCTTTGTAAAATGACTTCCCACCTGAACAGGGTGAAACAGATCGAGGTGTCCCAGCAGCAGCCACGGGGACGGGGAGAAATCTCAGCGTCACCCACCCGTGTCCAGCTGGGGTGGCGGCAGCTCCCGGGATCCCCCAGCTGGGGCAGCCACGGGGGACAGGGTGCCCACCCCTCCGGCAGCCTCGCGTGGGTATCCCTCCCCTTCCCCGGTGCCCAGCATTGTGTTTTCGCACACATCCCCAGCAGTTTGTGCCGAACCGCTCCGTGCCGAGCTTGTTCATCCTCCAAACCCCAAAGAGGCTTTCTGCTCCAGTGCCTCCAAAAGCGCCTCTCTAGTTGATGCCGGGTACCCCCCAGGCAAAGCCTCGAGTCGCTGTGGCTCCCTGCCACCGCCGGCCCCGCTCACGCGTGCCGAGCGCCCTAAATCTCGGCCGAGGCCCAGCCTGCTCCCAGGCGTGTGACGGAGGGTGCAGGGCTGGGGGCTGGGAGGGCAGCGGGCGCTCCCCGGCTCCGCTCTGCCTCTGTCCCGGCTCGCTCGGCTCCCCCCGCATCACTGCTGGCCACCACCCTGCAGATCCCTGCTTTCCTGGCTAACGCTTGGGCTTTTTCTCTTTTTTTTTTTTTTTTCTGGGTAGCTCAGAATAGCTGTCTGAATCTGTCACTTGGCTTCTGCTAATGCATGGGTTTTGCTTGAAATCTGCCTTATTTTAGCGGTGTTAGGCCAAGTGCTTTTGAACACACCAGTGTTACAAAATAGCAGATAAGTGTTTTACTTTCAAAGCTGCTCTTCCAGGCACCTCATCCCCCAGGGCACATGCGCTCAGGTGAGTTTGATGCTGAAACCCACTGGTCTAATAAGAAGGTTTTTTCTTTTGCTCAGGGCTAAGGACAGGTTCGGGTAGGAGTATAACACTGCCCCAGGTAAGGCTCCCACCCACAGGCAACCCACACACCTGTGTTAGATGAAGCTGTTCACCTGGTTTGCAGTCACAGCTGAAATCACTGAGGACATCCTTTATCTCCCCACCATTGGGCTCATATTCAGGTTTTTTTCCCCCTTGTGTGCTTGTACCAAAAAGGTTCTGTTCTGCTGTGAGGAGGCATCTCTGGCAGGATGTTTGTTTCCTAAATATGCCATTTCTGAGTAAATGTTCAGGTTAGGAAATACTTTTTTTCGTGTTAGGGGTTTTTTTCCCCCCCTTTGGTTTGTGCTGGATTTTTTCTGTAGTAGTTATTTTATTTGTTCTATGGCATAGTAACTGAGTTTATTAGACTGAGTGGAGATTAAGGTATTGGAGCACAATAGTATTGTAGCTTTATCTTAAAGCTTTCAGTCCATTCAGAGCTATGGTTTGTTGTTTTGAAAATGTACCTGCTTGGTAAGAGAGTATCACCTTTGTTTTCCCCTTCACTCAAGGGTAAATTGCAAGTTTCTTGTCTGCTGCTTTCCAGAATGGAAAAATCTGAAGCTTATTTAGAGCGTGGTTTATGCCACAGTAGGTACTGCATACTGTCCAACCACCCGGCAAACCAGCCTATGTGCTGAGAACTATGCTAACTTTCAAGGGTGCAACTTAAAATGTAACAAATAAGAATGTAATGAGATTGGCTCATAAAATTCCCATTAAGAGTCATGTTTGATACTTGCTTAAAATTTCATGTGCTTATGGAATGCCATTTGCCAATGTTAGAGACGCATTAATTATGACTGCTTTCTGAAGCAAGGCTACAGCATGTATTATACAGCTTCAGAAATTTCCTGTGACAATCTGTATCCTAATAATTCAAACCACTTTGCTTAGGCAGTCATCTGCAAAACAAAAACTTTCCTCAAATCACTTAAATACTTTCAATTTGTACTCTTCACAGATCCATAGCAAGCTGTTAAAATGCTAACAAGTACCTCTTAAGCTGTATTTAAAGTTATGTCTACTACTAATGGCAAACACTGCAGTTACTTAGTAGCAAAATGCTTACTGAAATTTCACTGGTACTATGCAAAATAAGAGTATGTCTTATTGTAAGCATCTTTTTTGCTAGGACTTGGTGAGTATATGCACATGCAGATCACGGTGAAGCACTTAGTTACTTGCAAAAATGTCTCCACTCCAGCATAGCTGAAGAAGCAAATGTGATTGTTAAGCTATTCTGTTTCAGGAGTAGCACTGCTCCATAAAATGAAGGGCTTGTTACTAATTTAATACTACTTAAAATAGTGCCTTTATGTCTATAGGTTCCAGATGCCTTCTAACCTTCAGTAGAAGAGCTTGTTTTTCTTATTCTCCTTCAGTACAGTGAGATACAAAATTATAGGTGGGCAGGCAGTAAAAAAAGCAAACACTGACAAAACTCTGATTTTACTCTCTTTCTGGTGAGTTTGTGGCTGTCTTTTTAACTCGTTATTCATGAGCACTATTACAATAGGATTCACCAAGATGCAAAGAAGAGGCTGACATTTTGGGAGGCTCTGACTGTTTGCAGCAGATGAATCGGAGCAAGCCAAGGCCCAGGGAAAGGGTGGGTCTCACCCAAGCTCAAGACAGACTTCAGGAGATCTGTGTGCCGAGAATTAGAGAACAAATGCTCTGTGAACCTCCTCCATATTCAGATGGATATAAGCCAGATAGACAGATCCAGGTCAGTAACGAGGAGCTACTTGCAAAACTAGGTGGGGGAATGTACTCTGAAGATAAGGCTTCTTAGTAATTTCTCTACCAGAAAAAGAGGTGGCTCCAAATACAAATTTTTGCTCAGCATCATCACATGAGAGCAAAACCAGAGAGTGACTGGCAGGTAAAGCCTGTGATGTTTGGTGCCTGGGTGTTCTTGACCCACAGCTGTATCTCCTAACTCATCAGTCTGACAAATGACTTGTGCTAGGAGTGGTGGATGAAGTAGATTGTCTAATCCATTATAAAGGTGATATTTTTTAGCAGGGCTGACTTCTTTTTAAGGAATCAAGGTGGCTAGAGGAGAAAAAAAAAAAGCACTATTATAGCTAGAAAAAGAGTTGCTCGGTTTGAGAGATTTGCTTAGTTATTTCCTCTACTTCTCCTGAAGTCAGGCCAGAGAAAGTTACAAGGACTTAATTTTAGGGGCTTGGGGAAGACAAACTTTTTAAAACTAGTTTCCTGTAGCCTGGGATGGCAGGTAATGGTACTGATTCTACAGACAGATTGGGTACTGCAGGCATACATACGCCTGTCATGCTCCACTCAACATATCTCATTTATAACAGTCTCTTCCTCCTATTTCTCTCTTCATTCAGAAAATGTTCCAACGCAGTGACTTGGGGTGATGGGAGTGGAGGGAATATGGCTTCTCTCCAACAGCTAATACAAATCCCTACAGCTGCTATATGTCCCCTGCTTTCTTTTTGGTGTCTTATATAAAGTCTCCAGTTGTCCTTCTCAGGGTTTCTCCTATGGTATCTCATGCTCTAGTTCTTTTTCTGTCATGCTTGATAGTTTGCTGCTATTCTTTTAAAAATACTACTGCTATTCTAGGCTGTGATTTATACCGGGGATAACAGACATGACAGCTCTTCAGGACTTTCTTTAAAAAAAAAAAAAAGCGATTCTGGTTTTGACCAAGTCTCCAGGAAATCTGGAGGCCCTGAGACTGGTCCTGATAGCCAGAAAGATGCACTGGGTGGAGGTGTCTGCACAGGGGTGGCTGAAGCTTCCTGGGAGATGCCGGGGAGCTGAGATCACTTGTGAAATCACTGCTGAGCCAATGCTATTCTGAGAGCTGATGATGTAGGGTAGGGAATTTGGTAGGGAAGAGTTTTATGGTGAACCACAGTTTATGGACATTGGTTGTCCTCTTTGCAACCAGCAGTGTAAGGAACATGGGAAGCCAATGTAGAGCACAGCACATGAACGAGGTCGGTGGGAACAGATGGATGCAGGTGTCTGACAAGGCCTGCAGCTAGCAGGGGAATTGGGAGAAGGGGAGATCGTGCCTTTCCCTCAGAGCTGTGCTTGATCTGTGAGCTTTCCAGAGCACTGCAGTGTTCACGTGCTTTTTGGTTGCTACTCTTGTTAACAGTCTGTATTTTACCAGTGGATATAACAGCTTCTTGACCCAACCTCCATAAGGTATGCCTTGCTCTGGGAGCTTAGTTTGAACTGAACACTGTTTATAGATTTACTGGTGATAACTTTTACTGTTAATGGAGACCAGCAAGTTATAGAGATGTAACTTTTGATTTCAGATCAAATGAACCTTTTATTCCTATCTAGTTAATTGAGCCAATATAGAGTAAGTTCTCTAACATACAGCTTTTCCTCTCTGTGAATTAAATGGATTAATCTTTCCTAGAAAGATATCACTAATTATATTACTGTACTGGGCTATTAATTCCTTTCCTTGAAGTTACTATTTTTATATGGCTACATTAGCCTGAAGTAATTACAACCCCAGTATTACTTGAAGCCCTTCGGATTAGCACTCTTCTGCTGAAATTTAACTGCTTCTACTAATGTCTTACAAATACTGGGATGGAATAACAGTGCGTAGAGGGAATTTCAATAAGCACTATCAGAGCAATAGCTGAAGGTACCCTAACATACTAGTATTCCTTTTTTTGCCTACATAATCACATTGCTGTTTGAGAAGAGGAAGAAAGTGTTCCCTGTTAGTATGTGTTAGACTTTTTAGATGCTAGAAATTATAAGCCATTTATTTTATCTGGTTGATGATAGAAAAATAAGACGATGACTTACGAGCTGTTTGAAGTCTGTGAGATTGCCCAGGGTCTAGAATTCACAATGCCAAAGGCTGAATTTCTCTTGTTTGTGTTATTAGAATTGCAAAATGTTGGGCTGCTGTTGTGTGCAAGAAGTGGTGTTAGTGAAGTGCTTTCTGGTTGTCGAATAACCTATTTCTTAGGTAGGCAAGGCCTACCTCATCCTATGTGTGAGAAGGTAAATGGGAAGAATTGAAAAGGGATTTGTCACCCGAGAGGAAGACTTCTCGCCTCAGTTTCATGAAAGATATATCATGAAGCCAACAGGAGTGAATTTCATGATTTATGGATTAAATATCACTTTAATCAAGGACATGTTTTAAGTAGCCAGTTTAATCATTGTCATCAACTTCATCAGGGTGATTGAAACCATCATTACTTTAGCAACTGATTAGCAAGAGCTGGATGTGATCTTGCCACTAATGCTTGATCTGCTCATTAGAAAGGTGTCAGAAGTCCCTGACAGTATCTCTGCATAATCTGCCCTAGTGCTTTTGCTGTATTTTACTAGAGTGTGTGGATTTTTCCTTAGATTAAACTTCTTTCAGTGTAATTCAAATTAATTACTTTTTTGTATTACAAATACCTGAGTATTTATGCATAATGCTTGTTGATAAAAGCAGAGAGAGCAGAAGTCTGTTTGATTGCTGCTTAAGCTTTATAACCAGGGCCAAACAAATCATTAACTATTTAAATAGTTTTTTTTTAAAAAAAAAGGATCTAAAAGAAAGGATTGGAGTTTCTGGAGGAAAAAAAAATTGCATCTAAACAAAGCAAAATCTCAAAGCAATGTATGCTGGAGTAGACAGGCGATTGATCTGTGGTCTGACAGAAACAATGTTGGGCAACGCCAACAAAATGATAGTCAGTTTGGAAGTTAAGGTATGAGGTTCCCCATCTGGAATAAGAAGATACATTGATTAAAACATGATTCATGTGTAGCACCGCCCTGGGGTATTTGGTGCAGATAAAGGAAAAGTGAGAGTTTTTAAGTAATTTAGAGTAGGCCATGTAAGAAATAAGCAGCAGCAAAGGTTTCAGGAGCATAAAAATGAGTTTGAGAAGCAACTAAATTAACCATAAGCTATACAGCAAGTTACTTGTAGAGGTGATGAATCCAGCCAGCCAGAGACTTGGGGAGCAGGGCTTTCTGTTGAATTAAGATAAATTATGCCTGGTTAGGAAGCAGCCCTCTTGGTCTGGTTTTCAGATATTTTTTTTTTTCTAAAATAAAAGCAAAAGTCTTATTTTGGTTATTTAACTTCACAGTGCCATCAAAGACACGGGTACTAGCAGTCATATCAGTAATCTTGAAAGATTTTTATCTCAAATTATTCAAATAATCCAGATTTTGCTTTGGGTTCTTGATAGGGGTTAGCAGTTGGTCTGACAAGATTATAATGAAAATGGAACAAAATTCTCCTAAAATGCTTCCCAGCACACAGAGGAAAATCGAGCAGTCCTCAGCTGAATGTGAGAGACTTGAAGATTTGTAATCCAAGTGTGGTGATTTCTGGCATAAACTAGTGATATGCCTCATCTGTATTCAGATAGGGATTGGGGAAAGGAAGCCAAGGATGTTTTTGTCATTTTGCAGTAACCGCTGTGGGAAAGGCAATCATTCCCAGCAGCAGCCTTCCCAAAGAAGCAGCAAATACGAGTAATGAGGAGGGCTCCTGGCAATGCACAAAAAAGTGCAGAGGGACACAGAATTTCAATTTGGTTTCAGAATGTATGGAGAAACATCAGTTTGAAACTGAAGAAAACCATTTCGTTATCTTTATGGCTTACAAACTGACCCTAACGACCAGCCAGACTGAAGAGGAAGTGACATGGAAAGGAGAATTTAATGAATGTGGGGAAAGTAAGGATAAAGGAGTTAGAAGGATTCTTGGACAGGGGAACAAGAAACGGCTCCACTACCTTATTTCTTGTATTGAAAATTGTGTTCTTGTCATCTTGAAATATGTGGGAGACCACCTGAGACCAAGTGACATGTACTGATTTAACAGCCGTAATCTCTTTCCATTTTGGGACAGGAACACTTGTGTCAATCCTGTTCGGCTGTTTACGACAGGCATTTATTTCCCCAGTTGTAATGGCTTGTTTCCAGTACCAGTTTTTCCAGGGCTTTTCTGGCTCCTTGGTTCAGTGAATGCTGGGGTGCCTTATGTATTGGCTGCTGAGGTCTTGAGGACCTGTTTTCATTATTAGTGGGGTATTTCTCAGAGCATTGGATTCTCCAGATCCACACAAGTGGCTTCCCAGCTGTTAAAATATTTCATGGGACTGAGCAGAGCACCTCCAAACCAACGCAGTATTCTCTGCCATCACGGGGTACCTGGAGATGATGTTTTTGAGCCTGAAGCTGACAGAGGGGATTTCATCAGGTTTCCTGCACTGGCACGGGTATCTGTCTTTGCATGGAGAGTTGTGCTGTCGCTCTACCTCTCTGCCCGGCCGAGCGAAGGCGGTGCGGCTCCGGCGCTGTGCTGCGTCCACGCTGCAACCCGGGCCCAGCCTGACGCCGCTGTTGCACCGGAGCTGTGCTCGCCAGGCTGGTGTCAACCGGGTTTGTCACTGCTCACGCGCGTAGGAGAACCGCGCTTTCGTTTTATTCTTTGGGCTGATAGCATCAAAGGAGTGTTCCTGCTGTGGCTGCTGTTTCAAAACACATACTGAAATTTTATTTCTATTACTCCTAATTAGTGACAGTCTTTCTCTTGCTTACCTTCGTTTCCTACCCTGCAGGTGGGCTTTAACAGACACCCCCCTCACCCCCCAACCCCCCTTCCACTGGGTGTTGTTCTCCATGTTGCCTAGAAGGAGTGTTTGGTACAATTAACAGGCTTTGTATGGTAGTACCATTGTTTTGAGAGAGTGTTTTGGAGTATCTGTGTGCTTGGCAATTGCTGAAGCCAGCAACTGCTGAAGCAGCAGCACCTGTGACTTTCTGGAGAGAGGAGAAATGAGCTGCAGACAGATGGACTGTGCTGGGGAGCAGCAGCCAGGCTTGGCAAACCCTGGTCACTGACTGTGTCGAGGCCACGACTGCTTCAGTATCCTAAAACGAGGTGTCCAGGTTTCTGCTCCCATGCAGGAGGACAATCAAACCTTCTAAATGTAACAAATAATCATAGCAGCAGACTGCAGGAGTGCCAAAAGTGGCAATGAAACAATCTGATGACTCCCAGTGGCTTGTCAGCAGTAACTAATCCTGCATGCGAGTTGACAGCAGCTCCCGGCTCCGGTGGCAAGAGCTGTGCCTCCAGCCCATGCTGGTCCCTGTTCAGCCAGAAGCTGGACATGGGGGTTGCCCTAGACCACCTGGATGGGAACCAGTGTCTTCTAAAACAGTGACGAGGATGGGGTTTACCATTGGGCAAGGTAGTTCCCAGCTCTTAATTCTCTTTCAGTTAATACTATTGCAGTGTCTTCACCACTTTAGTGGTTGTGGGCAGCACCGAGAAGGACAAGTATGGGGCAGGTCAGCCAGATTTCTAAAGCATGACATAGAGCTTTCTGAGCAGGAGACTGGTTGTGCTACTGTGTCTGTACCTGAAGAAAGAATTCAGTTGTTGCTGTAATGAAAAATGGTATTTAACTTCTCTTCTTCTTCCTTGTTCCTATTTTTCCAATGTACTTCCTTCTAGATTTCTTTATATTACTACTATCTGTTTTAGTTGATCTAATTATGTGGTCAAAATGAGCAGATGGAGAGGGATGTGCTATTCCCTAGCATGTTCTAAATGACATCAGCCCACTGAGTTTAAGCATCAGTGCAAATAGCCAAAGCTAGAACCATAAACAATTGCTGTATCTAACACAAATGATGTGTCTCAGCCTGCTAATGGAGTGGGCATATATTAACCTCCCACCAGCATGGCAGAATTTCAGAAAGTTCATGCATATGCTGTCTTGTTGACCTGCTTAAAGAATAAGAGTATTTACTTTTATAGGTTGCTGTGAAAAGAGATGGTGCATTTGCAACAGGAGTGTTTTGTAGGTAATGTTAAAATTACTGAAACCTTTGAAAGCAAATCTACTGTTAAATATAATAAAAATAAATTCTTGGGGCGAGGGTGCAATTAGGAGTCCCAAAGACACGCAAACAGTATTATGCCAAATCAAATTTGCGTTGTTTAATTAAGGACTGCTAACACGCAAAAGGCTAAGAAATTACCTGATTTGGGTCACTTTTAGCATCATTCATACTGAATGCTTCTATCTTAGGTGTGTAAATACCTGTTAAATAAGTCATCCTTTTTTCTAAGGTTAAAGCAAGAAGTCTATCCAGGAGTTTCAGGAAATGGGGATGAAAAGGGACATCAAGAAGCCAAAGTAACATCAACTCTTTCATTCATTTCGAGGGGTGCTTGTTGAACTTTTCTTCAAAGCTTGTGTCATTTCCCTGAGCAATCTCTTCTATTAATTTCAAATTTGAATCCTGCATTTCCTTTTCTGCCAGTGAAGACAATTACATAATTTGGTTTCTTCATCTTTGACACGCAGAGATCGTCACCATTTCCCACTTCCTCTGTAGCTTTGAGTACTTGAAGACTGGTACAAATTTCTCTCAGCCTGGGGTGCCTGTGTCTCTGCAGAGGTGTTGTTCTGGAGCCGTCTTGCCCTCATGACTCCCTTCCACCAAGGAAGATTTCAGTCAGTGCCTCCCCCAGTTTAAACAATGAAAACTTAGTAATTACGGAGAGCAAAGTGTTTTGCCATTAATTCAGCCCCCATGTTGCAGTTCTTTTATTTAGCCCATGTTTCTTCTCTTGTATCAGAGGGTACCAAAAGTTTTTTTTATTATTCTAATCAAGATTAAGTCTCTCCTGGGGCTTACCCTACCTACAAGGTCTGCTCTCCTCTCAGGGAAGAAAATTGGACTGGTTTGGTACAGTTAGCGCTTGACAAACCCATGTTTCTTATTAGTACCTGCAGACCCTTATGAAACTTAACCCAAAAAGAATTAAATTAATTCAAGTGCAAAAATACCTTTATTTTCTTCTTTGTTCCCCCAAATAGCTGCTTCTTTCTGGTATCCCTTAAGAAAAGATACTTACTGGCTAGCCTGGACCTCCTTCTTCCTCCCACCCTCACTTCTTTCTCAGGGGCACTGTGCTTGAACTTTTCCAGTATTCCTAGACCGTTTGTGAGCTCTTAAAGGTAATGATTAATAGTTTGGAGAGAAACTGGCTGAAGCAACGTCTTCCAAGACAAATTCCATAAAGCCCAAGGAAAGTACTTGCAGAGGCAGGAATACAGAAGCTAATGTGCCCAAACAGTGGCAAGTGTCAAGGGTCATGACATGCAGTGCCACAAAGAGAAATCCACGGCAGGCAGTAGGGAAAGGCAGCGGATAAAACGGAGGCTGCTCGCCTTGCAAAAGGTCACCCCTGTATGTGTTAATAAACCATATAGCTTTATTTACAGAGCAAAGGAAATAAAGCAGTTCTCCTGCAGCTGGGGCCCTGGCAGGCATGAGGGGTTTATTACAGGTGAGCGGTGATGGTGCTCCCCCTGGTCCTGCCTGTGCCTCGGGGAGCTCATCCTGCCAGGCTGGACACTGCTACTGCCTGACTTGCACCAGGCTTTGAGGCTCGTGTACTCTCTGCCATAACCACACACAAACTCTGGGCAGTGTTGTAAGCAACACACAGCTGGGTTTTTTTGAAGAGAATTAATTAAAGTATGGGTTTTGTGGACTTCAAAGAACAGATGCGCTAATAAACCATGGTGATATTCTGTGTGTATTTTAAAAGCATATTTCCATGGATAGCCAATAAAAGTTATTCCAAATTAATGTACTTGGAATTCATATTTTTAATGTTCCCTGTGGGAGTTTCAGTTCAGAAATAAAGTAGCTTTACTTAATTTTTAATATGGCTACTGCTCTTCCGCTAGTTCAAAGTGATCAATTTATTAGACATTTTAAATGTTTAAACACAAGCCTGAGCAGCATCTTCCATGGATTTTCACAACCGGAGTATGGCAAAATGAAGTTCCAAGAAATAAATTTGTGTGTGTCAGGATATCTAATGTCTAGTGCATACTAAAAAAAGCATAGTAAATGTGGAATCAAGGTTCTTTACGCTAAAGTAGCTTTAGGGGAAACTGGGAATAACAACAATAAAAAGACTTATACTTGGGTGTTTTCTGAGCATTCTCATGGCTCATCAGTGACATGTTATATACCGGAGATATTACTATATGTATACTACATATACTTCCCTATGGAGATAGGAAGCTGGGAAGGAACAACTGTACATGTCATGATCATATAGAATGGATATGAATATAATTGCCTTCTCTGCTTCAGTCAGTAGGAAACCACTGAGTCAAACTGCTGAAGAACAATCTTACCTGTCCAGTTAACGATCAAACCAAAGAAAAAGCTGTTGTGTCCAGTTGACATAAATGCTTCTGAAAACTGGGATGAACTTTAGGTTACTTATTCTAACTGAGATAAAAGTTTCCAGTTTATCCTTCAGTAGTTAATAGGAAGTTTGCTTAATCAGAATTGTTTAATTGGTTTTACCAATCACCCACCACTCACTACCCAGGGAATAGAACCCCTGCATGGCCTCAAAGAGGGGACTGAATTCTTCAAAGTACATGCATATTGTAGCACCAAGGATGAATTTTCCGTCGGATGTGCTTTTAGCATCTTATTTTGACATAGTTGGGTTGTGTATGTACTTACTTATTTCCCTAAACATTTTGAGTAGCCAAAATCCAATGAAAATGTTACTTTTCCCAAGAAGAAATAGCAGCCATCATTAGCTTTCCAGAAAATTTAGACTTTTCATAAGACTGTGAGGAGACAGCATGCAGTGAATTACTGCAGCTCAGGTATATGCGTATAAGTTACATTTCAGACTGCAGGGGAGGTCTGCAGAGAAAGACCAATGGAGTTACTGAAAATGCTGGAGATCTACAGCTTCAGTTTCCACAGCTAAAACTCCTCCTGCTCCCACTGCTCCTTTTTAGGAAGCTTTCCATCCAGAGGATTGCGCCTGGTGCCCACAGGGAAAATTGCACAAGAGGATCTCAGAGAGCAGGGAAGTAAAATCGTGGGGGAGAGGGAGGGGAGGGACAGGGGAAGAAAGTAAAGAACATGCACAGAGAAGTTTATACATGGGAAAAATAGCCTCTATATATTTCTACAACAGATTATTTCTGCAGTTTGGCAAGTGACAGTTACTTCTTGTTTTTCTACCAAAAATGGTAGGAAAGAGTGGTATTAAGCACAGTTGTAATGTTTTAATTTATTCCTAATTAAATCTTACTGCATTCTATTTCACTTTCAAATTTTCCTGTGTTTATGGGTGATTTGCAATTCAGGCTTACTATTCATGTTTAAGTTGCTGTGTATGCATGTACTTTCTATGGTTGCTAACAAAAATTTAACTCAGATTTGATAGCACTACTTCTAAGAAAGGCCCAGGAAAAGTGTGTATTTTGTTTTTAAATCTCAGATACTGTTGACTGGGTTTAGAATTCAAGCTGAAAAATCAGTAGCATCTATTTTCTTCTTTTGTGATTATAGCACTGTCATGATATGTATTTTGGTCAGTGTTTTTCCTTTGGACTGTCAACTGAAGAAAACAGAAAGAATGGGGAATGGACTAAGAGGTGTGGTAGTTAAAAAAAAAAAAAAATAGTCCTCCATGCATGTATTTGTATGCATTTGCTTTGTCATTGATCAAACAGCAAAATGTGAGAAAACTAGACTTAATTCCAGCAGAGATTAATTCACTACCATTTGGCTGTTGGGCATCAGCTTGTTAAATGTGAGTCTTTGCCTTTTGTCCTCATAGTTCTGGAATAAAACTAATTGCATTCTCTTTGAGAGGGAGAACAAATAGGAAATCAAATGTCAAGAATCAGTGATCATAGCATTAGATACTGGTGGGCTTCCACATAACAGCAAAAGAGATTGAAGGGGTCTTTGGTTTTCAGCTATGAAGGACTCAGCTGAAGACAAGCTCGTGGTCATCTTCTTGCCAGCCCACTAACAGATGTTGTGCTTGATCATACTTTTTCACACATTCAGCTGACTGCCATGACTGTGCATTCCGGTACCAACTCTTACCCGATGTTTGCAATCCATTATACTTGGAAATACTTGGATATATTTGATGTAATGTACCCTAATGCAGCTATGGCTACTGCAGGGTGTTCAGCTAAGCCAGGGCAAATAGAGCAAAGCACATCTTAGCTGTGGATGGGAAGGTGGGTGGGAAACTGGCTGGAACATTGGGCTTAACGGGCAATGACCAGTGGCACATATCATTATAGAAGTGGAAAAATAAGTTTGGCTTTGCTGTCCAAAAAGAATGGCATGTATCACTTCAAGTGAAAGAAAAGCACTATTATCAGAACAAGGCAAATGCAAGATGAACAGTACTGAACCTAACCAGCCCACTGTGGGGTGCAGGTACCCCCATTAGCTGCTTGCATACTTGTTGATATAAAGCAGAGTTAAAAACTTTATTCTGAGAGAGGCTACTCAAGACAACCAAAGGTTATATATAAGCAGCTAGAAGTAAAGTATATGAAACATAATATTTAAACTCTTCTTTGCAACCAGATTAGCATAGTCTGAACAATCCCCTGTATCTAAGATTAAAACAAATGTGTAATTGCATTAATACTCGGGCTCTTGGAAAAATCAGATGGAGCTAGTTTTGTCTATCTAATTCAGAACTCTGGACTTCAATGTGTCTCCATCTACCATCAGTAATTTTAACAAAAAATTGATATTGCAGTATATTCCACAGAACTAAAAAATTAGGCAGTGAGACAGACCTATTCAAGTCTGAGTTTTGCAGTGCTTTCTAATCACTACAGAAAGTTAGTTAGTTAGAGAAAAATGTAATTTTAAGAATTTAATAATATCTCTAGAGTTTTCCCCTCTGTGCTTTCTCAGGAAATACTGGATGCCACTGAGGGCCTACATCCTAAGGCACTTCCCAACAAGGATTTCTGCTAAACAATTAGGAATATTTTGCAGAACAGTTGACCTCATTTGTGCATTCCTTTCCACAGTGTACATTTGCATGTTATGGATTCTGTAGAAATAAGGGAAAACATTAATTTAAAAAGGGGAAAATCCCATCTCATCCTGAAGACCAGTGTTGTCATTTAAACAGTATGGTGACTAAAAATGCAGCCACTGAAGCTTGTGGATAAACTGTGGCCAACTGAGTTGGGGGAAAAAAAAAAAAGAGAATTTGAGGTTCTCCCTGCACAATGTACCTCTGTCAGAGTACGCTTCTGGTGGAGTGACAGCTTATTTCAGTGGCCCAGGGGGTCATAAACATGTTTCTCCTTAATGGCCAAACATAGCTAGCCTTAGTGGCTTCCAAATCTGTGAATCAGCATTGCAGAGCAGGAGGCCATCATAAACTTGTCCATTGAATCAGATACTGATAATACATGCCTTGCATGACCAACTGCCTCAGTACAGCTCAACTTCAATATATGGAATGATGTTTCTTACGTTTACTTTAACGACTTGCTTAAAAGTGTACTGGTGCCTCTCGGGGCTTATATTTTTCTGATTTCTTTTTTTTGCAGGGGGGTGGTGGTGTGTGTTTGTGTAGACAGTGTTGTTTGGTATACTTCAACTAAATGGAGAGGAAAAATCACCTGGGGAAACCTTGTCAGATTCTGGCTAGAGGCATTTTATGACTGCAAATTTGTTGCAGAGAATCAAAGAAATGGGAGGCAGAGCATCCAGAAGCAGAATAAATTAACCTCTGTTAAATTCCATCAGGAGAGCCTGTACAGCAAAGGAAAATCCAGGAAAGTCTGCCTTTCCTTTGAAGCTTTTCTAGAGCATATCTTTAATGATGGGTGGCTGCAACTTCTTTCTAGATGATAGCGAATGTACAGATTCAAGGTTTTAAGGGCAGAGAAGATGGAGCTAAACAAAAATAAGCCCAGGGTGCCAATTGCACTGACAGTTATCTGTAAGTATTCCCCTGGGACATGAATTAAAGCACTACTACAGGTGAGTAATGCTAAAGCTATAGCATTTGAAAGTGGAGTGGGGGGATGATGTTTGAGTACTTAAATCTGGAGTGACTCCAGTGGGGGGAATTCAGAATCCTTCCTTCCACACCATGTCAGAGGGGACTGAACTATACAACAAAAGCCAGGCTCCGAACATTTGCACAAATTTAGAGAGGCACTTAGGTAAAAATGTGCAAGAAAAATGAATAGCTTGGTGAAAGCTCCTTTTTTGTCCTCCTTGTAGCAAATGTGCTTAGTAATAGGTTCATTTTGACTTGTAAAGGAATTTCTGTCAAATATAATTATCAGGGAAGACTATAACTGCAAAGGTATCAAAGCTATGTTTGCAGAAATCAGGCTTCAGAGCACTTGTAGACGGAAGATGTTTGTTGAGTTTGATTACATATCATTTCATGGGATTTTTTTCTTTATGAATCTTCCAGCTGTGGTATATGGTGTCTGTTTAAAGACAAGAATACTCCAGCAGATTTTGTGGTTTGTTTTTTTTTAAAGTCTCTGACAGCTGCATTGTGGGTTTTTTCCCTCTGTATCTGTCTTTGCTTGAGAAGAAAGGCAGGAAAGTGAGACAAAGCACAGAAATGAAGCAGTCTGTCAATATTGAAAACCTCTTAAACATAAATAATAAACTTTATTGACTAGGTAATTCTCTGATACTCTTGCTTTTTGTACTTTAACTGTTCTCACTTAAGACAGTGTTGCCTAAATACAAGGAAATTGTTTCTTTTGATATTGTTAAACTGAAATAAGCATTAGATTTGCATTAACAGACAAACAGGTTTGAAAGCATGTCAAATATTTTGAGTGCAGTTAGAAAAGCAAATGCATTTCTTCCAATTGTCTGAAGACTAATTTCATTTATATTCAGGATAAGGCCAGGATGGTATCAAGAAATGCGTGTTAATTGCTAGTTTTACTTTTTGCATGGCATGTATATTACATGTTGAAGGTATCCTTTCTGTTCATGAGTTTTTAAGGACTTCAGTGTTATATGTAGATCAAATATTGGTACCCACCCTATACATGCATCTATTCTTATCTTTGTGTATCCCATCCCAACAATGACTCCTGGCTGATGAAGATGACTTGAGCATTATTTTAAGCACAGGGAGGGAAAAAAAAGAGGTGAAATGGATTTATTTCACATTTTTGGACTGCTCAGTAGCCCACAATTCAAACATGAACTGCATAATCTAGTGAGAATTGAATGCCATTGTTTGAATGTAAGAGGAATCATCTGTTGAATTCAAATTATGAGGAACCCTGAATTGCTTTCAGCTGTCCTCACAGGTGGTTGCCATTCCTAATGATGAGTCAAGTGTCCAGGTATGTTGGCAGAGCATGAGCAGCAAAGGTGAATTGCATTTATAGGAAATCAGGTGATAACTAACAGGGGTACTTGGTGTCTTGTGTTTTGGGAGCCTGTATTGGGTTTGTGTGGCAAGGTTTTGGTAGCAGGGGGCGGGATGTTACAGGGGTAGCTTCAGTGAGGAGCTGCTAGAAGCTTCCCCCATGTCTGACAGAGCCAGTGCCAGCCGGCTCCAAGATGGACTCGCCACTGCCAAGGCTGAGCCCATCAGCAATGGTGGTAGTGCCTCTGGGATAACACATTTAAGAAGGGAAAAAAGTTGCAGGACACACAGAAACTGCAGCTGGAGGGAGGAGTGAGAAGATGTGAGAGAAACAGCCCTGCAGACCCCCAGGTCAGTGCAGAAGGAGGGGGAGGAGGTGCTCTGGGTGGCGGAGCAGAGATTCCCCTGCAGCCCGTGGGGAAGACCATGGTGAGGCAGGCTGTCCCCCTGCAGCCCAGGGAGGTCCACGGTGGAGCAGATCTCCACCTGCAGCCCGTGAAGGACCCCACACCAGAGCAGGTGGGTGCCTGAAGGAGGCTGTGACCCCTTGGGAAGCCCGCGCTGGAGCAGGCTCCTGGCAGGACCTGTGGACCTGTGGAGAGAGGAGCCCACACTGGAGCAGGTTTTCTGGCAGAACTTGCGACCCCGTGGGGGACCCACGCTGGAGCAGTCTGTGCCTGAAGGACTGCAGCCTGTGGAAGGGACCCACAGTGGAGCAGTTCCTGAAGAACTGCAGCCCGTGGGAAGGACCCACACTGGAGAAGTTTGTGGAGGACTGTCTCCCATGGGAGGGACCCCACACTGGAGCAGGGGAAGAGTGTGAGGAGTCCTGCCCCTGAGGAGGATGAAGCGGCAGAAATAACATGTGATGAACTGACTGTAAACCCCATTCCCTTTCCCCCTGTGCCACTGCAGGGGGTAGGTAGAGAATCTGAGAGTGAGGTTGTGCTCAGGAAGAAGGGAGGGGTGGAGGGAAGGTGTTCTGAGATTTGGTTTTATTTCTCATTGCCTTACCCTGGTTGATTGGTAATAAATTGAGTTAATTTCCCCAAGTCTGTTTTGTCCATGATGTAATTGGTGAGTGATCTCTCCTGTCCTTATCTTGACCCACAAGCTCTTTGTTATATTTTCTCTCCCCTGTCCAGCTGAGGAGGGGGGAGTGATAGATCAGCTTTGGTGGGCACCTGGAGTCCACCAGGGTCAACCCACCATAGAGCCATAGCCAGAATGCCTCCATCGTTGCTGTGCCAAGGAAAGTGCTGCTCAGATTATTTCAGAGAAACCATGTTGTGTTTGCTTTCAGGGCTGGAAGCTTTGAGCTGTTTCCATTATGTTTTAATGTCAAGTTTCCCCAGTGGAACTAGCAAGTCACACTGCTCTTGTACCCTTACCCAGTTCTCCTGTGTTGCTGGGGTGCTGTCAGCCCCCCTGGGTACTTGTGTAGATTCCAGTGGGATCTGGCCAGGGCTATGAATATGCAGAGGAGGGGGATGGACTTCCCCAGTGCAGGGAGATCCTCCATAACCAAAGCAGGGAGCAGAAGATTTCTCCACCCATAACTTCATACTAAATTAATTTAAGACTTGAACAGTGCAGCTAAAAGACTGCTGCTGTATTCAATAGCTTATGAATTCTATCCTTTTTCTTTGGGGAGAAAAGTCTAATTCAGTCCCTAAATGTCTGCAAGCATCACCTTGCACAGGCATCAAACCCTGATCTCCCCTAAAATTCAAATGCGATTTGCTGACGTTCAAAGCTGCAGTGGGATGACTCGTTCTTCCACCAGACAAAACCACCACCATGTGTTTTGTAGTGTCAGTACAGTGATGTAAGTGAAGAGGATACATGAGAGAGCAGGAGGCAGGATCTATTGCTCATACTTCAAGATGTAAATCAGTCAAAGATAACTTCAGGTAAGAAAGAAACCTATTCTCTATGTACTTAATGTCTAGCTCTAAATTTATGAGGACTCTTAACTCCCTCTCATGCAGCAGTATTGACTAATGTGTTTTCCCTATATACAAGTGTGCATTCATAAGTTTGTTCTGCCCACAGTATACACAGTCACAATCTTGATTACAGATGAGGACTCCCCTCTCCCAAGGCTTTTTTCCCCAAGTACAGATTCACTTTAAAAGTTTGCAGAGGATGCTGTGGTTGTTCAAACAGCTCTATCAAGTGGTACCCTGGTTGGCCACAGAGCAGCATTCTTCACAATCCAAAATTTCAAGAGATTGTTTCATAAGAAAAACAAGTTCATAGTGTGGAGTTTTCTGTCTCCTCATAGGCCATTAACATGGTAAATATGATGGGAAGGTCTGTTTCTAGTTAGAGCTGAGTTCAGGTCACTTCATTTCTTGGGTAGTGCAACCACATGCTTATAAACAGATGTCTCCTGCTTATTTTTTAGGCTTTGAAAGAACAGTATTCTGGAGGCTGTGTAAGCTAAAGTTTGCATGCCTTGCAAAAGGAACTGCTGTTTTAAGAGGGTGAGAGACATTAGAAGCCTCTAATTACAGCAGTGTAAATTGTCGGTGCTTGTATCATAGGCTATATTAAAATGTAGTTTGTGTTGGTTCGCTTTCAAGTCAAGATAACAACCTCACAGGAAACTAGGCTTTTACATCAATTAATTTAAAACTGATACGGCTCCAGTGCAGCCCGCCTTCCCTCCAGCGCAGCCTAGATAAGGAGGCACTCACCCCTCATGCTTTCAGGCACTCAGTGAATCCTGCCCTGGAAAGCCAAGCAAAGGCCAAGTATCAGTCATTGTTAATTCCCTGCTGCTGCTCCTGCAGGTAGCTTGTAAAGAGGATACGAAGGCTATTTAATTTCAGTGTCCTATAACAGCTTTATAATAAGCTATGTGTTTCTGTAATAATTTACTGTTTTAATTCTATTACATTGTTCAGGCTAAAAAGATAAGAAATAAAAATCTTATAGGCATATTTCCCTTTAGTACTTGGCAATTTTAAGGCTGAGAGAACAGGATAGGAGGGGCACAAAAAGATAAAATAATTGAACTAGATCTCACTGGCTTGAACCATGACTGTGGAGGCGGGTGAACCTGTGCAACCATTAAACATTTTGACACCACACATGGCGCTAAAAATAACTTCCCACCACGTGTGAAATTCCTGCAGTACAAAGTGAAACAGTGGCATGAATAATGGGTAGCAGGCTCTGGAAAGGGTCTTTATGATTTTGCAGCTGTAGCTTGGTGAGCTGCAGCCTTGCTCCTTCAGGTTCCTCAGCCTGCGATGGGAGCAGGATGGCACTAAGATAGGGATTAACAGACCGGGTTTTTTTTCATGCAGGTCTTCTGCCCTCTCACTCCTCCAGTTTGGCAGTGGGTAGGGCTAACAAGCAGGCAGCCTGAGGTGATGCGGTCACCACTGAAAGGCTCGAGCCCTTCTGGGATGCAGCAGAACTTCCAAAAGCTGCTGTAACTGCCGTGCTGTGCATCAACAAGCCATAAACTGCGACTTTGCAATGGGATGTTTATTCAGTGTTGTGCAACTGCAAGAAGAAAGTTAACAATGGAAAAAATTGCTACTTAGTTCATTAATACTGTAGCTGGCTTTAAAAAAAAATAAAATTAAAAAGTAGTTGGCACAGACTGCAGGATTTACTAATCAGTATGTCAGTTCATTCCCAAATGCCTCATACATCTCGAGTTATTTTTGTCCAGCTGTCTCCTGCATGTCCAGCTTGAACAGTCAGGAATAAAAAACAAAATTCAGTGCATTAGCAGTGTCCTGCTGGGACTTACTCAGGTAAAGATCTTCTAAAGACATGTAAATGGGGTGGAGGGGAACAGCTAATGTAGATATAGGAAGATATTCAGTGCCTTTTACTAAAGCTGAGAAAATACCTGCTGGTGGGCCACACACAGCATAGTTTCCTTTGTAAACTGATTTTGGAAAAATTCAAAGACTGTGTTAAAGATCCTTTACTGTAACTGTGCAGTAAGGGCTTCATAGTCTATATCCAGTTATGATATTCAAAAACTGCTTAACTCTACAGTTGATAGGACTTCTGCATATGAGAAGTTAAGCACACGGTCATGTGCTAGAATAGTTTCCCTGCACTGGAGAGCCCCCCAAGTGTATTTGAGCACAGAAATTGTTCCCTGTGTGTGAGCAGTTACATTGCAAAGTGGACAACCCCATCAGATGAGACTGGGTTTTGTTTTGTGGTTGGACTAGGAAGGACAAAGATGTGTGTTTATCAAGTCATAGAGGTGTTCAGTATCACAATAAGAAGCATAAAGAATGGGGAATTAAGAAAAGGTAATGAGACTAGGATATTTAAAACTTTCAACCAACCAGGCCTTGCCTCTGAGACTTTGCACTAATTAACTGTGATGCTTACGGGCGGGGGGAGCTAAAGGAGAAGACAGCTATCAGAGCTCAATCTTCTCTGGCAGTTTGGGTTCAACACCTTCTCATGCCCTCCTCTTGGCTTATGCTGCTGCTGTCTGTGCCAGCCAAGCTGGGGAAGGGGTGGGTGTAGGGTCCCTGTCCTCCTTGGCTCTGTCATGCTTGCCAGCACGTACCGTCCTTGCAAGTGTACTTGCTAGGGTGTCAAAGACTGATGAAATCCAATCAAGAATCCAGCAAAATCACTCAAAAGATACCTGCTGACAGCAGGAAGCTCTTGATTACACTGTTAATGAGCATACTGCTCAGGGTTTTTGTCCATTTTGCTTTTGTTTTGCTCTTTCCTTGTTTAATGCCCATTCACCATGGGCATTAGGAGCTGGAGCACAAATGTAGGCATTTGTAACAAACCTGAGGCTCTAAGGTATGTTTTTGCTAGAGAGGAAACAACAAATGCTTATGTTCTTTTGAAGTAGCTCATCTGAGCTTTGAGCAATGGGAGAGATTTCTCTTGGCAGGCACAAAAAGGAGTCTAGCTTTAAGTCACAGCAGAGAGATGGTCGTGCAGAGGAGACTGCTGGCCACCTGAGCCAGAGCTGCTGCTTGCCCACAGACCTGCTTGATGAGCAAGGTGAATGCTGCTGAGCTGCTGGCTCCTCTCACCAGGCTCCTTGCTGCCCTGTGTTATTCCCAAAGTCCTTTCCCATCCCTCCCGACCAGCACAGGTACCTGAGCTGCCTTCTCCTGTGTGATGGAAAACCAGTTTTGCAAGTTTCTGGAGCTTTTTTTCAAATTGGTTACCAGCTGTGACCTAAGTGGACATATTAAAAAAGAGTTTGCCGCCTCGAGAGCAGACTTCCATTACCGCAGGCTCATCTGGGACGAAGCTCATAGCAGCAGAAAGTCAAGGGTCAGTACGTTAAAGCAGAATGCAATAATACATTCAGTTGGTAGGCTATCTTGATTTCCATATAAATGCAGAGAATTACATTTGACTGTGCCCCTTTCAGGCATGTAAAACACTAATGGTAAAATAACTTTTGTTGCTTACTTTATGTTTTGATTTAGTTATTTAATAAATCGAATTCTCTCTGGCATTCTTGCCATTCTGTCCTGCTACACCAATATGTAGGCAGGGATAATTTTAATTGGAATTAATGACTACCAATGGCATTTACACAGGTCCTTGGCTTTAAGTGCTAGCGAGCTAAATCTTGGAAACCTGAATTCCTAAACCATCAGAGATGTTCAAAATGCCCTGTACTGCAAACTAATATTAATCTACAGTTCTGCCTGTTGTTCTGAGCTGCAAAGGATCCATAACTCCTCTTCCTTATATCCTTAGCCTGGCCAACAGTTGTACCTTGTATCACTAAACCTACTTCTAACAAAAGAGATTTTGTTGGTCATAACATGCCGTCAGAGCCTGCTTTTTTGTTTCAGCCATTTTCCAGCTCTGGAAATGGCACGGTTTGTCCTAAACTCCTGTGGTAGCTAGAGGTTCCCGGCAATCACAGGCACCATCCTGGCTTTACTTCTAGCAAGCTTTGTGACAAAAGTAATGATAAATTTCTGATTTCCCTTTAAATAATTCTTACATTTGGTCATGTATTATTAAGGAGTACGGAGTGACATCCTAGAAGGTGGTATATTTACCATGTTACTGTATTCTTATTTCTTATAAATGAGAGAGGAGCATAGATCACAGGCTACTATGCACAAACAAATGAACTACAATTCGGAAGGAAAAATCATAAATCGTAGCAACCTTTCTCCTTTGCCAGAGCACTGCTGGGATAGTGGTGGATGGGGGAATTTGGGCCTCTGCTGATCCCACCTGGAGCAGGTGTTGAGCTATGTGCGGCTGATAGAGCAAGGAGATTTCCCATCGCAGGGAGCTGCTGGGACTGCTCCGGACAGACCCTGGTGCTGCCCCAGCTCAGTGCAGCGGGTGCCAACGGGGCACGGCGCTGGGGTCTGTGTGCAGGTGTAGCCCTTTTGGACCGTGCGCCCTGTGAGGATGGCTGTGATGGCAGGCAGGTCAGGGCCAGCGGTAGCTGAGGCAGATGGAGGCTGCGTGGAAGTCGGAGACTTTTACTTTCTTGTATGTGGAGTCTGCTACGGTCTGTTTGTGCACTGTGGTGACAAGAAACATCAGTGAGTGCACAGCTAAAACTTGTACTTGGAAAACACCAGGTGATAACTTGCAGGAAACAGGCAGAAAGATATAACTGTCAGGATGAGCATTATCTGCTATGTAAAGCAGTACCTCTCCCCGGTGACCACATTGGCAGGACAGGACTGCCAAGGCAGTTCTCAGCCTTAACAAATGATTTCCTACTAACGGTTCTTATCTTGTACTAGTGGCTTTTATTATCCTGTAAGTGTTTCTCCTCTGTAACAGAAGCAAGCTGGCTTTCCATAGATAGTGCTGATGTGAGTAATGCATCTGCGGGTGGGACGTGCCCATGCTCTGAATGCCAAGCAATGGTTCCCTTTCTGGCGGAACGCAAGATGCCATTTTATTGGGATGCTGCCTTGTATGTTTGTCACTACGCAGAAGAGTAGACAAAAAGCAAGTTTTCTAGCTAGTGGGGAGTTCTCAAAAAAGAAGCAAACCTCACCCTGTCCCCTCCCCAGTTTCCAGAGCATGAAGGCTTCCAGGAAATGTTTGCTTTGGGAGTACCAACAAACACTTTCCAAAATGAAATATGCTCCCAAGGCTTCTGAGCCACAAAACTCAGCTTGTTGCCAGCTTTTCTGCTACTACTTCTCAAACTTTCTCTTCATTTCATTGGTTCTGGTTCAGCTTCTAGTATATAATCCAAACCAGTCACATCAACAGTATAATAAATCTTTTCTTATCGCTAAAATTCTTTTTCTACTGCCTTGTTCCCAGAAGAAACTGCTGCTGTCGTGACAACTAAATACATAGAATAGCCTTGGAGTTCAAATATGACTCATGGTATGTTAACTTACTGATAGAATAAACCTAAAAGTGAAGAAAGGAAAAGATAATAGTTTACTGGTTTAATACGCTTTTTTCAGATTGTTTGAAGTTAACTAATGCAAATGGCACATACTTATAAATATTTTTTATCAGAAAACTACCTGTATAAAGGGAATCTAAACTTTTTTAACAAAACCCAATTCTATTTTGTGAGAGGGTCTTGCTATGACCTTTTCTTTTTCCTTCTCCCCTAATATTTATTACTGAATTTTGTATAATTGGGAAATCTGTAAGAGTTTACCAACTTTGATAGTTTCTAATTCACACAGAAATTCAGCTTGTGTTAGGGGAAAATTTTTTTCTTTTGTGAGATTAAAAAAATACATTTCTTTTTGTACAAGAGAATATGAAGGCATTTCATTTTCTTGTAAAGGATACAAAGGGAGATAGAGAATGGCAAAAAAGGACACATTGAATTTCCAGTGGAAGGCCTGGTACTGTGGGCATCTCCCTTTATCGCTGCGTCACCATTGCAGACAATGAAACCCTGACTCTAAGCAATGGAGTTTTCTTTAGTTTCCAGACTATGGACTCTTTTATAAAATGCTGCTACACATATAAAAATATCATATAGTATGCCTCATCCTCTGCTCGTTACTTGCATATGATTTTTGTTGCTTCTGGCCACTTGTCTGCTTGATTTTTTAAAAATTTTTTTTCAATTTCTTTTTTTCTCCTGGGGATGTTTTCAATGCCTTTTCTTTTTGCTATCATTGGACAGAGCTTACATTTAATGCCTTCACTTTCATCATTTCCAACTCCAGAAGGCCCACTAGAAATGTATGTAAGAATCATCAGAAAGGTCACTGAGGACTATTCAGACAGAAGGATAAATCATACTAGGTCTCTTCCAGTTTTCAGCTGCTATCAAGCATCAGCATCATTCCTTTAGTCATCTTGTTAGGAAAGACAGGCAGACCCACAGTGTTTGGCTCTGTTCTGTTCCTCTAGCTCATCTTTCCTGATATTTTCTTGAATCATGACTTGAATTGCAAATAATAGGATTGCTTATATAAAAGAATACCTCTTCACATGAAGAGAAACCATGCATTTGGACTCCTTGAAAATGGCTCTGTGGCATTTCATATACTTTGTTCTCTGGTCAGAAGTTCAGGATGTTCTATTTCTAAATTTGATTTCCAGCTAAAATATAAATGCATCTCATTGACTGATCATCCTTGGAAGTTTATATGCTTTTAGAGTTAGATGTGAATGATTAATGCTTCTGCTATGCTTGGCTATGAATCATTATATGATGCCCTGATTTTTCTTTCTAAAACTCTGTGGCTGTAGCAAATAAGGTGTTTAAGGGAGAGAGGGGAGGAAAAAGGGTAGAATATGACCTTCCTATTAGTTGTACTTCAGATGAAATAATACTCCTGCAAGGACATGTTTCTGTTTGAGTTTCTACCTAGCTTGTGAACTGTGACAAAGTACAGACCTATTGCCTGCAGGCTTCTGTACGTAAATTCAAACATAGAAATCTTGAAAGTTGAAGCAACAGACCAAGCTGTCAAGATTTAAGTTTCAATACAATCATAACTAACTCTAGTATTATTTCCTCTCAAGTTCAGTTAGGTATTTTGGGGGTATTCAAATGAGGTATTCCCCTGGGAAACACATTTGTCCCCTTCTGGTAGCCAATATTGTTCAAAGAATCCCTAAATGTCTTGCAGCTCCCTCTGTTGTGGTGCAGAGAGGCCCCTGCTGTGGGAACCTGCTTCTTGCAGCCCTCTCACCTGATCTTCTTCAGCCGTTGTCAGGGGGATGAGCTCCCTGAGGTAGTGATCAAAAACTGCATAAAGTTGATAGCAAGTCCCACACTGGGTTCAGAGTTTTGTCTAGACCTTGAGAGCAGATATTGTCTATGCGGCATGTGAGTAACTACTTCAAGTTACTGATTTGAAAACAATGGGGCATGATTCATCTAAGTGCACGTATCTACGCTTAAGATGAAATACGTTTTCCCAAACAGCAACCCATGTTTCGCTGTGATTCACCTGCTCGGGTGCTATTTCACCATGCCAGCAGCAGAAAGCACTGCCTCTCCTTTGCCGGTTGACAGAGCATTTTTGCTCATCAAGCCCTTACCTTGGGTATCTGATGGGACGGATGCAGTCTGGGAGGGGCAAGGTACCATGGGGGAGATGCTTCACCTCTGCTGCCAATTTAAATTGGAGCAAACAGGAGACCAGAAATTCATTTGAGAAGGGATGAGAGATTAAAAGTGCTCTGCTGGGTCTGCTCTCAGGAGGGCAGATGCCATGCATTTGCCTGGCAGGTATTACCCTGAACAGAATGACCATCCTAGAAGGCTTGGAGTTGGTGGCCCTTGTGACACTCATGAATTCCGTTTGCCATATTTCTTCAGTGATGGGGCAAGAAAGATTTACCATTTGTCGCCTTCATCTGTTAGGGGAAAAAGCATTTTGCCTCCTGTGTTTTTGTCATAAATACTGAGCTAGAGCAGGAGAGCACATTTTAATTAAAAACAAATATAATTTTGTACAGTCTTTTCCAAGATGAATCCTTTCTTTGAGATGTTTGGAATGAAGCTTTCTTGTGGAAAAACATGAAAATGAACCTGTGAGCTGGTGGCTGCCCAACGAAGAGGATGTGGCAGCAGTATTCAGGGGCATGAAACCATTCTAATCTGCTTTGATAATGTCTAACTTTATGTCAGCTTCCATGCTCTTATTCAACTAGGAAAAGCATGTGCTTCACCTTATGGCAGGTGTCTGCTTCTCCTAGGGGAGACAAAGGACTTGAAAGAAGATAGGAAAATAATTTCAAATTCACTTGGTCTGCCTTATGCCTTCAGCCATTTTTTCTTTTTTTATTTTCTCCCTCCCCAAAGTGATCGTTTGCTGTAGTCAACCTCTTTTCTTTCAGGCACTCGTCATGTTTCTGTAGCTTGTATCACCTGGGAATGCAGTCTCATGCTACTTCGGGGAGTAATCCCACAGAGTAATTACTGAATCCTCAGCCCTTGCAATGATTGTTTTATAAATAATTCCCTGCTTTAAACGTTGCTCGCGCATATGCTTTCTGAAACAACTGTGCAGAGGAAGTGATTCTCTGAAACTGTCACTATTTCTGTCATATGGCACAGGAAGAAAAAGTCGCTGGGTTGTGAGAAGCAGCAGGTCGCAGGAGAGGCGGGCTGGCTCCGCGCACCATCACCCGGCACACCGCGGCCCGGCCGACTCTGTGTCGGTGCGGCCAATGAACTCTTCTGCTTTAAAGCAGGAATGGTGGTGTGACTCTCCGTTACAGAGCCGTGATGCTCTGCAAAACCTACATCTAAAGGCTTGCTGTAGTTGGAAGGATGAAACTGGGTTTCCAAGAAAAGGGAAAGGAGTTAAAGGGGGAGGTGTGGCTCCATTAAAATCCTTGCCTTAGGCTTTTTCCTCCATGCTTCAGAAATTCAAATGGATATGGCAATCTGTGTGCTGTAAGGGGGACTACATAGGTAACCATATAAATGTGATGGAGTGAGAATTGAAAATAGTGAATGTGCAGTGGCTGTGTAAATGACAGACTACAGATTGGGTTTTGCTAAATATATTAGCATGATAGGTGAAGTAGGCTGACAGCACTGTTAAAACCAACACTGGAGCACTTATACATGGCAATCAATATCCCTTCTGGCTGCAGTTCCCAATGTCAGGTGAAGAAAATATCTATTAAGTTTATATGTCTGAAGCAGAGGAGGTATTTGTATTTCTTACGGTAACAAATGTGCTTTTCTCTTTGAAAGCATGTGTCAGATGAATTTTTTCTTCTTTGTAGGAAATGAAAAGCCTATTGTAATAACCCAAAAACCAGAAGTGGTGGTAGGGCACTGACAAGTGAATCAAACATCAACCACAGCTGATTAGCTAAGGCAGAAGGGTGTCTCAGGATGACTGCTTGCAGGCTACAAATGGACACGTATATGTGTATATGTGTGCAGCCTGAAATAGGAGCGAACTGTTTTGAATAAGCGAAACGTAATATTTATAACCCTACCTCAACGATTTATAACATCTGCCTCCTACTACAGAGGGCAGAACCACAATCAAGAATATTTCTGAAAGCTAGGAAATTTTGTTTGTAAATGAATATGTTATAGCAAATGCTTTTTAACTACTTTCAGGATCTATGTCATCTGCAAAAAAAAATAGTTTTAAATATAGAGATGGATTTTTTAGATATTTTTACTGCTTTAGCTAATAGTACCTGTGAGAATTCTATAGCAGATCTATAGGTGAAACAAGTGCACAGTTTGGTTTCTGGTTTTGGTTTGCATTTTAAAGGTAGGAAAAAAACCCCATTCTTTCTCTTGCACTTCTCAGGTGTATCTCTGACAACGCAGTTAATGTAATACAGGAACGGAATGATAGCGTACCATTGCCTTGCTGGAGACTTGAGGCAGGCCATCAATAGCCTATATCTGGGTGTTGTCATCGATAAGGTGTTTGATAGCTTGAGGGTTGTTCATCACTCAGCCACTTTTGAAGGCTGTCAACTTCATTTCATAGTATTTGCATGACTCAGTTTTGAGTGATGTGGCTCCCTGAATCTACTGTGGCATTGCTGATCTATGAATCATAGAATCATTTAGGTTGGAAAAGACCTTCAAGATCATCGAGTCCAACCATTAACCATGCCCACTAAACCAGGTCCTGAAGTACCCTGTCCACTCGCTTTTTGAACACCTCCAGGGATGGTGACTCAACCACTTTCCTGGGCAGCCTGTTCCAATGTTTGACAACCCTCTCAGTAAAAAATTTTTTCCTAATATCTAACCTAAATCTCCCTTGCCTCAACTTGAGGCCATTTCCTCTTGTCCTATTTCCAGCCATCTGACAGAAGAGACCAGCACCCACCTCACTACAACCCCCCTTCAGGTAGTTGTAGAGAGCGATAAGGTCTCCCCTCAGCCTCCTCTTCTCTAGACTAAACAGCCCCAGTTCCCTCAGCTGCTCCTCATAAGACTTGTGCTCCAGGCCCCTCACCAACTTGGTTGCCCTTCTCTGGACACGCTCCAGCAACTCAATGTCTTCCCTGTAGTGAGGGGCCCAAAACTGAACACAGGACTCGAGGTGCGGCCTCACCAGTGCCCAGTACAGGGGAACAACCACCTCCCGGCTCCAGCTGGCCACGCTATTTCTGATACAGGCCAGGATGCCATTGGCCTCCTTGGCCACCTGGGAACACTGCTGGCTCGTATTCAGCTGCTGTCAACCAGCACCCCCAGGTCTTTCTCTGCCGGGCAGCTTTCCAGCCACTCTTCCCCAAGCCTGTAGCGCTGCACGGGGTTGCTGTGACTGAAGTGCAGGACCCGGCACTTGGCCTTGTTGAACTTCATACAATTGGCCTCAGCCCATCGATCCAGCCTGTCCAGATCTCTCTGTAGAGCCTCCCTACCCTCAAGCAGATCGACCCTGCCTCCCAACTTGGTGTTGTCTGCAAACTTGCTGAGGGTGCACTCAGTCCCCTCATCCAAATCATTGATAAAGATATGAAGGGCTTCCTGATATTATTTCTTCCTGTTAGAAGTGAGATGGGAAAAGGGTTAATGGGTTTCCTTTAGATTTTGACAATTATCAGCAGTTTACATTTATCTTGTATCAAGCAGAAGTGGCTTAGTGTTCAAGTTTAATAGTGATGATGATCTAGCCACAAAGAACAGGATCTTTTCTGCAAACCAAAAGTTAACACATTTTTTTTTTAGCCTCTTTTGTGTTTACTTTACTTGTACCTAAAAACACTTTAAAAAGCAATCTAAAAGGCTAGAAATCTGAAAGGCCAGATTAATTATGGAAAGCTTAAATCTGCTGATATTGTTTGTGGCTGTGAAGGAATAGCATGCCCCTGCTTGCAGACCGAGCTTTGTTTTACCAGCCAGAGAGAGCATTGCCCATCAGCCCCTTGCATCGGGCACACAGCCCTGGCTCCGGAGAGCTCTGCAGGAAAAAGTCCAGAGTCAAGGCTCTTGCCTGAAGCTGCATTGATCCAACTCCACCAAGCATATGAGAGAAATGATGGCAAAATCCTTCCCCAGACAAAACAATGCCATTTACAATAAGATGTGATCGTCAGAAATCAATCAATTTTTTACTTTTCAGTAAATTCAGGCTGCTCCAAATTAAATTGGAAAAACTGACTGGCATGGAAGTAATTCTTCTAAGTAAATTTCTGCCTAGATCTCTGCAATAATATCAATGCAGATTTCATGAGTATGTTTCATTAAAAGGATTTTCATTAGGAATGAGTTTCAAAATTTGCTAATATGTCAGACTCTGAGGACACCCATAATAATATCCATAGCTTTCTAGATCTATCCTTTTTTTCCTCCTGTCTCTCTCTGCCTGTATTAATAAGCATTTCTAAACTGCCTGTTAGTGTAATAGTCTGGCACACTTTAAAATTTACCAAAACAATTTTACTTTCTTTATATTTGTTTAGTCCCTTAATCTTCTCTTTTTTTACTTTTAAGCATATTATCCTTCTGATTTTTTAATAAAGTGAAGATGAAAGCCTAATCACAGACAGTATCTAGATATTGGACCTGGTCCATGCTATCTCTTATGTCTTTGAACACATCTTCAGACAAAAGCATGTGCCACAAGAAGTGAAAATGTCCAGACCTGCACACTGAAAGGACTTCCAAATTTCTGAAAAGACAACTTTCCAGCAAGGGATCAGGGACCTTTAATGTGGTTGGAGGATAGATCTATCGAAGAGAAGGATCCCACTATTTAAGGATCCATCTATTTAAGAGAAGGATCCCACTCGTGGTGAGTGGCTGCCAGAGACATCACTGTTCAGTGTCCAAGAAATCATAACCTTGTGCTGCTTTGAGTCTCTTCCAGAGCTCTGCTAAGCTTTGTGTGCTGGTGGGTTGTAGATACTCTTTTGACCATAAAAAGAAGGGTCTCTGAGACAGCAAGAGACAGGAAAATGTGGAAATTGTGGATGTTTGAACATTATTCTCCTGCTGAGTTATTCTCTCTGAAATTCATGGAGAACCTGACCTAGGGTTAATGAGTGTATTTTTTTACTTTAAGTTACTGCTTATTTTAGTCTTTGGCTCAAAACTGTGCACTACTGAACTAGAAAACTTTCCAAGAAAAAGCTTGAGTTTTGATAAAATATTCCTTATTCTCTTTACTGTCTAATGCAATAACTCTGTATTTTGTTTTCATGAAGTTCATGAACGTATTTGCCTGAGATGATCTTGATTAAGCTGTTGCCACTGAAAATACCAGTCTGAGTTTAGTGATCTTTCCAAAAAAGGATAATAACATACCCTTACATTTTGTCACTGTATATCACATTGCATATAATTAATTGAACAGTGCTCACAAGAGAGGTGGTTGATACTTTATTATCTAAAATGGTGGGGTATTTTAAGAAAATATTAGTTTTTTCCTAAAAAGAAAAGTTGTCTTGTTAGAAAATTTTTCAGCTTCAGTAATTTGGCTGAAAAGTTGCACTCAACAATTAAAAATTTTCCGTGATAAAGTCCCACTTTCTTTTTAGCTGGCTCAATCTTTGGATGAATAAATCAAAAAGGATGCCAGTGTGGGGAACTGGTTGCACAGGATTTCCTAAAGAACATATACACTGGGTATCATTAAAATGTACATCCTTTCTTTATTGAAATGTGTGTTTCACAATGGGTGACATTACAAATATTACAGATAGATAGAATTTTTTTACTTCTGTTGGGTCTAAAACATCTCTGTATCTTTCTTAGGAGATAAGCCTTTTACAAATATATTATTTCTGAGAAACACGTACAGAAAAAGCAGTTACAGAAGAAAAATGTATAATGTTACAATGGTCATCTTCAAATGAGACAAGTTTTGGAATAAAGTATAATTACTTTTTTAATTGAGAGATTCACACTTTTCAGTACATCGCATATCAAAAGGACTGCAAAACAAAAGAATATCAAGGTAAAGCAAACTGAAATTCAATCTGGGATTGTGTGGTTGGTTGTTGCCATAACCATCTCATGAACTGTTTTATTTTTTTGGTGCCAAGTGTCCTTTGGGGCAGGTAAGCTAAGAGAATTTGTTGCAGGAGGAAATGTTGGGTTCCAGAAGCAGAGGCAAAGCAGAGAAAGATGGAGAAAGATATTGAGTAATCTAACCTTTCCTCCTCCAGGAGAGGAAGATACATACACATAATTTTGCAGCTTTACTTGGTCCTGTTTCCAACGTCTGAAATAATGGGGCTTCAAGTTGTTGTCTTTCAAAGATTTTTTTTTTCCCATTCAAATCTATCCATCAACATTGTTATGCTGTAGAAATAACTTGAATTATTTTAAAAAAATTTGCCCTTTCTTTTTTAGAAACAATTATCCACAGGATTTTTGCAGATAATGTACATCAGCTAGCTTAAGTTTATCCTTTCAGAACAAGAAGAGTTTGCAACTTAACGAGTGTCACATTTCAAATCCTTGAAAAACACTTATACAAGGTCTTCTGAACCTCCAGAAAATAGGCATTTCTTGTCAGTCTGAAATACTCAACTTTTGAAATGTTCCCTACAAAAACTAAGTTTATTTCAGGTTTGTTAGCAATGCTAGGATACACTGATTACCTAAAAAAAAAAAATACATACATGCTCCAAACTTTCATTTAATTATATGTTTTACCTGTTCTGCGAGATGCTGGATGTTTCTGTGATCATCTTCGAAGTGACAGTAAACAAGGTTTCCATTCTGAAAATTTATCTACCTACCTCAAAACATTTGAATAACTTGCTGAAGTTTTATGGGTTCAAATTAGGCAAGAATTTAACACTCTACTGGACTGAAGCTTTCAGTATTTCTATGGGTAGTTTCAGTGCCTTCACATAATTATTCAATAACAATAATCTTAATGACATAAGTATATTGAAGATTGGAAACTTACAAGTATGGTAAGTTTCCCAAAGCATCGCTATCTTATTAAGAAAGGACCAGGTTAATAAGTTGACTTTCATCCTCAGTGTGGAAATGCCCTGGTGTAATCAACCTATTTCAGGCTGGATGGGCTGGTTGATTGGGTTTTTTCCTTCCTTTATTTTGAACTAATGTTGATACACTAATAATTTGGTGATAAAAAGAGTAATAAAGGCAAACTGAGGCAATAAAAGCTAGGTGAAAATATTGTGAAATGATTGCATGCAATCCAAGTAGTTTGCTTCTGAATGGGGGACCCAGCATTAGGCTTTCTGGTCTTCTGAATAAAGTCTTTCTAAGAGCCCTTTAAAACTAAGTGCAGAGCAGGCTTCAGCATTGGCAAATGTTAATTCAGGAGTTTACAAGTGATCTAACAGGGAGGACATTGCTCCAGTGCCTAACATCTTCGGTTCAAGATCTAAGGGCCAAGGCAGCACTGCAAGTTTTTATCTCCTGCTTAATAGGTATGGGCAAGGGAAGGTGGAGAGGGGATTGTTTGGGTGCAACTACTAGTTATAGAAGGTTTATTTTCTTTTATGGAAAACAATGTATAATGTTTGTAAAGTAAAATAATTTTTATAATTGTAGGATTAGAATTACTTTTGCAGATGCAAGTTTTCCCTTTGTGGTGAAAAAATGAGTATGCAATAGAACCAATGGGTTCTTAGTTCAGTTTTTGTGGCCTGGATGATCCAGGCATTCAAATATCACCTCTAGGGAGTGCTCAAATACCTTCAGCCCTCCTAGAGGGGCTTGCTGCTCTTCTTTTGAGATGACATCCCTATCTGCAGGTTTTTACAATCAAGCACTTCCAAGCTCACTGAAAGCACAGGTTATTCTAATCAACATTTAATGTGTGCTCTCTGTCCCATATTACCTAAAAATAAGACTGTATTGTATCAAAATAGAATTTAAGCTTGAATTCCAGGATTTGAAAAAATGCAGAGGAGTAAAAAGGATAAATTTATGTATGTGAGGAGATAATTTTTAGAGACTATTCCTGTCACTTGGAGAAAGAAAACCATTTACAGTATTTTCTTTAATTGGCTTGATGAGAAAAAAATGCGTAATATAAGCACATGAATCTTACATGTCTGAAAACAGACAAGAAGTATCTCCTTAAATTAAAAAAAAAAAAAAAAGGAAGAGACATATTTAGTAACTAGAGCCTTGATGCAGCATATACTTTAATTCGCTTGTATTCATGTTCTGTTCTGCTCCGTTGCAAACAGTTCCAAAAAGTGTGGTTTGGTTACCAATTCAGAGCAAACCTCAATCTTTGGGAAATTGACTTAGAAAAAAGTTTAAACATATAATCAAAACCTTGGACACCTATTTCTAATGTTATGAGAGCTTTTGCTAGAGTGGGGTTTAGCTGCCAGATAAATTCAGTGATTTTTATAAACTTAAAATACCGTATAATATTTCCTCGACTGTATTGGATCTCTGTGTAGAAAGTCCTAACATGAGCCGAAACGTTTTTCTTTAACATCAACTGTTTTGCTGAACAATTCTTCTCGTTTATTATAGCTTATACTTAAAACACTTAAGGTATTTACCATTGTTTCATATTTTTTTCATTTTTAGTTAGAAATGCAAATGAATCAAGAACTGTCCTGATACTCCTTTGCCTCTGCTTCTGGTTTATCTTTCTCTAAGAGGAATTTGAAATAATTTCTTGATTTCTGAAATGTACTGCCTCTGAATTCTGCAGCATTTCTGTTTTCAGTCCTCACTTTCAATTAAATTTTGCTTTGACTTTGTCATTTTGTGGCTGAAGGAGTCAGTATTTAGGATCAAGGTACATATGTGAGACAAACCCCAAATTTCTCCCTCCTGTTTTTGTGGAAGCTGGGAAGGGCTCAGCAGAATGCAGCAGTGGCTGCTGCCTCATTCTAACCATAAACCATAAAACTTGGGTTCATTTGTTCTTAGCGAAGACTGTCATGCTATCAGGATTCAGGATAATTGAATTGCTGCCCATTTCTTTCCTGTAATCCTCTCTCTTACCCTTCTTTACTTGTCAACAGGACTTAGTGTGGGAATTTGCCATGGCTGCATTCTGGATGTTTCAGCTGGGTTTTTTTGTTGGTTTGTGTCATAATGAATTTAAAACAGTTAATTCTTCTACCGTAAGCACTACACCAATTAATTTTTTGTAGGTTGCATAGCTAAGACACAATTACAATTCTTGATCTGTTCATGTCAAAATACTTTCTCATTTGATTTCAGTTCAGCTCTTTGTAACAACTGAAGATCACAGTAAATTAGGATTTTAAAAAATTATTTTCCTTGATAGACACAATCCATTAACTCTTGAGGCTGAGAAGAACTAAGATGAACAGCATATTTCAGAATTAAGCATGCTCCTATGCTGGTAGTGGAAGTTTGCTATCCAGAGGACAGAACAAAATCTGCTTTATTCGCCATACCCCAAAGAAAAACAGATACCTGGTATCAGATGTGGAGGCAAAACTTCCCTTACTTGAAGAATGTATGGACCAACACAGGCTGTTGCCTTTTCCCATGAAAACACACCGTTGGTGAAGCCCAGTCTCTGAGGTCAGGTACCACACGTGCCAGTCAGTCCTATGTGCTCACTGTGACAGAAACACCCAGGACACAACTTCAGCAGTCCCCTTGCCTCCTCCTCACTTCATTTCCCTACTAAATTGCTGTAAAGTCTTTCTGGCAGTCTCGGAAATGGAAAAAGACCATTAATTATGATGATTTGTAATGGCAGAGACCTGTAAAGAAATGCTTAGTGAAGTCTCACATCATCTGAATTTGTCACCTGGCAGTCACAGGGTACCTGCTTTCTTCCTCTTCGTACATTGCTGTGCCAAATCTGCAGAGAAGGAAAAAAAGACTTTGTGTTACTTGCAAATTCAGTTTGCTCTCTGTGGGCAATGCAGTGATGATGGGTTTTGACCTTCACGTGACTGGGATCTAAATGTTTATCATCAGGACATGTGACATGATTAAATTTTAAAATGTTTCTGAAGAACACTAGGTCGCTGATTTTTTTCGAGTGCTGATCTCCAACGTTGCAGAGGATGAGAGGCTAAACATTGGGCTCAAGTGTTTAACAACTGGACATAAGTGTGAAGTATTTAGGGGTTGAGAGAACAAGATCGTGTGTTTTATGGACATAACCATTGATGCAAGTTAACTGGAAGGTAGTATAGGAAGAATCAGGGCAGCACAGTGGGAACTCAGACATTCATCAAAGCCTGATGTGCAACATGGTAGCGTAGATTTTTCTTTTCATTTAAAAAATTACAAGAAAAATAATTTTGTCATAATTCTACTGACTTTAACACTTGGTATCAGGTACCTGCTCAGTCAGCTCCTTTGCAAGCACTGTAGTGAAGTGGTGTGGATTTGCAGGGAAGCTTGAGGAAGATATCCCAAACCTAAAGGAAAGTGGAGATCACAGCATAAGTATCTTGAAAATTCATGGTGATGTCTGCTAATGGAGCAGAAAGAGGTTAATTTGCTGAGCCACTGAAAAAGAAATTGCCCCCAAATAGTTGCCTTTTACACAGAGCCAGTGCTCAGGTTTCAAAGCTGCATTTATTTGGAATTTATTTCTTCATTAATTATAGTTTATTAAGTCTAAGTAAATTGGCAAAGGACAACAGGTTAAGGCCATCTTTTCAATGGCATTGCCAGGCGTATACAGAAATTTGTGAAGAGGAATTAACATGCTACAAATTTCTCTGGCATCATTAATGGGATTACTTTTCAATTTAGGTGTTCACCCTTCGAAGAATTATTTTTACAATATTATAATTTTCCAAGGTTAAAGCCGATAGAAAAGTAACATAAAAATGAGAACTAAAGAGAAGTCTACAAGGAACAACTGAGAAATATTACTTCTGCTTAGCATTGGTTATTTAAAAATGAGCCCTGTTTTACTTCTCATAGTGTAATGCTTTTCTTTGGATCTGACTTAGCAACAATAACGAATTTCAGCGCTACAATAAGGCATTTAGGTTGAAACCGAATATTTACCTACACTTTAATTACACAGAACCATTATAATTAAATGCATTTCAAAGACTATGGAAACAATGAAACAAATTCCTCCATATAGTAACATTAAACAAATAGGCAATATTATTCTCTTTTCTCAGGACCAGATAACAATGAACTAATTATACTTTACTGCTTTCCAAGAGGGCTTCTCATTGTATAGAGAGGCTTAACATCTGGATCAATGCTTGCATGGTTTTTAATGAAGTCCTTTAGCTCCTAGAAATTATTGAAAAAGCATCTCCTGTGGAAAACAAAGATTAGTTTAGCTGGATGCCATGCTGAGCAACGGATGTTTTTCTTGGCTGGCTCACCACAAAACTGCTTCCATTCTCTGTATCAAGTAAGGATCTCCAGGCTTCAGTCCAGTAAACAAAGATTATTTTCTTATTCAGTACATGCTGTAACTTCTTGGTTTTCTTTAAAGGTGAGTAAATTGGGCCACATTCTGGCTCTTACCATTGCTTCTTTGCATTGCACTGTTCCCATAAAGGAGGCTCGAAGGGACTTCTGGAGAAATCTATACATATGAGATAGCCCTAACTAAGAATCCTACATCTCTTTCCTGTAAATCCCCATGCATTAAGATTTGCCAGGATGAGCATTAAGCTGTGTGAGAGGGCTGTTGGCCAAGCACTGAAAGTATGTGCCGAAGTGCAAAGAACAGCAGTAAGAGAGTGCCCTAAGGTACCAGCCTTCACTGTTTTTCCAAATTACTGCCAGGTATGCACTGAGTCCAGAATTAAAAGGAAAAAAACAGCTTAAAAGTGTTTTTTCCCCTGTTCCCCCTACACTGCATTCCTGATCGAGGGCAATCTTAGCAAAGAGCATCGGTGCTCATTCCCCAGGGGAGCGGCTGGGCTCGGGTCTCCTGGCACACAGCCCCCAGCAGTGCTGTGGGCTCTGCAGCAGCGTTTGCTGTAAGCAACAGCTGTCCAGCGATTTTGATGCTTGTTCGTTCCTATTCAAAAAAAGGTACTGTACGGGACTCCAAATAACCCTGCCAGGTCTAGCGCACATACGCCTGGCAGAGCAGTATTTTGTTCCTTGGTGTAAAGGCACGTGGGTGGCCTGACGAGACTGTGAGCTGACCCTTGCCTTGGACCCCAGATTTTATTCCTAAATCACCTTAGCAGTTGTCTCAAACTCTTTGGCAAGTCATTCCAGTTCTCTGTGCTTTCATCTAACCTGTGGCTTACCACAGGGGCCTCTATCCATACAAGGGCTTTCTATAATATTGCTAGTGCTGGCTTCAGCAGTGGTCAGGCTCAATAAATCTCAGTTGGTGACTAACTTGGATTTTTAGTTGCAGGGATAAATGATACAAGAAAAGCAATAATGGCAAAGTATTGTTCTAGTAAAGTGAATCAATGCATGCTTAAAAATGTCCCATCCTGGGACCTGTGTTTAATGGGGTGACCAGAGTATGCTGCAAGAGCTAAACAATGAAAACTTTAATTTTCCTCTGTATGTGAGGAAGAGTTCTACACCCAAACTTTGGGGGGGATTGTGTTTTTTAATACTCTTTTCTTTAAATTAAAACATGCAAGGAGAGATACAGTGAAAAGGGGACTTCGGCTAAAGGCTTCCTAGCCATTATACCCACACTGATGAACAGCATGGCTCTGTGCTTTCCAAAGGAGGAACTGGAGAAGTGAAATTACATCTGACAGTTTCATTTTTACATTACCATAATTTTTGGCTAAAGGCAAAATTGATTAAAAAGAGAAAAAGACTTGGGATGTAAGGAGTTGTAGCTGTGTTTCTACGCTGGAGTCCCGGCATTAATCTAGACTTGGTGGCACTGGTTAGAGGAAAAGACAATTCTATACCCATTTCAATCTGTGTTTTTAAATAAAAGCACTGATGTAATAGAATTTTTTTTCTGATGCATGGGGTTTATGAATTCATATGTTGAGACAAGTGCAGCTGGGAAGTGATGGAAGAAATATATTTAGTAAGAAGCACCTGAGAATGGTGTGCTTAAGAAGGTAAATTATTGGAATAAATACAGCCAGTCTGGAGAAAAATTATTGTGCTACTAAATATTAAAGTGTGATTATTACCCATAGAAACGTATACACTTTTTACAGATCAGTGTATATACAGAGACACAGACATGCATACAAGGACAAAAGCATCCACCTTGTACAAATGAGCAAATTTAGAAGTGTTGGGGAAAAAAATCCACAAGTGATAAACAACAGATTCTGCTTTTCCTTTTGTGTCAGTCCTGTTGGTCTGGCTTTGTTCAGTACTTTACATAAATAGTGCTGAGGTTATGACATGGCTCTGGTACGTGTTAATTAGCCAAATTGACAAAGGATATTGACCAGTTAAGACACCAGTTAGGACTTGCAGTGCAAATACAGTTTGCATTACTTATAGTGTAATATTAAAAGGGAGGGCATTCTGTCTTTTTCATGTTTGGGGTGTAAATGAACTCAATGCAAATCTCTCTACATAAGGAATTCTAATAACAAGTTAAAAGATTTTGTAAGGAAATAAATTATTAACATTTTGAAAAAGGATGAAGCTGCACAAAAACAGGATGAAGGATCCGTCAGAACTAATAATTCAAATGTTTTCACATCTCTCAACCTGTAATGCCAGTCAATCTTTTAAATTACCTTTTCTTTTTTTTTTGAAGTTAAAGTCCTATAGCAAGTACCTAAATGAAACTTTTTAATATTTCATGGATTGCACATCTTCTAATCTGTTCTTTATTTCATTTTTATGAAAATTACCCTTCAAATTAGTTTTCTTCATCCTAGGAAGACCCATATCTTATGCATTATAATTTTTTAATTATCTTGATTTGTGTACCACTATGACTAGAGAAAATTCCAGCTTGAATTTGCAAAATAACTTGTGTGACATACATGGCATCTAAATGATGTTCCATATCCCTCACAGAAGAGCATTCTGGATGGTCTTTTGAAATGTTTTCACTGAGCAACTTGAAGGTGATTATTTCAGTTTTGTGTTGCTTTCCCCAAATTAGCTTAGTTCTGTAGGAATACTGGCTGCAAACAGTTCAGATATTAATTGCCATGGCTCCCCCTGCCCCCAGCCTTTCCTAACATCTTCCTTAAGGGGTGGTATTCTCCCCAGGGAAAAAAGTGGAAAGGTTTCCTTTCACAGGGAAACTGTGAGAAATGAGGCACATGGAATTGATGCATGGTGGGAAGTGGCAGAGACTAAAATACCTTTACTAAACATGTTTAATTAGTTGTTATTGCTGCAAGTTTTAGCCTTACAAAGTTTTGACATGCAGCAACGTGCTTGGGCTAGGAAGGCCAGCGCAAGGCACTCCAGACCTGCCGGTGTTTTCTTACCATTTGTGTGAACGCTGACTGTTTTTCAATTAGAGGGGTTGGGAAAGGAGATAAAGCTTCTCTGATGTTGTATGGTCACAACTGTTGTTAAAAGGGAACTGGGGGGGATAGCCACAACGGCTGAGAGATTCTGATAGAGTGAGAAACCAGGTAAACCTCCAAACTTCACGAAGGCACTTGTTTGGCAAGTAGTTCATGATAATCTAAATGATAACAGCTGAAAAAGCAAGCACAAATCAAATTAGTCAAGTGATAATACCAGGACTCTGATGCTGTACTTCCGTCTCCAGTGGCTTCAGTCTTTGATGTTTTTTAATCTCCAAGGTCAAGACAGCTGGTCTCAAGACTTCTTTGATGAGAAAAGCCAGGAGCAAGGTGGGGGTCTTCACTCTTCCCCAAGCTATCCTATCACTGGTGCTTATATACCCTTTTCTGTCATCCGATTCCTTCTAAGGGCTACAGACTGGAATAGCCAGCAGAATTAAATACCTTCATTCTTTTATGCAACTATGCCAAACAAGTACATACTACGAAACATCTCTTTCTACCTTGAACTGACCAGCTTTGTAGCATGCCTGGGGTGCAAGGCAAGCAGGGTGCCTTTCATAGTGTTGTCCCACAAGCAGGGTTTGATACCTGGTGTGCAATAAGCCAATCCTATACACAGAGCAGAGATGTTTGTTTATTTATTTCATGTTTGTGCAAAGATGGGTGCTAGGTGATAATTCCACAAAGCTGGCACACCACACCAAAGAACTACAAGGTATTTATCCTGTTAAGTGATTAGTAAAAATCTGCCTAATTTTATGCTTATTGGTTAGTAATCACCATCCCTTCTGTTATTGGTTAGTTATCTTTAAATTAGTCTCACTTGCTATGTAAATTGGCACACATGCTCCTTTGGGGGAGACAAGTCTTTTTGGTCTTGGATTGAGTGGGAGGTCGAGATCTCCCCCTGCCGCCTTTACCTTTCCCCCAGTTCATGTTTCCTTGGCAATCATTGAGCCTTGGGCACCTTCTGGGGCAGGATGTTTCCTTTTTATCAGTCTTTAGTTCCTCTTCAAGGGTATTAGCAAAGCATGCTTTGTTTATACAAAGCAACCAGGCCTACGCAATGAAGCCACTGATTAATGGTCATCCTAAATCAAGCAGTGCTGCTATGACCTAGGCATTAACCAATGCATGGCTTTACTTAGTCTACATTTTAGCTAGAATCAGGTTGCAAAATCATGTTGCACAACTATTCAGCAGCATTTCTGCATAAAATACTCTTAATGCTAAACTATATAAATTATCTGGACTACAATAGGGAGCTACAGTTGTCAACCAGCCACTCTCCTGCCTGGGACTCTCAAAGGAGCCTCCTGTTTCTAGTCTTGATTAAGTCTATCAAAAAGATTGTATGTGAAGAGTTTTCAAATTAAATTACCCAGAGGGATCAAATCTGAAGCAAGTGTAAACCTTTGTACAGACCTGAGGACATCTAAGCTAGGTGTAGGAGTCTGGCCCCCGAAGGATGAGAAGCAAAAGCATGAGTCAACACAGGGAGGTGAAGGTGGGCACCCAAGGAATGTAGGCTGAGACTTGCACTCCCTAACAGCACAAATTGTAGCTGCTTTCAGCAGCTTTTGTCATGTTTCCCACTGTATCTTTTGTCCAAATCTATTTTTCTTTGGGGGGAAGCTTTTTACACTTCCTCTAGCATATATGTGGTATGTGTTTTATTAGTCTTATCTCCAGCTGATTTAGATGATACTTTCCCCCAACTGCTGTCGCTTCTGCTGGTTCACTTCAATGCTTCATCTCCCACACAGTGGCTCTAAATTATTTTAATTTTTTGAGTGTGCCCCAGAAACCTTGCTAAATCAGAGTCTTTTGGATCAGGCATTCAGTTCCATCCAGAAGCTGGAAATATTTGACAACTTTCAGTGTTTTTTTTTTTTTCTTCTATCAGGAACTTAAAAATACAGAACCCTGTGAAAATGAATGAAAAACCCTGCTTATGTAAAGCTGGTAGAGCTTTGCTGCACATTCGGATTGCATTTGAAGCAAAGATTAACATGCAGATGAAGTTTTATTATTCTTCATCCCTCCTGCTCTTCCTTGTTTCCCTGTAATGGATTTTGATTTATTTGATGATGGGATCAGACTTCTCTCCTCTGTATCATCAGGAACCACCACACGTTTTCCACTAAGGAAGAGGAGGGGTTGGTAAGATTTGCATTATGTTTATTGGTGATTTTCCTTCCACTACAACTGAGATTTGAAAATCCCTGGTAAGGAGAACCTTTCTTTTTTTTCTAGATACATGTCTATAAACCAATGAGAATATATAAATATGTATATATGTACAGATAAGAATTATACAATACATTATGTTAGTAGCTGGAGGTAAAGCAAATTATTTTCTGTTTAAGAATATAAATGTGTTACGGAAACTTTCCCAGCTGAGACAGTTTCTACTGTGTGTTTTTGTCATTGTGTCATTCTTGTCAGAGAAAAACTGCCAAGAATTTTAATGTACCCTGAATTCATTAGTAGTTGGTAATGAATCTATGATTCTACAAAATGCCTGCAAAACAACCACAATCTCTGTACACATTTGTCTATTTTAATAGTCTTCCTATAGCTATCCTAGGTCAAATACGTATTCATCACGCATCTGTCTTTACTTGCTGGCAAACTAAACAAATAATATACTTGTTAGTCTGTGCTGTACCAAAGTTTAGATGTGTGCGAGTTTGTACATGTTTTTCCCATTAAAAAGGGAAAACCACTTAAGTTTACAGTAGTTGTCTTTCTATTTAGCTTACGTATTTTTATTCTGTATTTCATTGTTATTAACAATCTTTTATCAATGTTACCATAGAAATGGAGAATACTAATTCCTAGAATCATGCCAAAACTCATTTTCTATCTTGCTTACTTAGTCCTCTATTGCAAACAATGCTTGCTAGGTATCCGTGAATAATTCAGAGCAGCTACATTATTTGACCAGTTTATCTTTGTGTGCAATATCCTTGCATTTGAGCAATACATTTCACTTTTTTTTTTTTTAGTTACTCTTGTGAAAATATGGTGAATTTAAAGGCAAAATCATCAATGAATTTGGCGGGGGGGGGAATCCACAAACTTAAAAGGAAGGACAGGGGCCTAAACTTATCTTCACATACTGAGTAGTTCTTTTCTCTTTGAAAGCCATTTCATACTAATTCATAAGCTGTGTTTCTTCAAACTGGTAGATTTATGTTTTAATGGAATTCAGTGATCATTAGGCATAAAGCATGTGCTGAGATGCTTTTTAATGTTTCTCCTGAGAGCTCAAACTGTCAGTAGAACTTCAGGCACTGCAGCTTTATCAGCTACAGCCATCTAGAACCTAGCAGAGTCATTTTACCATAACATTACAATTTATTTAATTTCAAAATACTAATTAACTGAGGGAAAAAATATATTCTAGAACCATCTAATAACTATATTTGCAATGCAGCAATTAGTTAGAAAATTAACTCTCCTAAAATAACTTCTCAGTATTCCATAATTAATATAGTTAGAGCACTCCACTATGACTCTTAAGAGTTTGGAAATAATTTCAAAACATTCCTACTGTAACAGTTGAATCCAGCTAAAAATCAACCTGTTCTTTCTGCTTCATGCATCATCATCAGCTACTGCAAATTGCAAATGTCCTAGAATCAGAACTTACTAGGCAATTTTGTTAATGTAGCAGAAGGTGGAAAAGAATACAACTTAGTCTTCCACAGCAATATTGACTCTGTTGTGCTGAAAACCTTGCTCATGCTTTATGGTACTGTATAATTGGAAAGAGACAAACAAATCAAAGATGCACAGCAGAAGAAGGTACATATTTTTATATAGCCATCTTCTTGATTATTCTCTCCCCAGCACATACGTTATGGCCCTGAATAAAAAGAGAGAAAAGGAAGAAAGGAAGAAATGGTTACTGAAGTGCAGGATTCTGAATCTATCTTCTGGCTTTGTGAATAAGAGGATTGATTTTTTGTAATGTACATAGCACTTGGTGATTCCTTTAGTCTGTGTTTACAGATTTGCTTGCCTATTTTCTATCATTTGCATGTTTCCTTAAAGACTGTTTAACTCAGAAGTGATATCTCTAGTCTTCTGGCAATGGATAGTCCTTTTGTTTCCTTGTATGGTCCATGCTGTAAACAGCAACAGCACCTAGGAGTTGAGCATTAGCACAATTTAGGTAGAAAATAACTGTTTCAGCTCTCACAATGAACTTCACAACTGACAAGTTTCTCCAAGAGATAACTAAATCCTGCATTTTCACATAAAAAGAATGTGAAACTCCATTTGTAACAGCACCATCTGGAGACACAGTCATGTTACAGCCTCTAAATCTGCACCCACACGTTTAAGCGTACAACTGGCATACTTCATTGTCCAACTACGGATCTGTAGCAGTTAGCCATGGTTATGTCCAGATATTTGCACAGAGATTGCACATGCAAAGCTTTCCCCAATGTCTTTAATCACTTCTACCTCAGAACTCAATGCGCACCTCTCAGTGTATTAACCTTTTTTAAAAATTTTCCACGCTACAAAAACTTATTGCAGTGACAGTTAATCTTTAGGCATTATGACTTGGAGTTTTCACATCCTTTCAGTTTTTCAAACTGTTTTTGCCTTGCAATATGTGGGTGTCTGTCTGTGCAAGCAAACTAGCGATGATTACTTCAATCGGCCCTGGTACCAGTGCTGCTGACCCTTCTCCCGCTGCAAATTGGAAGATTTGACATAAGTATAGAGTGACTGAAGCCATCAATCTGCATGGTAACCAACCTTCAGCTGCAGTAAACAAGTACTGCTTTTACCATCAGGATTTTTCAGCTGCGATTTCTCTCTCCACTTGAAAAAGTTTTGATCAAGAATGCCTGTTTAAAAAAAAAAAAAAGATAAAAGAATCCCACTCTTCAGTACATGTATTATTATTATTAAAATCTTTGTCTCTATTCATGCTGTCTCTTCATATGTCCTCCTTTAAATTAAAAAATGGGCAACTCCACCCAAAGTTTCAAATCAAAGCAAAATTATTGATGCTTGTAAAACTGTAGTATGATTGTTTTAATGTATATTACTAAAATTTTTCATGTCCTAGCTATGGTTGTACCATTCACAAAATGTTTAGAAAAATGCATATTGGCGCATATCAATAATCAAGGATTTATGATGTATACCATAGATTTGAGTGCCTTTATAGAGCTGCTTATAAAATTCTCACTTGCCAGAACAGAGTGTGCTGTAGTAACAGCACTGTTCAGTAAGAGCACGTTTGCACGTGGTGCAGCTTTAAGCAGAAATCTGCTTTCCCCTGGCAGGTTCTGTAACATCTGTGAAAGATAACAGCAGAAAGGTGGAAGATTTAGCACTCTTTGCCATGTTTGTCCATGTGGTGATAGCTGGTGTCCGATGCTTGTCTTTGAACTCTGTGTCTAAGAAGAATGGGGTGGGCTAAAGATCTCTGTATCACTGACTCTTTTTGATTAATCTCATTTCACTGTGCCCTGTCTATGTGTCAATGCCAGATAGCCGTTTTCTGCTGAAGGCAGCCCCGTCTTCAGGTTTTTCACTCTTGGCAATTGGTAGCAAGTAGCCCTGGCTCTCCTTCCTCACTCAGTGTACGTTTATTGTCATTTTTCTCTCCTGTGTTTCTGCAGAGCAGCCTATTCTCTCACTTAACTGACCTCCCACCAGGCTCAGAAGCACACGATCTGACTGGTTCCCGCAGCTCTGTTCTTGCAGAATGAAATATGAAATAGGTTCTGCTGGGAGAACCCACCCGCACTCCTCCATGAAGCAGTAGGAACGCAAGCTGGGAGGTCTATGAAGAGATGATAAATTCTGGTGCACCTAGGGAGGGGGAAAGTGTTAATTGCTCTGTTTGCAGAATTGGACCATGGGGATTAGGACACCTCAGAGCTTTATTTTTTTCCCACACTGATGCCAATTTTTAATCTCTATCTTTAGTGCTGTCTGTGAAGTGTTATCCTCTTGAAAGAGTGTGCATTTACTGGAATAATCACACTTTCTCTTCCCCTCTGTCAGCTATTAATAGTGATAAATTTTAATTGCATATGTAAATAAAAACACTGTGTACTCATTAGTTTAAATATGTTTTTCATTAGGCAAATGAAATGCTCGTTGTATATGATGCAAAGCTAAAAGGAGACTGTTAACAGCAGTGAGCAGTTTGGGAAGTATGTTGACTTGATTTTTTAAAATTGTTTTTTAGGATAAAAATAAGCCATGTTTTAAGGGATTATTATGGGCAAATTTTGCACTACAGGCATCTTGGTTTGGGGAATGGAAAAACCAAAGTTAAGTGATAGAAGCACGAGTATGGTGTCAAGGCCAATGCATTTAAAACTTCTACTGAAAGGGAGATAGCACATAAACTTGTATTATTATTTATAGCATTGGCTATTTTGGAGATGGTAACTGCAAGGCGGGTAGCATTTTTCAGTTTCTATTTAGGAAAATCCTGACATGTCTCACATTTTCATAACTTGAAACATATTGGCCCCAAACTACATTACTTCATCATTAATTTTCAAACTCTTGGAACCCAACACCCCAAAAAGACTTTGCTATTTTTAAGGGCTATGCAATTATAGTCAAGAAGATATAATTTTTCAGTTCAGTAATCCATACTTTAAAGCTTGGAGTATATTTATCTACCTACTAGGTCACAATTTGTTTCCTCTCTATCAACAAAATACCCAGAATTTCATAACCAATTTACTTGTAAACTGTCTTTACCATCTCCTTCCACTGTTCTGCTCACTGGGAAATGATAAAAATCTTATCACAAAGACATTTAGTAATTCAGTATAATTTTATACAAAAGCCTGGCCTCTTAACACTTCAGTCTTAGTGAAAAGATGCTCTGTGGGTGTGACTTTCTAAAGTTGTTATGGCTCAGAACAGATTAACAATCTCTCCTTTGGCATTGGAAAAGATTGCATTGCTTGTGTGCTTATCCATGGAGGTCAGTCACTTGTCATTATAAAGTAAGTATATATTGTCATAGCCAAACACTTTTCCTGATTAATATGAGAACATAAAATATCTTTCCCTCCAAAACTTAGAGCAACAAATACACTTTCTTCTCAACTACTTTAGTAAGATAGCTAAGATAAAAATGATTTTTATTTTATAAAGATAAGCTTGAATATCCTTGTCTCATCTATGCTTCCTTGGTTCAAGTTCTATGAAATTTTTATATCGGAGCACAGTAAAATATTTATACGCAAGATGGAGTGAAAAAAATGCAAACGCTGGCTAGAGGGCAGTCTCTTGGAATTAACACAGAGCCAAAGCCTCAGCAGGCAGTCTAAAAAAAAGTAATATGTCAGTCTTCTAGATTCTTCATTTGCCAGACTAAATTGTAGCTAGCAGGATCCATTGCCAAGAGAATAAAGGCAAACAGATTCTATTTTGTATGAAGAGCTATTGCACTTGACATGGTTGAAAACAGATTCATAGATTTTGAGACCAAAAGGGACTACTATGATATCAAATCAGACTTTCTACATAAGAGAGGCCAGAGGGTTTCAGCTGCCAGTGCCCTGATCAAGTTCATGGACTCTGGCTGAGTTGGAGCAAAGTTTTGAGGATGATATTCAATCTGGTCTTGGTGGAAAGAGTTCAAGAACCAAAGAATCTCTTTTGCATCTTCTTGAAGCAAATGGTTAACTGCTCTCACATTTAAAAAGCAGTGCTGTGTGTTTGATTTTTCACTTGTATAGACCAATCTTCCAGTCATTGCACCATGTTTTATTTTATCCTGCCAGGGGCCCATCTGAGAAGAATGGGGATTATGGAGTTGGGGGAAAAAAGATACAGGATGTGTCAAACAAGACAGTTTGCTTTGGGTTCTTTGTCTTAAGAGATCAAAGGAGACTGTGATTTAATACATGATGATATAACATAATATATAATAGTTCATGATCCCACTTTTGCCCTTGATGCCCTCAAAATTCTGTTTTTTCTAGTCTGCTATATTAAAAACAATAGGCAGTATAATGTGTAAGTAATGTTCACTGGATGTTCATGTTCACATACAGTAAAAGCCGTGTACCAAAATGCTAGCTCAGTCTGGATCCATGGACTGATTTTGCAAAGAATTTGAGCGTAACAGCCCCACATGCCCATTGTTTACAGGCTAATGTGAATTGGAAAGAAAGCATGTCCTGACTTCATTATTGGTCTAAATATTGTCTTTACTATTCAGAACAGAAGTTCTCGTTCATCTATAATCCATGCAGCATTTCTTCAAAGTTGTCAGTATTCACAGAAAATGGTTAGCTTTCATAAATGATTGCACCAAGCTCCAGACTGTCTCCTTTGATTCTCATCCGTCATCAGATCCTCTTTAGTGATTTCTCATGAGGTTCCCCTCCCTCTTGCCACAGAATTTCTTTAGGTAGGAGAAGATGTACTTCAAATATAAAATCTTGTACATAGATATCTGCACATACTGACACGACTCACTGTAGCATTTGACAGCTCCTTCTTCAGGTTCCTCAAGAAGCTTATGGCAGAGGTGAGAAATTTGAGGCTATATAACACTTTAATCCACAGCAAGCTTTCAAATATTTAAATTGTAGATAAATCTAGACTGAGGGTTTTTAATGGTAAAATGTAATGTTACACAGGTAGATGAGGAACTGTTATTTCTGTATAACTCATCTAAAACTAGCTTATCACATTTTATCGACATTCAAATTTCTTATCTGAAACTTGGCTCAGTAGGAAATGGTAACATGTCGAGGAGCCAATTAACATTATCTTGCCCCCCTTTTTTTCTTTAATTTCTGTACTTTCATGGAAGCTATTTCCAGTTCTGCTGCTACTCACAGTGAAATTATTGATTGACTTCTGGCATACTTGCACAGTTCTGATTTGCTGATATCTTGAATACTACTGGGGCCTCTGAATTTGGATGAGATATGAACCTCCCCGCAGTGGAAAACTCATTCACCAGTGTGCAATAAGGATCTGGATGGCTACTTCTTTGTCCAGTTTTGATTACTTTATGCAAACTGCGAATTCTTCTAAACCAAATGTTATCAAATGGTCCATTTCATACAGTATACAACTTTGACAGGAATGTAATGTTGAAGTACAGTCAGCTTTCCAAAATCAAATTTACAACAAGGCAACTGGAGTGCTTTATAATAGGGAGAGTTAGAAACATAATTGTAAGCTGCAGTAGACACTAAGGAATACAAATAAGAGGGGTGAGAGAGGTCTGTGATCCATACATTTGCATGTTAAGATAACTATCAGTTATAAAAAAGGAGCTACTGTCAAACCATAGTACATTAAACAGTGGAATTTTACCTTACCTCTCCCAATGGCAACCATAATATCCTTGCAAGGCAATATCAGAAAGGAATGCCCATAAAGTGGTTCTTAGTTAAGCAATGCAAAATGTAAACTCTACATGAATTTTTAAAATTAATTGCCTTTCAGCAAAACCAGCAGTGACTCTCTGCTTTGGATTTTGTTTTATCCTTTCCAAGACTCCCAGTGTCTCACAAGTGTGCTGAGCTGGAAAAGGTTTTCACCTCTGTTGTTCCAGGAAAAAAATCAAATAATTTCAGGATAATTTGCCAACCTCCATTTTTCTCTTCAAGTAAGTGATTACCTGTCATGCACCTGTTAGTGTAAATTTCAAGTTATGAAGGGTCATTTACCAATAAATATAGAGAGTGAGTTGTGGGAGGTAGAACAGGAAAAGAGAGCGAGTTTCTGTCTGCAAACTGTTCCCTTAATGCAGTCCAAGACAAGCAACTAAAGATAAGATGCGATTTAGGATCTGTTTTGTGTCATGTAGTTAAAAACAGTATCTTGCCACTATATTTGTTCTACTGACTTATATCACTTTTGATTTACCATTTATCTGTATCTCAATATCCCATAGCAGCAACAGTTGTAGTTCAAGTCCCAATATACTCCAGCGATTCACTGTGAAGCATTTATTTACCATCTATGGGTAGCTAAGGAGCATGAAAATTAGAATAGTGAACTAACTTGAAGTTGGTAGCATCCACTGCAGAGGCTAACCGTAAAAAAACCCCAAAAACCACAAACCACAAAAAACCCAAACCAAAACCTGAAAGTCCATCATGGATCAGTTTTCACTCTCGTCCTTGTGCTTCTCCCTTGCTTGTAACAGATAGAGGGGTTTGCCATGCAAAGCAGTGTGGAAGACAGGATTCCCCAGAGAGAGGAGCAACATCTTTTTGAGATTAATATCCTTAATGTTTTGGGAGCTACTGTTGCCTTGGAGGAAGGCTACCCATATGAACATAAAGCATGCCCTCCCAGGTGAGTCTGGTAATCTATCTAGCCCAATATATATATGGTTGCTAGGGATGTGAATATAAATCTATGTCTGTGAAAATATGAACAAGATATTACTAAGCAACTTGTGCATGATGTACAGCGATCTCATGTCAATTTTATGAACTCATTCTCAAGATGATTTGAACCCCATCTGGGATGAGCTCAGCAGATGTATGTAAGCCTTGATTCAAAGCATATAGAAAACGGCATGCAGATCATTATAATGAATTTTTGAAGAAATGCTCTGTGCTGTGCCTAACTGGGAGTGTGCTGTGGCGCAGGTGAGATTTGCCAAACCACTTAAGTGCTTTGCTGTGGCCTTGTGTTCAGGCCTTGGCAAGTCCAAGCAGTGCACTGGCACTGACAGCCTTCTCCAGTGCTGTTGAATGCAGATTCACACAAAATGAAATGCAATGCAAATAACTCCATACAACTGTTGAAGCGTTGCAATTTGTCGTTTTATAAGCCTCTTGTTGCATGTAGTTATTTTCACTTTGGAGGTAAAGGAGCTCCCTAAAGCACCTATGGGTTGTATCCAAAAAAAAAAAAAAAAAAGAGAGTAAATAATGAAAGCAATTAGCAAAACAAAAATGTCTTGCCACAGCTGCAGAGACTACAAGTGAGACAAAAGATGGTACAAACAGAGTAAGTAGAAAATGGAGGAGGACTCACTTGACTCCTTCATATCTAGTTCTGGTCATTAACTCATGAGCACAACATGATAATGTACTTCAGTTGGTGATGACTTTGGAAATGAAGGTAAGTTATGGAAATATGCATGTATACAACACGTTATCTCCATTTCAGTGTACTTAACTGCAAGCTCTGATGTAAGGCAATGGATCTCAATTTGCAGAATGGCTGTTCAGATACTGAAATTCCTGGGTACTCAAAGGCAGATTACAAAGTGACTTCTTAAGATACACAGTTTTAGATACCAAACCAAATATTTACTGTATCAGCCAGGGAACTCCATTTAAAAGACCATCTCCAAGCAAATTAATTGCTGTGAAAACAAACTTCCTCTGCATCATGGCCCTGTTAGTGCCACAATTTCTCACACACTCAGACTTGGACTCGGCAAAGCTCTTAAGCACCTGGTAATGCGTATTCCTAGTCATCATTTTTAAATATTTGTTTATGCTTTGATTTCTGAGAAACCCATCATTAATGTTAAAAATGTTCTTAAGCACTTGATTACTAAGGTTCTGCTCCAGAAACTATGGAACTTGGTGGGAAGAATTGCAGATTGTTTTGAGGGATCCTAAACTACAGATATGACACTAAATGATAGCCAGGCATCTTTATTTTAAGAAGTTTCAGTTTGCAGCTCAATACTTCCAAAGAATGCCTTCCTACTTAGGAAGGTATTTAAGCATGTTTTTGATTCCCATTGAATTTTATGATCTTGGAGCATATGTCTGAACTGATGCATTTTGAATAGGGAAGGGCATACAGCACAGATCTGATAAGTGTCATTCTGAGCCCGTGCCCAAAGCCTTTCATGAATCATGAATGCCTCTATTCTCTCTGGAAAACTTCATTTCCTAAATAGGTTGCAAGATCATATAGAAGAGAAACTTGCTAGCAAGCCTCGTGTATATTAGCCATTCATTATTAAACTTACAGGGCAGAAAAATCTTTGAGTGCAGACACCAGCCATCCATTGATGGATAGCGAGTATGAAGACTACTGCAATAATGTCCCAGGTATTCCCTTAGCTCACTTTGAGGGCAGGGGCATGCTAGAATTACATTGTGCATATGTATGTAGAACAAAACCTCCCTACTTTTGAAACTGTTCACCTAGTTGCTATAAGCCTATCACATTAAATAGTCAAAAGCTACTTTTACAGACATTACATTTAACAGCAAATTGGGGGGGGGGGGGGGGTCCTGCTTCTCTGCATGCTTTCTTGAACCAGCTTGCTTGCATTTTGTTTAAACTTCTAACTTCAACTTTCCTAAACTTAGTTGTCTCAGGTGAAATACTTCAGGACTTGTCCTTGAACCTACAGAATAAGAAATCAGCATGAGCTTTTCTCCTAACCAATGGTATTTTATGACATCATCTACATTGAATTACTTAATGCCTCTAGATAGTTTCTGTTGTTAAAAATCCTGTGAAATCTGATGAACAGGAGTTTTTAACAATGACTTTTACTAATTAATGCACAGCAAACCTGTCTTCAATCCCTCTTTATTAAATAGAGCAAATAATCTGTGTTGCATGATTTTATCAACTGTTATAGCTGTTCAATACATATCTCTAGAGAATTGTTGCCATTGAGAATAATACCATTTCCTTTTCTAAGTTTCTCAGTAGGAGCATTCCATTGAAAAACCTTTATAATGGATTTTGTTTCCTTGCATAGCTGTATGCTTCATTCTTTCCAAAACCCAAATTTAGAATTTTAAAAGTGCAATATCAACTTAACAAAACATGACCCTAGCGTTGCTGTCCACTGTGGTTAGCTTGACCAGCCTTTTCTTTCTTTTTTCTAAATCACTAGAGAATTTAAGACATTTAAAGTGGCTGTAATGACATCTACTGACACATAATTAAATTATTTTTTAAAGTAATATACTGAAAGAATATTATTAAATTGTAAATTATCTGTAAAGGATGCAGCCAAAGACTACAGCTTGGATCCAACATGAAGGATAACTGAAGTTCACCTGGGTGAAGGTCAGAGATCCAGATGGAAATGCAAATAAGCCAACCAAAGGTAAAATCTAAAAAGCTTAAGAAGTCCAAGCATGTTGAGACCAGGAGAACTATGATTTGACCTTACTAAAAAAACGAGATTACTCAATGAATATTGACCCGAGGAAAATTAGTCAATAAGAATAGGTGAAGTATCTTAGCAACAAGAAAAGTGAAAGGCATTTTAATGGGTGAAAGGTTTTATTAGGAGATTTCTAGGGTTAAGTTAATCTGCTTTTTTTTTTTTTTTTAAATCTAGTATTAGTATAAGGAGACTTGATTAGAGATTAATGTATTGAAGGGTACAGAGTGCATGTATGATTTTTCTTTATCTAGTAAATTGTTTAGCTTCCTTTTTCTTTTTTTTTCACCCAACCCTTTTGAGGTTTATAAAAATGCTGATTGCTGTTTGCATAGTACAGAGTTGGGGATTTTTTTAGTGTACGGATTTCTATTTTTGACTTTTTACAATCACCTTTCTCATAAAGCTATCAACTCTTGTGGCAGTGTCCAGTTTGAGAATTTGACTCCTCCGAGCTCATCAGTGTAGCAGTAACAGGGCTCAGGACTCAGCCTGCCCTAGCACAAGTCTTTCAAGTTCCAGTTTTCAAGGATGTCTTGGACTTCGTAGGAAGAATCTCTGTTTATACAAACATGGTATTTATGAACATATGCCTTTGAAAGTGTGCTTCTCTGTTCCTGTGATTGGGACAGAAAATACAGAAAGGTAAACATACACTACACTTGACTCATCATACAGTATGAAATGAAGCTAGGCCAGAGGGCTTTGTGGCATTTGCTTAGCTTCACTGGACTATTTGTCTTTCCCTATCTGTTTCTCTTTAAAGTGCCACCCAGACCCTTCTTAAGAGTTCATCAAATTTAGTGGAAAAGTAATACCTTCTATTAGATCAATTCATACAGGTGGAAGAAGCAAACAGGATTTTGGCCTAGCTTCTCTTGCTGACCTCTTTTATTTTCCTTACATCCTTAAACTGTGCCACTCTTATGAAAACATAACACTGACTGCAGGAAGAGATTTTTTTTTTTAAATCTGATACTTTCTGCCCATATGAGCTACATTATCAAATCAGAAGATAAAACCAGGCTTCATGAAATAGGTGAACCACTACAAAGACTCGAAGAGGAGACTTTTTTTTTTTCCCAGTAGCGGACATGCAAAACAGCCTTGCCAACCCAGTAGCAATACACAGGCTTACGTATGTAGAGAAAACTTGAGCTCTTACAATTAGTGAAAATCAGTAAAGCTGTAACTCAAAAACACCGTTGAAAATGTCATAATGTAAAGAAATCATTATTTATAGTAATTAATTATGGGCTTTAGTCAAGTGAAAATAGTAAATCATATTATTAAATACCAAGCTAACACACTGTGAATAATAAAAAAAGAAAAGCAAAGTTGCTCTCGACTATCTGTTTATAAGCTATGTACTGTCCTGAAAAAGTTCATAAAGAAATTAGCACAGTTCTGTTGTGGGGTTTTTTTTTCTTTAACATTTAGGGAACAGAACTTGAAATTTATTGCATAACTACTTTTAATACAAATGTGCTTAAAGTGGGTGTAGGTTTAATGGTGGGTTTGAGTCTCTGAAGAAAAGTATAATCATGTGGATTTAAGATATGTGAGATATTCCAGTACATCTTTCATTGCCCTGTGCCTATTTTTTATACTGGATGTGAACTTATTTCAGTGGTCATTGTAGAGTAGAGGACAAAACCAAAACAAACATTTAATGTGAGTCAGTAAAACAAAACAATTATGCCTTTCTCATCAGAAAGATTAAGAACTTTACAAGGGACATCATGATCCTTATAGACTGCCTTTCTGTGAATGTGATACAAACACCGGACCCCACAAGTTACACCACACATCACAAAATAAGACACCATTAAAAACATCATGGAAAATTGGCCACCTTGATATGTAATATTGAACATTACCAGTATCAGTATGTGTTTTGGATAATGAGCAGTAAATTAGCAGCCCAGTCTAGAAATTATTACAAAGCTTTGTTAATTATTAAATATTTGGGGATTTGAGAACTGCAGAAGTAAGAGGGGGGGGAGAGAAGCCCCATTATTTTGGTGATCACAACCACCACTTGAGATGTTTGGCAACAAATAATTTATTTACTGCACCTTTCAAGTCTAATAACTATAGATGCTTTCTCTGGTAAAATGTAAATGTGCTTTCACAAGTATCAAAGGAAAATACCTGTGCATTTGTCTAGAATTGACTATTTTAATCGAAGGCACAAACTAGGTTTTAACTGAGCGTTTTGCCTTTCAGCACCAGGCTCCAGCCTTAGGACACCTGGACTCTTAACAGCTGGCTTCTTTTGTAACTGCCTCCAGTTACCTCTTTTGAAAGTGCACTTTTTTTTCTGCTCGCTACAGAAAAAACACAGCACATTTCTGCAAGAAATCAAAGGTATAGCTTTTTCTCCTTGGGTTCAGGGTATAATTCATAGAGTTTTAAGATGTCTCCTCTCCAGGCAGAAGCAATGAATGTACAAAATTGTCTCATTTCCAGACATACACCTAAGGTTTACAATCCTTCTCTCTCTTTCTCCTCTACTTCTCTACCACTTGCATCACCCAAGAAACAAAGATGTATGCCAGGCAGACATTATAACTATCTTTGCTAACATCTGTTACAGGCCAATTTCAACGCTATCGCTACTTCCCTTCTCATTCTGTATGTATGAGCTGGTATTAATATCTCCAAGGAAAGTAAATGCATGAATCAACGTGTCTGAATTAAATAGGGCTGAACGAATGAAGCATATGTATGAAAGAGCGTGTGTTGTGTTTGTACATTCAGGTACTGTGCTAAGCGTCACAGGTGGTGGCGGACGCGGTGTGGAGGCCATGTCCAGCTTGACAGAGAAAGGCAGAGCGGCCAGAGGAAGAGTTGGGGAGAGCCTCCATGCGAGGTGTCACAGCCTTCCTTGAAAATTAGGTGTGGAGGGGGGCAGACTCTGGGGCTGTGATGCTTGTCTGCTCTGCTGCCACATAGGTCTCAGAGGAAAGGACTGGCAAACAGCTGCCCCATCGAGCCAGAGGCCCACACGAGCAAAGCAGGAGGAGGGAGAAGACGGAGGACAGAGAACCAGACGGCATCAGGAGCCGGGGGCAAAAGACCTGAAGACCGTGAGGTTAGTGCCCAGAGTAAGGAGCTGCTCCTAAAGTGAGATGTCTTCAGAAAATGCAGCATGTCCATCCTGGGAAGAAAACTAGGGAGAAGGGGTAGGTACTTTCAGAAGCCGTTTCTGAAAACTGCTGCTGAATGGACGTTGTGTATGTTGCAACTGCCTTTCTAGCTGTTCACATTTGTCTTGCAAGCAGCCCTTGCAGAAGCTGCATAGGCAAGTGATGTTTGTTCCAGTACTGCTGAGAGTGGGTGGGCAGTTACTCACCTGCTGGCTGACGTGTGGTCAGCTTGCTTGGAGCAGCTTCCAGCCCTGTGTTTGCTCGAGCTGAGAGGACAGTGCTTTTACTCTCTAGCCTTGCCAGCCCAGTTCACCCACTTGTCAACAAGGCAGCCCACTGCTAGTCAGTGAGTAACAGCACCAGCCAGTGCAGCATCGACACTGCCCCCAGCCCCGGTGGCTCTCCCTCCTCTGCTCATCCATCTTCTCTGTAATGCAAGTCAGATGTTTCATAATCAGCCACCTCCAGCTGTCCCATCCTAACAGGCTGTGCCTATTAGGAACATTTTAGCAAAAGAATAAGAGGAGATAGATAGAAACCAGTAGCTGGCTTGTAAGGGAAGAAGGGTGGTTTGCCTGGAATGCGTGCGGGTGATTGATAGATACTTTTTTGTACTGTCCAAATTTGCACCTTGCACTATAGAGTATGGCAATGGCTGAAACTCTGTGTGTTCATTCTTCCATTCCATATGACTGTCCTGTCCTTTGCTGAGTGTGAACAGTGTATGGCCCAGGAGCTGAGACGCTATATAATGTTCTGAAGACCGGCGTCACTGCGATTTTGCTTTATGTGATAGCAATAGGCATTTTTGCAAGAGAAAAATATGTACAGGAAGCTCTCCAAGGTCAATATAACAGTGTAAATAGCCAGATGCTATTTCCCTGTGAATTACAAGGTTGAGCAGCCAAACATCTCTTAGTCATGTAAATTATGAAAATTCTGAGAACTGCAGTGCAGACAAGAAATCTATGGCTGCTGAATCATTTTCTCTGGTTCAAAAATGACCATATCTTATCCTGTTGTTCCAGATTCTATTTGCGTTGAATGATTGTGTTTCTTCCCGTCAGATATAGGGATGGAGCTAACATCTTTGCTTTAGGATATTGTTCTTTCATTATCAAAAAAGGCATTCAGCAGACTTGCAGAGATTCTCTTCAAGATGTGGGAAAAATAATATAAAACCAGTATTGAGCTATTTCTCTTAAGCTATCTGCAGTTAAAGTGATTATTAAACCCCAGGACAGGTTTAAGGGTAATCCAGATGAATATTGTTTTTATCAAAGCCATAGTGAAGTCATCTGCTTTTTCCCTGTTGCCTTAGGACTGGCTTTATAAAAGGCATACCATCAAGTGAAATTGGAATTATTTTGCTCCAATTCCTTTAAAGTTCAATTTTTATCAGTTACCGCTTGTAGTTACCTGATGTAAGAAAGACTACTTGCTTTCTGGATAGTGCCACTGATAAGGTGGGGTTTTTTTCCTACTTTCACTTGGGAAGTTAGAAAGGTACTGTCTTTATAGCAAAAAACCACCACAAGATGAAAATGCACTCCTTTTTCCAGTACAATAAATAAATAAGGGCCATGCACAAAACAAGTGGGATCGAGTTGAAAGATGGGTGACCAAAATACTGTGAGTACAGAACAGATATAGCAGCATGTGTTGATGCTACAGACTTCAGTCTCCTCTAAGAAATATGGGTAAATGCTTGTCTGTTGTGCCTACTTCTGGCCATTACTGACTAGTAAATGCAATGGTCCAGGTGCTAACTCTGACCCCAGAAGACCTTAGAGCCTGAAAGCAAACTGATGATTGTTACAACACAGGAGCAAGATGCTACAGACATTGTGTTCCTTAAACTCCTTCTCAAAGCTACTGGCTGCTACTGGAGGCATGATGCTTGGCCCTGCATAGCCACCTCTGGAGGTGTGCAGTAAAAGTTGACTGTAGAAGTAGCACAAGAAGGAATTGGGAGATTGAGACAGCTACTCTGAGGATGCTGCGAAGCCAAATTAAGCTTTGGAGGTATTACAATTACTGGGGCACCTCCATTGCCCCTCTTTGCCTTGGCAAGAAGAACAAGCAGCCACGTTACTGTGAGGGGCTGTTCTTTGCTCTTTATGAGGCCCTGAAGTATGCCTTGGTAATCAGGCCATGTCCAGGAGAGGTAACTTAGAAAATCCAGGCACCTACAGCTATGAGCGACTCTGAGAAAACAATCCACAGAAATAATTAAAAAGATAAGAAGAAAACTGAATGTGCATAGAGCACACCAATTAGCACCAGCACAGAGAGGCTGCACACATAGCGTGAGGGTATTCTGCATGGCACGTTTTCCTACACTCTGCACTCAGCAACGCTTGAAGTCTCTAAAGGAAACAAAACACTGGTATGGTCCTTTTGGAGATTTTCAGTCCAAGGACAATGCCCATGCACCAGATTAGATGCAGCTTCTCTGGCTCAGTTTTTATGCATCTGAGGATTAAAGCTAGTTGGTAGGAAAACCACCGGGAGGAATGGGTGCCTGGCCACAATTTAAGCTTTGAGAATATGAGAATTATTTTTAATTACATCAGAAGCGCTATCACTTCAGAAGCTCTTCTTCATCAAAGATAAAGTCAAATGACAACAGACAAAGTGGCAGAGGAAAATACAGTGCACAACATTTCATGAAAATTTATATCAGGATTGTTCATGTCAAGACAAAGTGAGTGGAAAATGCACCTAAATTAGAATAATTAGGGTTAATACACCCTTTGCACTGGTATGCATAATTATTTAATCCACAGGTCAGAATCAGTCTCTGGTTTCCTCTGATATTTTTATATTTAATAGAGTGTAAGAGAATAACAGCAGAAACAAACAGCACTACATCTGGAGGAGGTTTGTAGTCCATATAAATTTAATCATTTAAGCTAATTCTACTCCATTCACTGTTTCTTCAGCTTGATCAACCTATATCTGCTTTCCTAGTAGAAACAGCATTCTTATTTTTTTCTACTTTTTCTGTTAATAATCCTTCTCACTCTTACACGACTTCTTTCAGTGATGCTGTCAGCAAGATGATGCCTAGTCCCAATTAGAAATTCAATCAATATCCACATAATGAGGGTTCTAGCAAAACCATGTCATTTAGTTCAAAGACATGGATATATTACTGTAGCTATTCAGGATTCAAGTAATTTAGGGCACCTCAGTGAAAAAAAGATAAAATAAAGCTGAAAGGCTTAGAGGTAGTTAATTTTTACTATGGCAACTTCCTAAATAAGCTTTAGATTCTAGTCATTATTCAGTTTATTTGGAGGCAGAACAGAATCATTAAAGATGAAACTTATTTAAAGCTCAGAATAGTTCTGGAATCTTATAGTTTCCTGCCGGTCCTTATAGAGTTACTTAAAGTTTGTCCATTTCAGCTTTGAACTGTGTCCAAGAGCAAGATTGAGCCTGCATAGATTAAAAAATGGCAGCATGTTACATAGCAACGATCTAATTTTAATAACTTTGGCAATTGCATTTTTACATTTTTATATCCCAGTAGAACTCTTTTACATGTATTGTGTGGGAAAGAAACGGTCCTCAGTGAATAATGCTCTCATCTGTCCATAAAATGAAGTGATTAAGATCTGATTTTCAAAAATGGGCTCTGACTATGAGTGCACCTTCGGCATCTCCCAATATAGGGTGCAGTCCCCTCAAACCTTTTGGGAACTCGGCCCCTGTCAAATGCTGGCTCTCAACATCACGGTCCCGTGATGAAATTCATAAATGGATCTGGGGAGTGCGACAAAGCTAACCCTGGATTTTTTCCTTCCATGAAACCCCCATGTGCGGAAGAGTGGGGATACATTTTAGCCTGGTCCCTAGCCAGGACTGTTACAAATCTGTTAATTAGGAGTCAGGAGAAAGGCTGCCATATCAAAATCTTGCTGTGCTGATCATGTCCATTTGTGTTCCTAAAGTGAACATGAGTGAATATGTTTGGCCTCTGTGGAGCTGCATCACTGGAGTAGATCTAAAGAGCTTTACTTCTACAGGCAGCAATGGAGACAGCAAATGGAGGAGACAACGGAACTGGGTAACTCTCAGACACTACACCTTAAACTGAAGATCCATATCAGCCTAATCTTTTTGTGTTTTCTCAGCAGCTATAGCTGTCTTCTTTAACTACTCCACAGCACAGGATAAATCAGCAGAGGCCACAAAATAAAATTGTGTCTCAGTAGGAGACACTCCATGGCTTCTCACAGAAGTAACTTCCTAGCTCAGACTGCTTTCCCTCTTCTGTAGGCTGGAAATCCCTGAAGTCACTGAGTCATAACTGCAAAGTTGTTAGGGAATGATGCCTTCAGTGTGAAGATACTTAGAAGATACCCCCAGAGGTGAACATGTAAGCAGTGCAGACTGAAGTAATGAGTTCTTCTCAAAAAGCGGGACAAGTTACCTAGCTGTGAGCTCAGTGGTCTCTAAGGGTGAATGGCAGCTGCTATGTAAGCATCTTTAAAATGCCCCCAAGTAGCTCAACTGTGCAGGGTAGGGAAACTGCGGTATGTAGGTGTCTCTCAAAAGGGGGTAAAAGAAGACCAGAAGAGTGATAGACTGTTTTGTATGTGGCCAGGATTCAATATGACATTGCCATAAAATAACCCCCTTCCCCCCCACCTGCGAGCCTATCTGTCTGTCTTTTCATAGTTAATGGTCCTGGAGATGGGGAGTCACCCAGCCCAGGACACACCTTGCTGTGTTTGACAGCCCCAGACTGACTCTAGACTTCCTCCATAGCCAGTGTAGGGAAGCAGCCACTGCCAGGGCATGGTTCCTTCAGTCCTAGGTATTACACTATAAAAGACATCAGGGAAGTAGCCTGTTTCTCTTCCAAGATCTTGAATTATGAAACAGAGGAGTCTTAATGAGTGTTTTCATTCTTTTTCCAAATGAAATTGTTCTGTTCATTTTTTAAAAAATGCCTATATTTTGAAATATAAGTTGAACATCAAAACTTCATGGTACAAAACAGTCATATTTGAAGTAAACTGGTTTGGACTGGTTCCAATATACTTCAGCAGACTTAATTCTGTTGATCTTTCTCCCCTTTTTTGTCCTGAGAGGACTTCTCCAGACTGTGACCTTTTTTTTTTTTCTGATTTAGAACAGTAAAAATGCTTTTTTAAATTTCATATGATGAAAAAGGTATGTGCATCCAGCTGCAATAGAAACTGTTTTTCTCTCCCATCTGAAAAGGCTGTACAATGTGCAGGAATTCTGCATTGCCTATTACTTGCACCACTCCTTTTCTATGGAAATCCATTCTCCAGAGTTATAAGTCAGGGAATAATAGTAAGGACTAACTTTGCTTAATTTGTAAGTAGAGGTAAAAAAAAACCTGCTGAGGAAAAAACAAAGGAGAATATGCTCTGATCCCAAACAGTGCTGTTAAATCAGTCTGAGCATTATTTATTGTATTTTATTTTCTTCACTGTTTTACAACCACAGCACCCGGCTCTTTGCTGTGTTGCAAGGGTAGTATTTTCAAGGTTAGCACAGAAGTAATCAACCACTCAATGGTGGTATGAATATTCATATCAAGACACATTATGAGAAAGTCGATAGAGGCAAATATGCAATTTAAATATAGACTACAGCAGGAAATGGGACATGAAACAGTAATTAGTGAAGATTACATATTATTTACATAGGTAAATACACTGCAGGGGTTATGCATGTGATCTTTTCTATTAGCGTGTGTTTGTTTGTGATTTAACCCTGATTTTAAAAGTTAGGTTTTTAAAACGTGAAAATGGAAAGAAAGGAACACTTTCTTTGTATTAGAAAATCTGCACTGCTTGCAGGATTACTGATTTGGGCTGTAAACCAGTTTTCACAGCTAATGTGGATGAGAATAGGTCTGTACTGCAGAAACTTGTGGTGTCAGTTCTCTAGAAGACAGGCTTTCTTCCCAGCCTTGCTAATGCAACTCACTCCTATTTGGGCTACTGGAAGCCTGTGGGTGCTGGCAATGAATGCCAGAGAGCCTACTGCCCGGACTAGATGGAACTAGTACCACACCACTGAATTTCTTGCAGGAAGAGGAACTAGACAGGGACAAAAGCATTGTTTTCCCTTATTTAGGGAACATCTAGATCTAGATTAAGTTTCCTGCTTTTCATTTCAGAAACAGAAATGTGGCTTTAGCCTAGTTAGATCAGTACTAGCGTGCATCATGAGTCTCCACAGCCATCATACCAAAGGTAGCAGGACTCACATTTAGTTCTATTCTGAACCATCTCATCCTGCAGGATTCCCTCCCCATGTCTGCTCCTTTTTCCTTTATCACTTAATTGTGCCCTTCTTTAGCCAAGAGGAAGGTGAGAGAAAAGGCTTGACTGACATATTTCCTTTCCTCTCTTCAGCCAGCAGCATTCTTCCCTTACCATGACCAGCTGCCATGAACATGGAGCTAGTTGACAGTTTGGGCTTCCCAGAGAAAATGGATAGTAGGGAATTAATAAGGGTAACAGGGATGCAAACAGATGTCCCTCTTGCAAAGGCTCATTTATTCTTTAGCCTTTTGCCTCTGGGTTGCTTTTGGTTGGGTACCCCTACTGTGCTTGAGTCTGCAAGCAAGAAAAACAAATTCAGAGTACATAACATTTATTTATTGGTGAATACATGCAGTGGATAGCTAGGACTACCATGCTACAGGGCTATGCAAATATTCTTGTGACTCTGGATGAATCTCTGCTGAACAGGCAGTCATCAGTCAGGTGAGGAAGGGTCTGCTTCTTGCTCCTTGGTGTAGGCTGATCTTTGATGTTGCTGATTTGCTGTCTTCCTATGCTTTGCTTTTCTTTCCCTAGGATTTTACAGCTTTTCATGTCAGTATTTTCCTCTTGAATCCCTGAGCTTTAAGTAACCCCATCTCAGCAAACACTGTTGAGTCTATTGTTTTGCTTTTCTTATCCTACATGGCTTTAGCTCATGGGCTTTCTCACACTTTAGCAGCATTTTTCTATAAAACTCTATCACGGTGACAATTGTGTTGTGCAAAAGCAGGCTAAGGCTCACAGACAGCTGCAGCTCTCAGCCATGGGGTATGAAGGGTTATATCTCCAACCCAATTCACGTAGCTGTCCCAATGACATAAAGAATTGCAGCATAAAGCTCAAAGAAAAATTTGTGAGACAAGTGCATGACATTGCAGTGCAATAACATTTTCAGAAAATTTCTCTGTGTGGGCTCCTGAGCTGGCACTTAGCAAATGCCCAGAATCCAGAGAGGGTGCTTCCCTGCTTGGAAGTCCTGTGCTCCTCAATACAGAGAAACTAAGATATTTGATAGGGACTGGGTAGTTTCCCAATGGGCAAATGTGTGAAACTTGGTGTTCTGGGCAAATTCCAATCCGGTCAGACCCACTCTATTTTTAAAGTTCACCTGATATTGCAAAATATGGGTTACTATCTGTTCTTTTTAAAATCCAATTAAGACTTCAGTTTAGAAACCAGGATAATGCCACCTTTGTCCTTTGTTATCTTCCATTTCCCATTTACTTTTCATCAGCAGACAAGTGCTTGTGGATACAAGGGAAAACCCTGAGAACTCTGCCTATCTTTTATGCATGCTTCAATATGCAAAGGCTCTGCGCATGTGAGTGTGTATCTGTCCTCTGCAGAGCAGCTGTGTATATCTAAGGATTTGCCACTTCTCCTTGTGGAGGTGGCAGCATGTTGGTCCTTATTCTTTATAGGAAGTTTATTACTTCTTGTGAAGTACCTTGAGACTTTTTGGAATAAAAGAGTGTGTTGTGATAAAGATTATTTATTATTCATCATTCCAAATACATTTGTTCATACATTTTAAAGCTGGGAACAGTGTGTGATAAGAGACAGCTGCATAGCTAGGACTCTTACTGCAAGCATGCAAATTATTTTTCAGATCTGAAAAGAGGTGGTGGGCCCAAGCAAGCATCTTTTTTTTTCCCAGCCATATCAGATGGGCTAATGAAAGCTATTACTTCTCCCCATAAAACAGAACACAATACGATCCCCAAAATGAATTAAATCTGTTGATAACAATCACACTATAGATAATAGCACAAGCACACAAAAAAGGATGTAAAAATGTCCTAAAAATCACCTAGTTGCTGATTTGAATCTTTCATATGAGTAAGGCGTCCTGCAAACAGAGCTGCTGTAAGTATCCCTTATCCCTGTGTGCCCAGCTTCTCCAAAAAAAATTGCTTAAGGCAGCAAGAAGCCATTCAGCTGAAGAAATAAAAGCAAAACCAGTCTTCTTGCAGAAACTAGACATTTTGTAAAACCAAATGGAGCAGAGACAAGAGTGGATGTCCGTGACTCAAACGACCATGACAAGACAATCTCTCCATATGTCAGATGGATAAAATAACAACAGACTTCTCTGTGGAAATCTGATTGAAATTCGCTCATAACAGGCCTCTGGGTTTTCTCAGGGAATGGAAATTAAGATTGTAGCAACGTTTTTCCACCTGTTCAAATGTGTTCTATTTCTCCATTTTTCTTCATTAAGGAGACAGGGAGGTTTGAATATCTCCCGTTGCTTTTGGATTCAGTTTGGAATTGCTGAATATTTCACAGGAAGCAATTTTTAGGGAGATAATGCCTCTAACTTGGGCTGAAATCTCATATGAACACCTGTGGCATTTCAGACCCAAAGAAGGCCAGAGTGCCACACAACACGCCACATCTACTGCAGTCACTTCTACAGACTTTGAAAGAAAAATATTTTATTCTACCTTATTGTTTGGCAGTTAAGAGGAACCTCTGGGAAAGGGAAAAAGTTAATTTCTCTTTTTCCTGCTAACGGATTAGGAGTCAGTTCTGTTTAGGATGAATCCCAAAGGATTATTTTCCTCCCTTTTACACTATTCAGGATGGGGAAGTGTTACAATGGTTGACTGGAAGGGCTTATTTTTATATTAAGGATAATTACACATTTCAACAGTGGTTCGTCCCTGAAACCTGCAGGTGACTTTTTGAATCACAGACATAAACAAGACAAAAAAGATCTTGTTCTGTACCTTGCTGTGCTCAGCAGCGTACAGTAGTTTGGTGGAGTCCATTTTCCATGAAAGACTCTTGGGGAAAAACAAAACCTGAAGTGTCATGTGAAGAAGACACTGTTAAATTTCAGGTTGTTCTGATCTGAGGTGCAAACACTGTCATATACATTGTGCGTGACTATGAAATGTTCCTCAAATAACAGCGATAAACCCTTTTCAGAGTAAATAGGCATCAAACCAAATGTCCGGAGTCAACAAACTGCCTCACTCCACTGAAAATTAGCAATTTGTAAATGCCCTTGGCCACCAGCTTCATCTTCAAGCATCCACATACCTTTCAAAAAATATCCCCTTTAGTCCTTCTCTGACTCAATTCTCCTATCCTTCCTCTTCCTCTGTGTTACAAACCCAAGATATTTGTACAGAACAAATAGGCCATTGGAGAGGGTCTAATCCCAGGAATTTAAGTACTCTTGTAATTCATTATTTCTTGTCTTATTTTCTTTCTTTTCTGATTTTTAGCTCTCGAGAGTGACCAGCTATTTTTTAAGGTATTTAACTAGCTTGTTTTCAGCTTAGATTCCCTAAATGCATCGGCTTCTGCTCTGCAAGACATTCTCACACAGTAGACATTCTGGCATAAAATTTTAAAATCCTTGGTTTGGGGAACAGATTTCACCGTTTCTCTGCATGCTGCCCAAGACAGGGGCAGTGACTGTCTGCAACTCCCAAACACTGTTTCAAATGATTAATTCATGCCTCACACTCAAGAACACACAAAATATCGTGATGAACTTCTGCATACAGGAAAACAATATCTCTAGGTATTTGTGCTCAAGATTTGATTTATATAAATGACATTTTGCATGTAAATATACAGCCAGCCATTTCACTGCCTGCCAAGAGGCATTTGAGCTAAACACAATGACGCTCTTCTTAATCTAAAATGTCATGTTCTTATGTGCACCCACCATAAAGGTTATCACACACATCAGAAAGTAAACAAATTATTTGGCAAATAATTAGCCTCACCAAATTTGTGCCTTTTTCTTCCTGGTTAAAATAACTTCTGTTAAGGAATATGATTCCTAAATAAGCATCCATCAATTCTGGGTGCCTGACTTAAGATGATATAAAAATACTAACTGCCTTCCATTCACCCCAAGAAGAGTTGAGTCCCAGCTCCAGGGGGATTGAACAGACGTACTCCGAAAATGCCAAGCCCTGGGCTAAAGTCTTCCAGGCAGTCCTGTCCGTAAAGCTTCCTTGGTGTTTTATGAATAAGCAAGGGCCTCACTCTCTGTCTTTCCTGAATCTGGACTTGCACTTGGAGCCCTGCATAGGTAGATCATTTCTAACAGGAGATCACTCTGGCTGATTGTGTGTTGACATCTGTATTTCTTCAGAAAAGCGTAAGTGGCAAACATCACAGAGCATCTCTTCTGTTCTCCCTCTGGAGTTCAAAAGGCTTTCAAGCTTCTGGTCTACAACTAGAAGATCTGATCTGCTACTTCAATACGTATTTACTGAGTATCTCTGATGTGGCCATTGTCTGCTCTACAACCACTGCAGCATGACTTTCCCAAGCCCCAGGATGTTTCCCCAGTACTGAGACTGCAGCAGTAGTACCTCAGGCACTCCTGGTGATACTCATTGCCTGTATCTACCTATTGATTTGGCGTGTTATAGGTAGGTCTGGGAAGAATATGAATCCTAAGCTCTGAAGGAGAAATTTGAGTCATGAGCATTGCATGAGCCTCATCCTCCTTTTGCAGAAGGCTACAGTTACTGCCTCTGTTGCTGGGCAAACTTCTCCCCTGTTCTGCTATAGGATATATAGATGCAGGCAATTCTCCAAATTTCAGTTAGCTTTTTCATCTTTTTTTTTTTCTTTTCTTTTTAAGTAATCAAAATCTGAGTTATTGATCCCTCCTCTAGCAAAGCAACCCTGCAGTCTGTATTGTGTCACAGGTGTAGTTAAGCTACTGTCATGCGACAGCTATCCTACAGTGACATTGCCTACAGCTCAGAATCCACCTTGTTTCCCATACTAGCTTGTTGAATGGGAAGCCCAAGTGAGGCTTGCATCATTTTAGTCTCTCTAATGTCATATATGATGAGTATAAATTTTGTTTTGCCATGTAAAAAATTAAAGCAAAAAATTGCAGCTTTCCAATGACACGCCCAAATTTTCAGTTGAGAGATCTCAGAGAAGGTTTCTTTTTCCTTTACACCTACACATGCTATACATAATGAGGCAAAGAAAAAGAGGACTGCAGCTTGTTTGAGGAAACTTAATTTTTTTCACTTTAAATCCTAGCAGTAAAAAAGGATGAAAATGCAGGTCTTGTTTCTTTTCTTTTTTTCACTTTCCTGCATGTTGATCCTTTTATTCAAAAAAAAATCATAACAAAGAAGATATAAAAGAAACATAAAAAGGAAATGTTCTTTCATTTTAAGTCACAACAAAATTGATGGTATGTTTCACTGCAAGCGCTAAATTCCTCCTACTTCAGAATGAAGGAAATTTTTCCAAAACCAAATAGCGCATATACCTACCATAAATTAGGAGAGCCTATAGAGGTTGCTATTGTTCAAACAGTGTTACTTTATGTTTCCATCAAGGTGGCTAAGCATCATTCTTCTGCTGTCCTTCAGTCCTGCCTGTGAGCTAAGTACCAACAGCAATACTTTATCTTCCCTCGGATACTTTTCACTAAGGCAAGCTCCCAGTGCCATGAAAGGCAGCCTGTTTGAGTAACAACTAAATGAAAACAGCCTTAAAATTTGAGCATACAGGAACATAAACTGTAGTCTAATTGCTTAAAAGGCTGAAGGCTTGCTCTTGAGCATGGATGCAAACTTCCCATGAGTATAAGGACCACATACATGTCCACCAAAGTGCCCAGAAGGGTCTGTGTGTCCTGCATTGTTGGGGAGGCTGCACAGGCATTGGCAAAGAAGGGCGGCAGCTAGCAAACTATAGGGAATCAACTATTTTAACCTGAAGATTTGCCCCCACCTCTAACCTGCTCCTATGATGAATGCTGATGAAGCTCTCAGCTGCCACAGGCAGTGGACCTTCCCAGTAGCAGCAGGAGTCCTCTGATACTTTTACCCAAAGCAACTTCCTTCTTACCTTGTGAATGTCAGCAAAGAGACCTTTGAGAATGAGGGAAGCAGGGCTGCAGAGGGGGACACACTTGTTTGGGACAGGAAGGGAAAGGACGAATGGTCTGTAACAGAGGCTAAGTTAAATGTTAAGGCAGAGGAAGAATCACAGTCAGCTGACTGTACTACTGGTCCTTTAACCAAAGCCCTATTATAAATCTGAATTTTCTTCCCTTCCAGCCCTTACTTCCTTTTTCTCCCATTCTACCACCACTGCAAAGCTCAGTTTTATCTACAGAACTGAGAAGTCTGGAGTTGGCTCAGCTCTGTGGCTGTACCTGGAGGTTAGAGTCAGTCTCCAGGCCTGAAACAGAAGTGTGCAAAACAGTAGAGTGCAAATCTTCCCCAGATGTTCCTGTCCTGCAGTTGTAAGTTAATGCTGCTCTTTTCAAGGGTTGCAAAAATACTACTTCCTGTGCTAGAGCCAGCATTTTAGGAAGAGCTCAGACTGAGCCAAATCGCCACTTGTGCTTGTTACTTTCCTGTGTATGGTAACCTCTGGCTTAAAACCAAGTTTGTGGCACTTACTTAACTGTAGAAGTGATGATGGGCCAAATTGCTTCCTGAGTGGCACCCACAAATAAATATTAGAGCTGATGAAACAAAACTCAAGGCTCTGAAGTAACAGCAAAAACAGCAATTAGTTTAAATTTGTCATTGAAAACATAATTTTTTGGAAACTGAAAATAGTTCAGTTAGTTGCAGCATTTTGCTGTAAGCCAAAAGAGACTATGTAAGCTCTTTTCCAGGATCCAGCAAGGGAAGAGAAGACAGAGGAGACCATGGAACCAGAACTGCATCCATTTCCACCCCAGGCCTGTGGCTTTGCTCTGGTCCCATATGCCATCAGGACAGTGATAGCACTTCAGCCTCCTGACTGACATAGTATAAAAGAGCTGGTGAGGGGCTATGGTGCTATACAGACACCAAACTCCCACCTAGAGGGACCCTCTCATTAGTTTCAGCTTTATACTATGGTACCTTCCTGTAGGAGATGGCTTGTAACTCCCCCAAACAAATTTCAAGAGAAGCAGCCTGAAGGAAGCATGAACAATGGTGGAAGATGAAACTTGGTAAAGATAAGAGGGGCGGGGGTGGAGGCCCTCAGAGCCTTTATGAGTCTCAAACACTCACAAAGTACCCTAAAACATCATGGCACGGATAATGTGGAGTCTGGATAATGTAGGCCTGGTGCTCAATGAACTGATAAGGCTGACACTTGACCCATGCGGGAGGAACAGCAAAGGATGCGGCTGGAGGAGGAAGCCCTGTGAAGACAGGACGGTTCTGCTCTGGTGTAACTTGTGAAGCTTGTTAACTCTCTTTTCAGGGCCATCGTGTCCAATAAATGACCTTTGCCTTATTACCCAGGAAATGCATATTGAAGTTGACGCCCCTGCATTGGCTAATGAAGATTGTGGAGATCGCGCTAAACATATGTGACTACAGCACTCGTCTCTTAACCCAAACCATGCTACACATCACCTGGGGAGGGGGGAGAACCAGAAACAAAGCTGCCACCATAGCAGGAGGGCTGGTTGTACTGATACGGCAAACATAAATGGGGAAGACAGGTGCCACTGAAAAAAGGAAAGGAAAGTGTGCGTGGAATTCGGCAGAAGAGTGCTCTTACGAACGAGAACCCCCCGCTGTTGGAACCAAGACTGGTGATCTCTTCATCTCTCCCTCTCTCTCCCTCTGTTTCTCTTAGAGTTGTTAAGTAACGCAAGGTGTACTTTACTGCTTGCCATAATTTGTTATATACCTAACCAATTATCAGAAAACCTAGTTTAAGACATATATTAATCACTACAGGAGTCTAATAAATATTTGTATACGGACCTTGAGAGTTGTCTCACCTTAGTTCATGCTGCTGGGGATTTGCAAATCTTAGTCAATCACCCTCCTCTTCTGAGTGGGTCTTGACATTGCCCTACCACAAGAACTGGGAACAGGGATGTCATGGCTTAACCCCAGGCAGCAACTAAGCACCGTGAAGCTGCTCACTCACTTCCCCCCCACCCAGTGGGATGGGGGAGAGAATTGGAAGGAAAAAGGTAAAACTTGTGGGCTGAGATAAGAACAGTTTAATAGAATAGAAAGGAAGAAACTAATCATGATAATAATAACAATAATAAAATGACAATAATAATAATAATAAAAGAAATGGAATATACAAAACAAGTGATGCACAATGCAATTGCTCACCACTCGCTGACCAATGCCCAGTTAGTTCCCAAGCAGCGATCCGCTCCCCCCAGTTTATATACTGAGCATGATGTCCCATGGTATGGAATATCCCTTTGGCCAGTTTGGGTCAGGTGCCCTGGCTCTGTCCTCTGCCAACTTCTTGTGCCCCTCCAGCCTTCTTGCTGGCTGGGCATGAGAAGCTGAAAAATCCATGCCTTAGTCTAAACACTACTTAGCAACTACTGAAAACATCAGTGTGTTATCAACATTCTTCTCATACTGAACCCAAAACATAACACTATACCAGCTACTAGAAAGAAAATTAAATCCATCCCAGCCAAAACCAGGACAAGGAGCAAGACTGCACTTACAGACCATTTTGACCATGACCACTAGCAGAGCAGGGGTGTCTTTTTCTGTAGAAAATCCTGTGTTAAGTGAAACTTATAAGTCTGGATAAACATGACAAAAGCACAGAATGCTCTCTGATGTATATAGGCAGCCTCTCTAGAGGTGATAGCATGCTATAAGCTATGAGCCCACTCATCTTTTAAGCTCCCATCTGCAATGAGAACTAGAATTAACTTTGTCATAGATGCTATTGAGATCATTCATGTGAATTTGACATTCTTGTGCTAAAATTCACGTTTGGTTTTATGCACTTTCAAGCATGTCATGTGCTTGTGAGGCCAGGCCCTAGACCGGCTTTTAAGTGCACGCCCTTTAAATTGCTACCTGGTGCGAGGTTTTCCAAGCTAGTGCTTTCCAGTTCTTTTCTTGGATTTGTAACTTTCCCAAAATTATCCAGGGGAGATTCAGATTATCTGACAGTAGGCTGCCTTCTCTTTTAAGGACCTCTATATCGTTGTCCACATGTTCCTGAGGTAATGCAGATGCAAACCCACTGCCTGCCAATGCTTTCCAATACCCAAGACCTTGGAAGAAAACTTCTGCAATATTCAGTTTTATTGCGTCAAGTAACATGTACAGAATACATTTTTCAGAATTGAAACATTCTCAGAATCATCTAGTAAGTCAAGCTACCTTTTATTTTAACAGCATAGTTAGTGGTTTACACATAATGTTTAGGTGTGAAATCATTACCATGAATAATTCAACTGTGGTTTTTTTAATCTTTTTTTTTCCTATTCACACTCTCCATTAACAAAGAAAACCTGGTGAATGGAGTGCTGCAAGAACACTAAATTCATGAGTTGATAAAATAAAATATATATGCTGAAGCATTTCTAAGAGGGATTTATTATTCCTGAAGTACAATATAATTACAACATTTGTTGATTTTAACTTTGTTATTATACTTTCTTTGACCTATGTGTTAAAAACTGCTTGCATATAATATGTTTCTTGTACAAAGCAAATCTGTGGAACTCTATCAGAAAATAGCACTGCTGACATTATTATGATAGAGCAAAGAATATAATAAAAAATGAATTTGCTAAGAAGTTAGCAGGTATCAAAATTACCACTGCATCCTTTTAACTCACCATTTAAGTCAATTTGCTTTATTCTTCCACCAGATTCCTACCTCATTCCCCGCTCTTGGCTCATGACCTCTTTTCTCACACCCTACACTCACTGCGTGGCTAGCTATTGAACATTTTTTTTTTTTTACATCTTTCTCATTCATTGTGTGGCCTCAGTGCCTTATTTACTGCATCACTCTGACTGTGGATGGAAGATTTACTAATGCCCTCAGAGGCTTTTGTTTGTGTTTTTTTTACTATGGAATCTGAGCACTTAACATAAACTGATGTCTTTATCTTCACAACACCTCTGTGAGATATTCTTCCCATTTTACATACGAGGAACTGAAGGATCGGATAAAGGCACAATGCTAAAAGGTGCAGAGGTTTGTTTTTTTTGCTTGCTTTATATCCAATTTATAAGACATAAATCAGCCATTTCTACTAATGTATTCATTCAGTGAACAATTCTGATTAGCTTCTTTTCAAGTAGGCCTTCTGCAAACCAGACCCAGATATCTCTTACACACGGAATAAAATGCACTTTAATAAGCACTTCTGAAAAGTATTGGTTTTCAGTAGTTGTCCAACAATATACGAGGGTTTTTTTGCCAGAGTTAAAATGCAGTTCTCCAGAGCAGCTTGTATCCTTTTAAACCATAAGCCTGTCTTCTCTTTTCTTCAGCTCCTTGTCTTACTTTAAGCACTATCCTAAATGATTCTATGATTCTATGATTATTTTTGCAATAAATGCAACATTAATGATACAGGTGCCATTACACCACTCTGACCACAATCCACAGCTCATATGAACAAAATATAAATAGGCAATGAAACACTCTCTCATGAAAGCACATATTGACACAGGTCAGAAACTGAGGGGATGTTAGTCTTGTTTTCTGGTGGAAACAGCTCTTCTTTCCCACAACAGGTCACAATTTTTTAAGTCCATTTGCCAAACTACAGAGGTATTAAATTTCCCAATTAAGCAGTTTCAAGATACGCGTGTCACAGATTAACCTATGAGCTTTTTCCCCAGAATCTTTCTGGTAAATGACAGAACAATTTTTCTCGATATTTGTAAAGCTTATGGGAAATATGATGCTAAAATGTGGCAAAGCCATAAGTTACTGATAATGGGTTCCCCAAAGTAACAGTGTTAGAGACTATCACTAGAAACCTGTTGGTTTTGGAGGTTCAACTAAATCAATAACCTCCAGTTAGCAGTGGTAATTTTCTATATTTTTGTAGTATTGACTATTACATCCACCTTTGAAATACACTTCCAAGGTATGATAGGTGATTTGAACACCAGCTGACTTAATCAAACAGGCCAATCCCTATTTTCCTATGAGTTCATTTGCAGGAATGTGGTCTTTTCTGAATGTATTTTTTCTGTCAGAATGCTTAACATTTAATTATGTTTACGTGAACTTGGAAATTAAACCTTTCTCATGATTTCATGTTGATTTTTAAAAAAGCTGCAGCTGGGCTTTTCCTTTGATAAATGTGATTATCAGCTGATTTGGGGCTTAAAAGTGAGAAAAAAATCCCCATTATTTATTTAGCTAATTTCATTGAGTTGCAAAGTACCACTTAGCATGCTTTTGAAAAGATAACTGTGAAGCCAATATTACAGTAATGTCAGTTGGTGCAAACTAATTAATTCTACTTTTCTGTTTAATTAATGGGAGTAACTGTTTATTGGAGAAAGGGACATTCAGCTGTAGATTAAAGAAAAAAATCATTTTGAAACTCTGATAAAATCAAGTGAGATGCCAGCCTTTCTCCTTTTGGGTGGTTAAATGTGTGGGAGCATGGCATCAACTGTGGCTAGGGCGACTGTTTTGTTCTTAAAAAAGGAAAATTAGTAAGTCAGCCTTAATTATGATCTTATGTGGGTTTATGGTGTTTGATAACTGTTGTCCTTAAAACATTCAAGGCTTAGGGTCCATACAGAGCCAGTCACTTATTCAATTGGCAGGGTGTGCATGTTTGTTATCTTATTTTGTTACATGGATGCTTTGCTAAGCATAGCACAAATCTATTGTATACTATTCACCTACTTGCTTCAAAAAATGAAGGGCTTTAACTGTTGTTTCATGATTGTGCTGGGAAGGAATATGTCTGGTCTATTTTTAACAGCTTTGTGTGAGAGAAAGAAGTGTCTTCTTTTCAAGGCTTTTCAAAGAAGAGAGACCTTAAAAATGTACTTCACTTTATCAGCTCACAGTGCTCACGCGAACAGAAAGGAGACAGGGAAGAACAGGAAGGTCGAACTTGCATAAACACACTGTTGCACATGTTAACTGCCAGGAGAAAGAACAACATGCATCTGAACTGAATGCATTATGCAGAGAAGACAGAAGATGCTATTCTGGCAAAGTCAAATTTCTCTTTCATGCAAGCTCCCCTGTGATAAAGCTTAGAAGTGCTATTTCCTTTTAGTAATGTGAGAAGCATAAACTAAAATGGATTATTATGGATCTGACATGATGTTTTTAACAACAAAGGCAGAAGGAGCTTTACAATTTCTTTGTTTTAAAGTTTAGAGACATCAAACATATTTTTCTGCTTCTATCAGCAAAACCCCCTAAATTTCCTAGCACTATCATTCTAATAAAGCACTACTTCTTTCCAGGAATTCCACTTGCTGCTACAGAGAAGAATCCACCAGAAGCTGACCTCCTTATCTTGAATTTCATGTGTAGCGAGTAGCTAAATCTGACATCAAATGATTTTAGGAAGAAAATTCCAAGTGAACCCATTTCCTTTGAAAAAGCCATTTGAAACCTTTGGGGGACAGGTGCAAAAACATAACTTATAAGTCCCTTTCACCCTCAAGTGATTGGGGTTCATTTCAATAAATCCAGTTTTGCTATGCATGGAAGATCTCCTCCACTCTTACTACAAGCCCTGGACACTTAGGACTAGTCTTTCATTCTGCTGCTTCCTATATCAGTGCTCCCTCATTCTGCTCGTGTAATTAACTCAGGTTTGTTTTTACCTTCAAGAAAATGCCTCTTCAGTTATTCAGATTAAGCCTGCTGTAACTGTGGGAAAACTGCCTGCCTTTCCCTGTGATGCAATGAAGCAGCACCTCACAGCCCCACCTCAAGCCATGCTGGTGATGTGCAATCTCAGCTTTGCTCGTCAGCCACCTCTATCTCTCCACTGACAATACTCAAGGACTGGGGGAGAAGCTGTGCTGTCTGGCATTACCTCTATTGGAAGGGACTGTTTTATTTGTAACACAAACCAGACATGATTTTAGAACCCGATCTCTTTGACATCAAAGGCTGCAGAAGATTAGAAATGCTTAGATTTGCAGTTTTCTCAACTCATTTGCCTTGCTTCTCTCTTGAGTGCATATTTCCATTTGTGCCTTAGTGTATTCTGGTAGTTCTATAAACTGTGTATCTCTTCCCCCCCCCATTAGTTCCTCTGGGACTATTTTATTAAAGTCTTTTTGGCATTTAAAATATGCAGATGAAATCATCAATCTGATTAAAGTGTAGGTACAAGTTGATAATATGAAATGTGAAAAAGCAGTGCAAGGTACAATTACTAATATAATTATTTTCATTATAAATACAATTACATGCTCAGTTGTTGCTCGCTTAACCTTTTTAATTTTTTCCCATCTCTGAGACAAATAAGTTTTTCATTAGCTCTAATCTACTGTTGTGAGAGGCAGTTCTCTGTTTCTTTAGGATGTATTAAGCTATTGATGACTGAGTTGGACAGAATTATTAGTCAGAGGGATACAAGTCTTTTATCTCTCAGTGACTGGTCTGAACTCAAGTAAAGACAGCTCAGCTAGTAAAACTGTTGATTTTCCTAGGGGGATGAGCAATTGGGGTCTCAGTTTATTTTCCAGTGGACAAAGGTTTTACTGAAAAATCATGACAGTCTATAGGCTTGTAGGTAATGTCAGGAAAAACAGCCATGATATAGCATTTCATGCCTAGAAGTGTCCCAGGAATGACTTTAAACACCCACTCTATTCTGCTTCACTGGCAGGCTACCACCAATGACACTTTATGACTACACTAGAGTGGCTCTTGCACCTGGGCATGATGGGCAACGAAATAAGCCAATGCCGTAAGAATTGCAATGGGAAAATGATGAAAATAATGATGAGGAAGTGATTCAAGACAGGAATTCAGGGTGAAGAAAAGCAGTTTAATTTTGATGGGAAAGACAGCAAGCTCCTGGGGTTTTACATAGGCTAATTCTGGTGTGATACGGTTCTCTAGGGGAGCTATTGTGTTTTGAATTGAAATTGGGCTGTATCTGACCCCACTTCTTCTCTTCTTGTCCACTCTAATAGAGTGATCATGGAGATGCTGTGAGCTAGTGGAGTCTGAATGGAAGGAAAATGCTGGATTTGAAGCCCGCTAGTCCACACGAGTTCCCACACCTACACTGCAGCCGGGACTAATCAGTAGATGATGCTTTTTCTCTGGGTTTTTCATGTTGCTTTCCAGATAGCACTGACTTGAACTAATGCCAGCAGACACTTCCAGACCTAAATCTATATCCTTCAGGGTAGTAATTCAAAATTGAACTTGTTGATGTAAATTAAGGAAGACTTAATTCAAAAAGCCTGTATCTGTACAATGATTCATACACACCTAACCCTGGGATTTCTTGATCTCTTCGTTAAAGGAGCAGGCCAGGAAACTAGAATTCTGTTCTTGTTAACATTGTCTCAGTACAATGTGTGCTGTGGGATCATTTTCTTCCTGTGTATTTGGTTTGCTTGTCTATCAAGATTCTAGAATAATAATTTAGATTTTCAGATATACTTTTTTACTTATTAGGTTCTATAAAATCCTTTAACGTTTCCACATATATATGTTTGCATGTGCATGCCTCCTTGTCTTGCTCTGATAAAGTGCCTTCTAACTGCATGAGGCTTCAGTTAGTGAAATGCAGGGGGGGCCTACATCAGTTGAAATTAGGGTGAACTGAGCATTGTGCATGAAGCACATATTTTCCTCATAGATGTGATCTCAGTGTAAAGGAATAAAAAATATTTGTGCAGGCTCTCCTGATGGGAAGCAAGTGAATGAAAGATCAGAACTGCTCTTAATCTATATGACACCTTAAAGAAGCACACAGGAACGAATTCTATTTTTCAGCCACAATCAAGGGTTGCAAAGCCACCATACAATCTCAGTGAAGAAAACCCAGTATGCAGCTGCCATTCAAAAACTCAGCCCTACAGGCTACCTGGTTGAAAGGCTGAGGTACAACACAGCATTAGAGAAGCAATGCAGAAGAACATAGCAAACAAGGTCTGCAGGTGATGGCTAACAGACAGGTTTTTTTGCTAAATGAGCAGCAAAAACCCATTAAGTATTAAAAAAGATGACCATACAGAACAGCAGATTAATGTGCAGTTCTGAAAAATGAGTCCTGATCCAGATTCAGTTCTTAGCATGTATGCTGGATAAAACCTCAGAGCCTGATTTTTGCAAAGATTATTGAAGATTGTATTAATTCCTCTAATGCCTAGGAAGCAACTGTGACCGAGCTCTCCCATTTATCCCAAAATAGTTGGCAGGATCTAAAGTTGAATCCTGACAAGACTAGAGGTAGAGCACAATAGGGAGTTTTAATCCCTTTTCTGGCACACAGGACAGTCCCTGACCTCTGCTACTGTAGGGCCTCCTTTGTGTGCTGCCAGCGTTGTGCCCCCTGATTCTCCCCTTCTGAGCAAAAGGTGCATCTGCCAAGATTCACACACACTTCCTGAGCTTGGGAGCCCCTTTAGCTTGTCCCAAGTACTAAACAAAGTGCATGGAGTGGCCATAAATATAATGCATCCAGAGTGAATTATGAGACACTGGTAAACATCAGTTTAGTTCTGTAACTTAAGAGGTGAAAGGTGTCCAATTAGGAAGAAAAACACAAAACAGAAGGAAGAATGAAGAGATAACAATAATGAGGCAGGGGAGAAAAAAAGAAGCAGGTGTTTAGTGACTCCCACGAAGAATAGAAACATACGGAAGCAACTATTCAAGAATAGGTAAACTCTAATTGAGCCTTTTTTTCAGTGCTACTATGCTATTGTAAACAGCTGAAGGGAAGGCTTTCCGAAAGAAACAAGCATGGATTACAAGAGAAGAGGAAGCAATATTCATGACACATTTAATGATAAAAATGATCAACAGGCTTCCCAATGCAACGTCTCATCCCAAATATTAGAAATGCTCTGAAGTCTGATGGCTGTTCTCTCTCTTCTTTCTCTCAAAAAATGTGGTCGTCTAATGATAGCGCGTTATCCAACAGAAGCATACCTCAAAATTTTTCAAATGTTGCCATGGAGAGTTTCTTTTCTTTCAAGTTATGTCAATTAGTTTTGCTTTTGTAGTTCTATTAAAAGGGGTCTACAGGTCCAAAATCAGGTACTAGGAGATTTTGTTGTGGTACACAACATGTAGCCCCTCCAAACATGGAACAGAAATTTATGTGAGATGACACTGGATATCAATCATATTCTAGCAACAGCAGAGAATTACAAGAAAGTAATCTCTGACTAATGGTTGCACCAGTAAAACATCTGCTGAACAATCTCATGTAATACACTGATTCATTCAGATGTCAGCCTGGTGGTGATTCCTTATTCGTAAAAGCTGTAGTAGCTGAATGTCTTTGTTCTGACTACGTTGACCAAACACAAGCTCAGTACACTGCAGTTTGAACACATTGCTGCGGAAGACACTATTTCTAGATAAAGAAATTTTAAGAACTTTCAGCACCAATACTGACAAACTCCATATAGTTTAGGAATATTTCAAAAACTCTTGAAACAGCAGCTCTCCTTCCAGCTCAGAAATGCATGCCAAATAGTAAGTCTACCACGGAAAAGGCTGTCACCCTAGGCATTCAGGTCTAACTCCCTGGATGCTTTCCTGAGCTGTGGTCAACCCAACCAATAGAATAGCTAACCTTTTGGTTAGGAGCACTCTTAATGTTCAGCAAAGTTCATAAGATTGGTGCTTCCGTAAGGCACCCAACTGCTGGGACATCTTTTGATCTGCACAGTGCTGGCTCCATAGCTCTTGCTGCATTCTTGGCACATCTATCACCTGCTGCCTGCATGTGTGGACTGTAGGGGTAAAGAATGGGTGCAAAATTCAAGTATAGATTCCTACACCCCTTATCCATCCTTTCATTGTAAGAGAGTAGAAGGAGGCTGGTGGGCCTCTCTACTCTGAGGGGGAAGACCTGGCTGGCTGTGCTGCTAGACCATCCCCCAAACTTCTTGAGATAGCATGGCCCCAGAGATGGGCCTGATGGTTTGTATTTAGAGAGATGGCCTCTGGATAATTAAAAAAATAATGGTATTCGCATCCAGCAGATGCATACAATTAAAGCAACTTCATTTAAAAGATAAAGGTGTGGAAAGGATAGTATAAGAGAAGTGGAACTACTAGCTTTTTCTCAGAAACATTGCCCTCTTCAAGAAAATCTTTGTTACTTTAGTCTGTCCTAGTAACATTTAGTTTTCTGCTATACTTGCATATCTGCAGAACTATGGCAGAAGGCTCAATCACAGTTTATTTGCACTGTGGTTATACTGTGTTAATCTCAGGCCTCCAGGTTTCTTCTGATGTACTCATGGGAGATCAGGAAGAATTTTTTTGATTTTGATACACTGTTTGGCTTTGGGGTATTATTTCTACTAACCTCTGCAGCATTGGGGTTTGGCTCCAGCTACAGGTAGGATTTTGGCAAAGTACACACAGTAATCTGCACTTGATGTATTATGTTTTTCACACAAGAGAAAATCTGAATTCTGTGGAGAACATGTGTTAGTAAGCTGACAGAAAGAGCAAAGAGCATGAAATTCAGATGTGTTTGGTTGGTGTTTTGCTAATCCACTTAGCATACAGCCAAGCACAGATACGGAGCCAGATGGGAATTTTCTCGGCATCAGATCATGAGCAGGTATTAAGGTTTGTTTTCTACTCTCCTCTACAGAGTGAGTCATGATCTTACATGAGGCTCACCTGGGAGCTTTATTTAGGAAAGCCGCTGCTCTTATAGGGATGTTATTAGCCCCATGACTCTATTATTACTGCTCCATCTGTTTGAAACTGCAGCACATTTGAGGAGGCCTCGTGAGTGGGCACAAGGAACTATTGTGTCTCCTCAGCTGTGAGATGGTGCTTGGACCTGTCTACAAGAGACATCGCTGGCATTTTTAATGAATAGCTTTGGAACCAGAACCCCGTGGGTCAGGAAGCCCCTTTTAACTCTGTGCTCCTGAGCCAGTGCTGTCCATGTACCGCTGAATCTGTCCAGCAAACGGAATAGGCAAACAAAAGCCTCTTTTACGAGTGTTGGCGGAGCTTTTAAGCATAACCTAGACACTAGGCAGGCTACGCTATCGCACCACTGATGACTGAGTGTGTGCGGAGCAGCAAAACTTAAGAGCCTGTACAATTTTACATATGGAAACTTAAGCATCAACAAGATTTGATGGGGGTTTTGTGACTGAGAGTGATGCCTAAATATTGAAAAAAGGCCATAAAAGGGAACTTCCCTCGCACACAGTCCTAAGTCTTGTCCTTTTAATACATAGAAAATGCCATACATTTCCACGATGAGTGATTTGTACTTCAAGAGAAATAGCAAAGCAAGAAAAAACAAAAAGGTGAACGACAAGGAAAGACTATGGTGTTGGCACTTCTGCTTTTGAGCACAGCCCTGTGAAATGTGAGCAGCCCCCACCGGCAGCAGGCTGTGAGGCACAGGGCGGCAGAGAATAGAAAGTGAGCTCTGTACTTTGTTGTTTCGTATTTCACAACATAAAGTTTAATGGGTGAATGCTACCAGCTTTTATAGTCAGATCCTTATTCATAACAATTTCTGCTGTTTTTCAGGCTCTACTTAATCTTTGGGCTAGTCTTGGCAGAGAGACCCTCTTTGACTTCAGAAAGTTTTTACTGCAGTGGCTCTCATTCCTTTCTTTTGTACGTACTATTTTTGTTATCGTTCAGCCAGTCAGCCTTTTGCATGCACTTTATCTTTTGACAGACTGACTGGCTTGGCTTTTAAATGCGCTTAAATGCCGTGTGATTCACCTTGCTCGCGTAACACCAGAGAAAGCACGCCGTAATCTCATGAAATACAGTTTCACCACTTAACACAATGAAACCAGAGCTCTGCTGTGAGCACATATTGAAAAGCTGACGAAGACCGAAGAGCTGTATTTCTGATCACACCCCAAACATAAACGTGTTCAGCTTAAAACTTCCCGTCTTTTCAGTGTTTTTTGCCACTCAGTGAGAGAAAACGGTGGAGAGACCCTCAAGTACTGTCCTTCCGGGCCGGGGCTGACACTTGTAAGGAGAGGCCTGGAACCTGCCGTGAAGGCACCGAGGCCCTGCTGGGCCCTGGGTGTGTCAGGGGCCGTTGGGCGGCAGGGTGCTAACGGCCGCGTGGGTCACCTCACGCCAGCGGGCTACTTAAATGCCGCCGGGGCAACGGTTCCCCTTCCCCTCCCACACGGCCGGCGCGTCAGGCGGGCGGGCTCCGGGAGCCGCGGGATCCTCGGGTAACCGCTACGTGGGGCCGCCAGGCGGGGGCTGGCGGCGGTGGCGGGAGGGGTGAGGCCGGCGCGGAGGGCTAGGCCAGGCCAGGCCGCCGGGCCGGCTGCTGGTCCCGCCCGCTGCATGCGTGCGGAGGTGGCTGCGGAGGAGCGGAGCCGGGGCGCGGCGGAGCCGAGGTGCCGCCACTTCTGGCGGGAGTCGTGCGTACGACTGCGCGGCCAGTGGCGACTGGCAGGCTTCTGCCTAAAGGAGACCAAACGGCGGGTTTAATTAGAGGCAGCGATATGAACTTTTGAATAAGGGTGGATATGTAAGCGTGATGATTGAGAGTTTATAATGCCTTGGTAGCGTTTGAGGTGTTTACTGGGAATTGTCCTGTGCCTGTGGGTTGAATTAAAACCAATTTGCTGCAGTGGATTTTTTTTTTTTCCCCCCTCTGGGATGTCTTGGCTGGGGCTCTTAAAGTTCTTTGGGGGTTTTGTTGTTTCTGCTTTTGCTGTCTTGTGCCAGAAACGTACTGCGGTTTTCTTTTGCTTACTCCCTGTAGTTGCAAAGGCCAGGGCACCAGTACAGCCCACAGGCCTGCCCGCTTTACTCCTCGGGCTATTGGAACTAGGGCTTTCAGCCTTCTCTTTGTTTTGGGTTGCTGGGTGTATTTTGTGGGCATTGTGCATACTGGGGTACGAAGCAAGGTCTGGCTGACCCTGTCGAGCAGGATGTGGGTGAGGGCAGGTGAAGGAAGAGCAGGGGGCTCGAGTACCCAGGTGGTCCCTCGTAATCTTTTGTTTACTCACTGCAGTTCTCTCTGCAATACCAACAGTAGTTTCGGAAACTCAGGCTAACGAGACTTCCATACCGCATAATTTTGTTGTAAGTGTTGCCTAGCATAAATTCCAAATAGGAACTTCTTTGTTTTGTCAGGTGGTGGAAGGGATTTTTCTTTTTCTTGTTTTATTTTGTGAGCTGTTATCCTAATGTGTGGCTACTTCAAAAAAGTCTTCAAATTTTGAATATGAAAGTAACATCTGGTTTGTTTTCAATACTGTTTTGAGCAGCAAATGCAAATAGAGTTTTGTATTTTAACAAAGCGCTCTTGGATTGTCATTCTAATGAAAGTTTCCTACATCCCAGTTATCTTAATGTCAGGGATTTGCTGGATCTTCCTTCAGCTGAAAAAGCAGCAGAAACTTGCTAAACATTTCAGTGCAAACCTTACCCCTCAGGATGACTTTCCTTTTTAATAGCACTAGCTAATCTGCAACTTGCAGTTTCTTCTACTTACCATGTTTTAAAGTCTCCAGGCAATATATAAAATCTCTTCATAGGTCTCCAGTGCAGATTGTACCAGGCATGGACTATTACTGATAAGCCGATACCCAGCTCTTCACACATACATGAGACAGCTCCAAGTAAAAGCATATGGAAAGGAAATGTTGGCCTACAGGTGTTAGGAGTATCTTTAGCATTTCATTGGGGTGTGTATTTGGCTTGGGAGAGGATTGTTTTGAGGCCTACAGAACAAATAATCGTACCAATGTTTCTTGTTGGCTTTGCTTCTTGGATTTAATTTGTATGCCTGTTGTGGTTCGGTGTTGATTTTTTTTTTTGTTAAGTCTCTGCTCTTTGTTGTATTGTTTGCTTGATGACTAAAAATAATGAATGAAGTCCTTCCCCAACTGTTCTGTATCACTGCGATAAACCTGGTTCAATGTCAATGAGAAAATGATGACTAAAGCATTATGGAAATTTATTTTGGTTAATGTTCCTTTATTGTATCTTTAGCAAATGATAGGGTTGTGTTCCTTTATTTCTAGCCTTCTTATTAAGCTGTAGCATCTCATCTAAAAATACCTGCTGAATTCAAAGAGTGTGACTTAGAAACTGCTACCTAGAAATTAGTTCTAGAACACTGGAGTTGTGGGAAGAGTTGCTGTTTTGTGAAGCAGATATAGAACTTCCCAGAAGAGATTTACTTGCTGTGTTGCCTTATGCACAGCTTTTTTTTCCAGGGTTTTTAACAAAAATCTAAAATCCCTTAATAGGTTGGATAAGGTCTCTTTCACAAATAAGAGCAAATAAAATACAAAATATCTGGTTTCTGAGTGAGAAAACTGAAAAGCAAAGCAGAACAGGGTATGACAGCAGGGCCAAAGAGAGCTATTGCTTTAAAAGTTGAGAGGAGGTTTGCAGTTTGGTTGAAAATATTAACTAGAACTGTTCAGAACTTCGTTTCTAAGGACTTTTCTTGCAACTTTTACATCGGGTAACTATTTTGTTTTATCGGTGTCTAACTATGGTGCAGATTACCTGACAGGAAAAAAAAAACCCAACAAACCTGCCTTCACTGTAAAGTTTTCGTCTGTGTGTATGTGTGTATATATGTGTATATGAAACATTTCCTTTGTCCATTGTAAAGACAAAGGATTTGGTTCTTCAGTGATCAAGTAATTTACTCTTTCTCCTCCCTTTTCACAAACATTTGCATTTTGAATCCTCTGGAGAAGGATGGTAAAATAAGAGGTGAGGAGGGCAATGGTATTGCCATAAATCAGACTTATTAAACAATTGGTTTTCTGGTGTGTTGTGGCATCACAGTATTGCTTTAGCAAGCTTCAGAGAAGGAAATGTGATTGCAGTAACTGTTGGAGTACTCGGGGGCGGTGTTATAGATATGCTTCCATCAACTTACTGTTTAACGATCGCCTACCTGGCATTGTCTCATTTCTCTTCCCTGATTTAATAATTCTCCAAAAGAACCTAAAAATAACTGTGAAAAGCAGCTCCACTGAAAAACCTTGAAGGGAAGTACTCATGGGGTGTAGTTGGTAAACAAGCAAGGTGGAGGATCAATTTGATGTAGCATTGGTGACTGCTTTCTAGCCTTCTCTTTCCGTATCACGTCTCCTCTGCTGACACAAATTGATTAATATTTCATTTCTGTATCAGTTTCTCCTCCACATATGAAGTTTAATGTGATATAGTTGTTGAACTGGAGCACAATCAACTGTTTAAATTACAAAAAGCTTTCTAGGTTTGTTCAGAAACCAAAACGTTGGGATCAAAGTAGAGTTGACCTGGCACTTCTGGCTATTGTTGAAGCTTGTTATCAGCTGGTTGCTGGCTCTGTCCTTTGACCTCCTTCCATTCCACTACTCTACACTGAAGGTATTTTAGGCAGATTAAGTGTAGCTGTCATTTAACTGAGGGAGAAAAATATTTTGATAATCATTCATAAAACCATATCCACCTCACTGTGTAATGCCTATACTTGACCCTATCTGATACTGGCCTGTTTAATCCATTATCATTTTCAAGTCTGTTTTGTTTGCTTTGTAATTAGGAACTAGGATTTTCTCCCCAGCACTCCAACGTGTCTTCTGTTGTGTAGCATATTTATGTAAGGACCTAAGTTTTTAGAAGATGAGCATCTTTGCATTTCTACAGCTGCATTTATATTTATAAATTAAGATTTGTTTTAAAACAGTTCTTTTCAAATTAATTGTGATTTTTATGTAGCATCTCTGATATAATTTCATTGACATGAACATTAGTACTGCAGTTGCCCCAGTCATACAATATTTGGATATAGATCATACCACTGATACCTTGTTAAGAGTACAGTTTACTTCACTGTAGAGATGACACAACTGGTGTCATTATGCAAAAGGCATTCTGAAGTTTTGAGAATTGTTCTCAGCCTCTGCTGCAAGAGGTATAGCTATTTCAGCTGGACACTTTAAGCAAGGAATAAAAGAGCCATAGACATACCCTTATGCCTAAGCTCCACAAAGTCTTTGAAGAGATCTAACTGTTTTAAGTACAATTCCAAACTTATAGTCTCCTTGCTCCACACAGCAGCATTAGACATGTCTATGTGGACAAGGGCAGTTAAAAGCCTGTCCAGTAGCATGCTTAACTGCATGAAGAACAAAGCTTGCATCATGTTTTGCTAATTTAGTCGGAACTATTGTCTTTTAATAATGTGCCAGGTAAAGTAGTAAGAGGTAATGACCTCAAGAGTACAGAGCTTGTGACTCCTTTCTTCTCTTAAAACCCAACCAAACGCCACAGCTTACTTGTTTCAACAGGACTTACCTACAGAAATGCCTGGCATTGCAAACAGGTGTTTGGAAGAAATTTGTGTCCAGTTTCCCAGCTGCCTTTTTCTTGCACTTTCTCCAGTGCTGTTGGACTAGCCAGAAACATTCTTAATATTTTAAGGTTCAAAAACCTGTTTATTTTTTTTTTCTGTGATGTCAATGGATAACGAGATAAGCAGCCCTCTCTTTTGCTGAATGATCAGGAAAATGATTGCCACTGGATTTGAATCTGAAGAAGACAGATTTGGAGCTGGGCAGAGTAGCACCATCAAATGCTCATCTAGTGTATGTAATTTCTTTCCGAATACTTCATTCATGCATATTCTGTTTTTTCCATATTAAAGGATAATCCTGTGTCCTTTCAGTGCATCTTTCCAGAAGTTCTAACCTGTGTAGTTGTGCTAAGATACATATGGTAGGATGGGAATAACGAGAATAGGATGGATAATAGTTCATGGAGCATAGCTGTATCAGAGAGAGGCAGGTTTAACTGTTTGGATGAGAGCAAAGCTCTTTGAAAATGCTGATAACCTCTTCACTGGTTGTAGAAGTTCAGAGTGAGAATAAAATTCACAGGAATGTATGTAATCTGAAATTTGAAGTTGTTTTTCTGTTACAAGACTTAATGTTGTTCTATGTAATTCATAGCTGTAAGTTGAATTTTTTGCTGGAGAATAGTGTCTACCATCACACACCAAATTCAATAACCTGCAACTGGCAGGCAACATCAAAGCAGGGATGCTGTGCTCCTACTGAAAGCAAACAAGTTGTGCTGCTGACCTCTGGGACACTTGTCTAGCTATTTTGAAGGGCACAACAGAATTTTGGGTAGGGAGTGGAATGACATGCCAGTGAGGTTTTCTTCCATTTAAAACAAGTATAAATTTACCACCCACACAGTGGTTTCTAGAGACTTGGTCTCCAAAGGCTCTAGATTAATTTAGCTTTTGTGTGCTCACAGAGTAAACTGGGCAGGTTTGAAATGTATGCTTAGGAAGTTGTGGAAAAACTGACAGTATTTGGCTTTCACCCAGTCTAGGTTATCTCATGCCTAGGACTGTTCTGTGCATCCTCATTCTTGTCTCCAGAACTGTTCTTTTAGTTTTTCTCCTTTTGTTCAACAGCTTAATGGCAACACAGTTCAGCAGGAATGATCGTTATCGTTGTTTACCCCCTACCTTCATAGGGTGTTTTCTTCTTTCTCATGGTAAATAGCTTACATCAGAACAATTTCTGAGCCCTCTAGTCAGCCTCCTTTATTTACCGTGGTACACTGAACAGATCTTGCTAAGACAGCCAGCTATCTTTTACATTTCAATATGAGTCTCTTTGATGTATTGCATACATTCTCTGTGTCTTTTTTTCAATTACATTTACCTATACACACAATAAGACTGATACCTGCCTAAAGATGCACCTCAGGAACACAGAATTCCTTAATGGATAGTTGCTTTTCAAAGTCTGTAACATTTGTATGTTAGATTCTGCATACCATTGGCAAGCCAAACTTGTCTGTTTCAGTTTTCGTGTTGTCCCTTCAAATTTAACTGGATTTGTCCTCAGCTTCTTTCTGTTCCTGTGAGCAATGAAGATTGAAGTTCTAATCTTCTGTTACGGGAATACTACAGAAGAGAAAAACGAGGTAGTCATGGTCACAGCCGGTAATGGAGATCGCTGGAGTTAGTGGTTATGGAAGCCTGAATATGTGACAGGAGTATCAAGCTCAAAGTAACTGGACTCCTTTCTGGTGATTTGAGATGCACAAATAGTGGAGCTCAACTTTAAAGCATGGTTTATAACATTGGGATGAGAGGAAAAAAAAAAAACCCAAACCAACAAACAACCCCAAAACATCCTAGATTGTAAACCCTTGTTTTAATTGGCCTGACGGTGGAGCTCCATCTGCAAATGAAGCAGGTGGGAAACTGGCAACGCTGAACGAAGAAACTGCAGCAAGTTGATTATTTTTGCATGGTACAGACAAAAAAAATATAGCTAACAACAGCTGCTTACCTTGTGTAAATAGAGGCAAAAGATGAGATTAAAACTGGCCATCAATTCTAGTATAGAAATACTGAAGCATCTGTCAAATATTTGACACTTATGAAACCAAACTTTGTTCACTCTGGCACTGCTGGAAGAGCATCTGGTAAAAAAGAGCAGAACCTGGAACAACATCAAACAAAGCCTTGCTCCTGGAAGGGTATTGCTATGGTAACTAAGTTATCTTAGCCTCACTCAGATCAATGTTCCTCTTCCCATTAGACCAGCCAAAAAGCGTCAAAATGTCCTGCAGGTAATACAGATTCACAGAGCAAGTTTGGTATTTGTAGTAGTGAAGATATTTTGGAATTGTTTTTCAGATAGCTTACAAATCCTTACGTTCTTAGAAATTAGGTCTCTAATACTAGAATGACTAAGGAGTGAAGCTGAAAACTAAATGCAGTGTGGCGGTTTCCATGGAACTTGTCACTTTGGGAGTGAATATTGTAATGATTACTCAGAAAATCTTGGTGGTGGTTTATTTCTGCTGTGTAAAAGGCCGAAACGTAGCCCATGGTTTCCATCGTGATGTGAAAGTATAAAATGCTGAGCTAATCAATCTGTTCATTTTCTGTTTTATTTTTTGTGCAAATTACACCTATTTTAGTATAGTTGTATTATAAATCTTACCTTGAAGGCTTTGTGTTGTATTGGCAGAAGATGAAAGCATAAGTATACTGTCATATTCATGACTTGCTGAGGTCTAATCTTACTTCTAAATGCTGCTTCATGGGAGTATCATTCAGCTTCACAGCTATGGCTCTCCTGTGTTTAAAATGGAGATAAAATTTGTTTGTCAACATAAAGTTGTTCTGAGAATTAATTGCTTAATGTGGTATGTATGCACTGTTTTGAAACTTATGGCATATACGTGATGAACATTATTACCAGGTAATTATTATTAATATACTGAATTCTAATTAAACCAACTACTGGGAGATGAAGAAGGTAGTGTCTGATTCTCCGTTTTGATGTCAAGAATGCTACACAGTCATAAACCTGACATAATGTGGTGAAGAAGCAGCTCTGGGAATAGCTGCTACTTTTATGGAATGCCTTTCATCGCTATAATCTAATGGTAAAATGAGTACATTTGAGCATTTACTCTAAGGGAGTTATAACTGTAACTACTGCCAGACTGGCAGAGTTTAGCATAAACAGAAATGAAGTAAGGGTCCTGCACATCTCTGGACGGGTGATTAGTGATTTCGGGCATCGTCTTGGTTTGTCTTTTGTGACCACAGAGGTAAATGGTGCTGAGCTGTGTAGCGGTTTTGTTGCAAACAAAATGTTTAACATATGTATTAAACTATGGGAATTTATTAAAGAGAAGTATCTTAGCAAATGTGTGTATTAATGTGAACAGGTCATTGTGTTAGGGTAGGAAAAGCTCTGACTGCTTATCAAATATGAAGAGTTTAGTATCCAGGCTGGGGATGAAGGCTATGATTTATGAAAGTGGAAACTGCAAGACTAAATCTCTGTGAGATCTAAGGAGTTCTGTGCACTCACTGTCTCAAAATTACAGTATTGGAATTGCACAGTTAAAATTATCTGCTGTAGACTGGGTGATTATTTAGTAAGGTACAACAGTGCAATTTCATCCGAGACCACGAATTAACAGCTTCTTCAACTTCAGCAGTGCTGCAATTAAGAAACAATGATAGCCAGTAAATACAGTGTCTGAGTATCTTGCCTAGTATGTACCTACCAACACTGCAGCTACTAAAGCAAATTTGTTAAATCCATATCTATGTTTGTTTCTGGGAATATAATAAAATCTAAACAGCAAAAGATGGAGGATTTGGGGGCTGATTCATTAAGCCTTGTTGTTCACATCCAAAGCCACCCTATAATTCTGATAGTTGTCAAAATACTGAAAAGGGAGTGATTAACTGTTTGTTTCCACTTTGCGTTGTACAGAAATCTGCAACTAAAAGGTTACTATTAAGTAGCAATCTTAAAATAGCTGACTGTGTGTGATGTCTTGCTGCTCCAGAAAAGGATTGTAAAATACTGTCCCATGTTTCAGGGTAGCTCTAATTCATCATTGATGATGCATCATTATTTTGATGGTAAATTTGCTAGACTTTAATTCCTACATCTGAAATATTTTGTAAACACAGCAGAGTAATGAGTATTGTTAAATATTAATGTATTGCACTAATTCTTGAATGCTCTCTTCTGTGATCACACTAACCTAACAAAGTGTTTAGATTTTTTTGTAGGTTTTTGTGTTAGCCAATTTATTTTGAAGCTTAAAGCTTAGTAAAGGAGCTCATTTAACATGTACGTTATTATATTTAATCACTTGGTACATGCTAGTTTTCCTTCAAATAGTAGTTCTGCTCTTTCATCTTGCAGCTGTTTATAAAGGTCTAACATTAAGCATAATATTTGCAAAATTATTCTTTAGGATAACATTTACATGAAATTTATTCATATGGGCAAGCTATTTTGGCTGATTTCCATCTAGATCATTATCATACAAGTCACTTTTCTATGCTCATTTGCAAAATTATTTTTTAATGGAAGCGTTTCAATTAAGTTTAATTTTCATATTTTATTCGATATTTTCGGCAATATTTAGTTTCCTGCCAGTGTGTTCTTTGGTCCTTGGCAGTAGACAACTGTATAATAGCCTAGACAGCAAGCTAAGAAATCTCAAGTTTCTTGGATATCAGTTATCAAAAAAATTATCATGTATTTTGGGGACATTTTGCTCTCTTTCTGTATGGCAGGTTAGAAAATGGTTTGGAGACCTTGGGTTTGTTTTACTTTTTCTAGCTTCTGATGTCGAGTATTTAACTGGTTTATGGAATGGACCGCATTTCTGGGTTGAGCTTTTATAAGAATGACTCTAAAGCAATCCTTGGTCTCACTGAGATCTATCATAGGCTTTATCTGTTCTATCTTATTGCTCTCTGATTGTGATAACATTTGGAATATAGGCATATCTCAAAGGGCAATGATTCAAAAACTGCCTCTTCATATAGTTCAGTATAGTACAAATATTGATGAAGATATGTATTTTCCCTTTTCTAATGCTGACTGTGGGAGGATGCTTGCAATTTATGTTGTTACATTAAGTATATTCTAAAGCTAGTATGGAGTTGAGAACCAGGTTAAATAGCAGTCCCTGATTAAATTGTCTGCAATCATTGCATCTGAAGAATGCAGATGCAGAAAAATCTGACAAAAAAAAAAAGTACTTGTTAACTTTTTGCTCCATTTTGCTCAGCTGTATGAAGCCTGAAGCAGGTTTTAAAACAAATGTAACAGGCTAAGAGAGCAGTTCTTCCTTTTGCTTTTAATCTTTTTTCCTAGCGATCCAGTTCAATAACGGATTTTAAAAAATAAAAAAAAACCACAGGGAGCAAAAAAGGTATTATCCAGCTTGGTAATTTCTGAGTATTTTCATTACTTACCACTTACTATACTTGGTAATAAATCTTGGAAAGAGAATTTGACTCTGAAGTTTACTGATGTTTGAAGATTTATTTCATACTGACATTTTTGGCATAGGTCTCTGCTCTTTTACTCTTCCTGCATGTTTCCTTTCTACAGTTTTGTCTTTTATTCATTACTACATGCAAGCTTCAAAGAAAGAAGTAATCTTTCATCTTTTGATTCTACAGTGTGTTGTTCTGGAAAGAATCAAAAATGCTTTGTAGATTGAATAAAAATTACAAATTTTCATACAGCAGCCTGTAGAGGTCCCAAACAAGAGATGGCATCTTACTCTGGCAAGCTTGTATAAATAAATAGGATCTGGTGCCTAATGTTTTACTAATCTAAACAGACGGTATGACTGTATGTGCAATGATGGGGAAACTTCTTAACATGTTGGTTGGTGGACAAAGTTCCAGCCAGTAGAGGATGAATAGCAGTACCCTAGTAGAACTTCACTCCCTTTCTGTCCTGTCCCCTTAAATTGAATCACAGAAGAAATGAAAAGGAATGTGCAAAAAATGGCTTCCAGCTACCAGAGACCTTCCCAAAATCTTAAAGAGTTGAAAGTGATACATTCTTTTCTATGGAGAGGTGATTGTGGTAATGCATAATTAATTAAATATGTATGATGAAGTCAGCATGTCTCAAAAGAAACTTGGTATATTTTTTCATGGATAAGACGGCTTTGAAATATTTCTTTCCATGTTACATGGGTTAAAAAAAAAAAAAACCCACACAAAAAAACCACCAAACAAAAAACAAACCCAAGACGACAAGTGCAGAGTAAGTAAATGACTTGAAGATCCTTCATAAGTAAAACAAATTGTGGAGAAAGTGGGAACAGGACCAAGACCTAGTTTCAGTCTGGAGGGTTTTGACCAGAAGAGAATTCCTCCCTCATGGATAGTTTGTTCTGAAAATAGCTCAGAATAAGGGCACTGTGAAAGTTTTGGTTAGAAAAGGAATATGAAATCTTAAGTTAAGCTTCTACGTTGTCTCATATTCTTGGTGCAAGTCAAGCAATCAGAACTTTAATTACTGTTAGACAACAAGAAAGGCATTCAGTCAGTGGATCCTGTGTAGAACACAGAAAAAATTCCAATTTGTCTTTAGTTGTGTCAGTCATCTACAAAGCTGACACCTGCAGCAGTGTTAAAGGAGCTGGCAGGATGAGAGAACAGATTTATCACGAATATCATGCAGATTGTGAGACATAAATTTTACTGATTCACTGGTTGTATTTTTAACAGCAAACTGCCCAAAGCCAAAAATGTACAAATAAAAAAAGTTTCCCTCTAATTCACTGAAAAATCAGCAGCCTGAGGACATGCTGATTTATACTGTATGCTTCTGTTCCTGGTTAGTGCCATCTGCCAATACGGCCTCCTGTCTCTGTAATGCTAGTCCTTTAGAATGTAAGTATTGTGCTGGACTCTAAAGCAGATCCAGATTTGATAATTTTGTAAAACTGTACTAAAGATCAGGCATGTAAGCAAAACAAATTATAATTCTTCCTGCTTTTAGGATATGTTTAAACATCAAGTTCTTTTAATTATTTATGTTATAAAGTTTTAGGCCTACCTCAAAGGGATATTTTAATCTTAATTATGTAGCTGCTGAAGGAAACTGCCGTGATTTAACACCAGCCAGCAACTAAGCACCATGCAGCCACTCACTCACTTCCCCCCCATCCAGTGGGATGGGGAAGAGAATCGGGGAAAAATAAAGTAAAACTCGTAGGTTGAGATAAGAAGAGTTTAACAGAATAGAAGGGAAGAAACTAATCATGATAATAATAATAATATAATAATAATAATAAAAGGATTGGAATATACAAAACAAGTGATGCACAATGCAATTGCTCACCACTCGCTGACCGATGCCCAGTTAGTTCCCAAGCAGCGATCCCCACCCCCAGGCCAGCTCCCCCCAGTTTATATACTGAGCATGATGTCCCATGGTATGGAATACCCCTTTGGCCAGTTTGGGTCAGGTGCCCTGGCTCTGTCCTCTGCCAACTTCTTGTGCCCCTCCAGCCTTCTTGCTGGCTGGGCATGAGAAACTGAAAAATCCTTGACTCGGTCTAAACACTACTCAGCAACAACTGAAAACATCAGTGTGTTATCAACATTCTTCTCATACTGAACCCAAAACATAGCACTGTACCAGCTACTAGAAAGACAATTAACTCTACCCCAGCTGAAACCAGGACAGAAACTTTTAAAATTACTTACTAGTACCTTCATACTCTTAAATATCTTGTTTTCATCCTTGGTAGTTATATCAGTACTTCATTGTTATACCACTTAAAACTGACAGAACAGTATTGATACCTTGCATGGGCCTGCTGTCCAGAAGGGCCTTATTACATGATGTGTGCTAATTCTGAAGTGAATCACTAAAACATGAACAGTTAGTTTGTTGGTGCCTGTTCTCATGAAGTACCTTCTGCGGGTTTCCTTGAACTCTGACTGTTCTTGGTCATTGTATAATAAATATTTGTTTTAAGACGATGTCGTAACCTACAGAGTGTTAAATATGTTGGCAGAGCACACTTTCAAATAGGAAAGGATGCAACTCCCCGGGTGAGTGTCAGTGTACTGGTGGACCAGATCCACCAGAGCTGGCATGAGGAAATAAAAATTATCACTGAGTCACCTACACTCTGGGTTGTTCTTCAGAAAATTACTGTTATATAAACCTTGATAGGAGCTGCTGTAAACTGGTTAAAAAACCAAAGTCTTAGCTCCTTAGCTGATGTAAATTAGAGTTGCTTGCAGCATTACGTGGAAACAGTGCATCAAAAAATCCTCTTACTTACTGCTTTGTAACAGCTGACTTAGCTTTCCTCTTACAGGAGCCACATTTTTTTTTTTTGTAGTTCCTCCATTGTAATGTTCTTCCAGTCCAACACGGTTAAGGTTTGCCAAAGTTCAGTGATTCCTTTATCGTAACACTTCCAGGAAAGTAAAGAAATAGAAGGTCTTGACTTCTGGATTTCTCCTCTCCTTTGTTGTCTTCTCACTCCTCTTTCTGGCAGATACACAACTCTGTTATCCTTCTCACAAGCCTCACCTGCTTTCCTGTCACTCTCCCTTACCATTTCAACAGTATTAAGCTGCCTTCCATATCTGAAAAGTAAAATTGCCTTTACTCCATCTCACTCATTATTTTACTCCATTGAACTTGTGCCTGGACAGATTCTTCCAATTACTGATGATCTATTTGCATAGTGGTTGGAGTTTCTTCTTTTGCTAATGAAAGAGAAGCAATCCTTTCTCCTTTTCACCACAAGAGACTAATTCCCCTGCCCTTTCATCCTTTATCTTAGGATGTCATCTTCTAGGGAAGACGAATTGTCACTGTGCTTGCATGGCATACTGTCAAACAGATAATGATCCAAGTGGGATTATCCATATGCTCACTCAGTATTTACTGTAATAACACATATAATACTCAATTCAGAGTATCTTATGATTGGTACTTTTTTACCTGATAGAGACTTTGGGTGCTAAAGTCCAGATATTGACAGGTGTTAACAAATGTATGTATTCATTGGAATACATTTATTTCTATGGAGTACACATGGAAAAAAGTCTTAGAATCTTTAGATGTGCTGGGCAGGCTTAATAGATGACATTAATAGAGTCATGTGTTTTCCAGACTAATATTTAGGGGAAGTACCTTCAAGGGCTATGCAACTCAAGAACAATTCAAGAACTCCTAGTGCTTTTGGGAGATGGATCTTCCTGTTCTTCAGAGCTTTCTACTACAATATCAATACATCATCCCTCAGGAAAAATGAGATGTGTCTCCAATATTAACTTTACTTCAACTTGCTGAACAGTTTTTAAGGGATGGAAAAGCAGATATAAGAAATGAAACAGTTCTGTAAGAAGGATTTCACATCATATAACCTGGGTGTTATATTGAAAATGAAAAACATAAAGCAACTGATACGCAAAATATTATGTGTAGTAGAAATACCTGCAGAGCAAAAAAAAAGGGCTGTTACTGTAATCCTAAAAAAAAATAATTGAGTTATTAAATAGTTATTGGTGTTTGTTAATGAAAACTATAGTGCCTGTATTCTGAATCAATGCTAAAGAGATGATATAGGAGCCTGGCTGTAATGGTGCTTCCAAATCTGCATGTCAATGTAGCCAAAAAAAAAAAAAAAAAGGAAAAATACTCAAGTGAAAACTGTTCTTTTGGGGTTTTATTGACCTTGCTCACATGGCATTTCTGGGGCAGGGGTATTTTGACTTTGAAGAAGTAGTTTTATCTGCTAATCAGGTGGCTGTGTTCTTGAAGGTGAGGATAGAAGAAAGGTCACTAGTAAGGAATGGTCATCTAGGCATATTATCTGTAAATCATGTTTCTCTTCTGTTGAAATCATTCTGTCTCCAGACCATCTGTCCTTACCAGCAAATAAGGCTTTTAGGATTGTCGTGGTTTAACCCCAGCCAGCAACTAAGCACCATGCAGCTGCTCACTCACTCCCCTCCCTAGTGGGATGGGGGAGAGAATCGGAAGGGTAAAAGTGAAAAAACTTGTGGGTTGAGATAAAGACAGTTTAATAGGTAAAGCAAAACCCATGCATGCAAAGCAAAACAAGGAATTCATTCACCGCTTCCCATCGGCAGGCAGGTGTTCAGCCATCTCCAGGAAAGCAGGGCTCCATCACGTGTTAACGGTTACTTGGGGAGACAAAACACCATAATTCCGAATGTCTCCTCCTTCCTTCTGCTTCCCCCAGCTTTACATGCTGAGCATGACGTCATATGGCATGGAACATCCCTCTGGTCAGTTGGGGTCAGCTGTCCCGGCTGTGTCCCCTCCCAACTCCTCGTGCCCCCCCGGCCTCCTCGCTGGTGGGGTGGGGTGAGGAGCAGAAAAGGCCTTGGCTCTGGGTAAGGGCTGCTCAGCAGTAACTGAAACATCCCTCTGTGTTATCAACACTGCTTCCAGCACAAATCCAAAGCATAGCCCCATACTAGTTACTATGAAGAAAATTAACTCTATTCCAGCCAAAACCAGCACAAGGATGCAGAAAGTATTGCACAGTCTGGACAAATTCTGTTAGGTTATTCCTGATCAATTCTTTTGACCTGCTACTTGTCGTGAGAACACATCACAGTAGAGCTTCTATCAATTTGTTGTAAACATTAAATGTTGTTGATGGTGGAAAATTTGGTAATGCCTGAGAAGTAAAGCCAAACAAAATTGTTTAGTTAAAACAGTTTTAATCAAGACTGCAGTTGATAACTCAGTCTATTGGGAACTGGGAGACCACACATTCATTTCCAATTCCCTTTCACTAAAACACTACATTCCACAATTAACTGAATAGAGAGCAAATATGTACGTGTTTCAGCTTGGAGAATATACTGTTATCATAAAGAAGGGCTGAATACTAATCTATGACAGGCTATATATGATGAAGACTTAGTGGCTTTTTACTAACTTCACTACTGTTAACCTGTGCAGTGCTATTTTCCCAGCTGTATTTGTGTATATAATGCTGCAAATGCACATTGCTTGATGGAAATAAAAATGCCATAATGTTGGTGCTCTTTAGCCAGTAGTAAATGCTTTCCAAAGCCTCCTTTCTGGAGGCTGAAAAAGGCGTAGCATAGTAGTATTTGACCTCTGGAATGTAAAAGTACTTCTACACAAAGAATGTCTCTGAAGATATCTACAAAGGCAATAAATTAGAATGTCTTTGGTAATATTCCTGTAGGGTCGTTCCAATATTTTATTCTGTTGTAAGCTTTTTGGGCTTTTACTTGAGAAAATAAAGGATTCACTGGTTTTATTAAGAAACATATTGTTGGAATCGTAAGAACCATCAGCGAGGGTCAACTGAATTATTCTCCATTTTCATGAATTCTCTGGAGATAACACTGACTTTTAGAAACACTGGCTGTTTAATATCTTTCTGAGAGAGGTGCTCTTTAGAATAGCATATATAAGCAGCTATGCATTGGGATTAGGAAGTGTTATTTGCCTTTCACAATTTGAATAATACTTTGTCACATAAAATAACATGGTTTATTTATACTCTAATTAGATACACAGTAAAACAGAAATTATTTGGTCTAACTAAACTGCAGAGAACTGCTTTAGGAGAAAAGGTAGAGTAATAGTTGGTATTTTATATAAAAATTTCTAAACAGAAGCATCTCTTCATAGAGCTAAAAGATCAAAAATAACTTTAAACAGTCTATAAAAGCTATAAAGTCATGTAGAACATGATTCATGGGACAAGCTTACAAAGGTCTTGTTCATCTCAGTCCTTTAATGTAACTTAAAGTATACACAAATTTTGAGTAAATGTAGGAACAATACTTCTTTTCATAATATGGTCTCTTACACTGTAGGTTACATGACCTAGAAGTTACTGCAAGATGAAGTGCAAGCACTTTTCTGATTGGTATGCAGCAGCAGTAGTACTTGGCAGTTTCAGAATGAAAGAGATCAGAACCCAAATCAAAGTCAGTCTATGGACCTCAGCTTCAAAACTCTGACATGCTTGTAAATGCATTTGATCTGTTGAAATTTAAGTAGGAACAAGTAAAAGGTTTTGCTCCAACATCTGTCATGAATGCAGAGAATAAATTCTAGCACTGTTGTTTTATCCTTCAAAACTTAAAAGAAAGTTTTCCCCAAATTCTGTATTCCCTGCAACTTTAGTGTGTCAAAATATTTTTAATTATATAAACTTTGTACCAATAGTCTAAGGCCTCTGTTGTGGTTGTTACCATATCTGTCAGTTCTGTGCTTCTTGGACAAATTAAGATGACTAAGCAAAACTGTTTTAATTTGTCACTACCCTCAAAGACAGAGCTGGGCATAGCTGCCCAAACATGCCTAGCCTGACAGAATGCTGTCCTGGAGAAAAGTGTTGGTGGCAAAGATAGTGTCCTTCCCCTGTGAGGTTCTCTTTCAAATGCTGCTGGCAGATGAAAGGAGTACACCAAGCCCTGAACTGGATGGTTAGGTCAGCTACATACAGATACGGAGAGAGTTCTTGGGATACTCATCTTTACCCAAGATAAGTAAATTAAGAGTTCTTTCTCTTTTGTCATCCATATTATTTTAAACCTTTTGAATATTGTAATTTATTTTCAGGATTTTGCAACTGATTTTTTAATCATTTTTCTATCATTGTTGCTAAGGTTAAAAGGTAGTTCAGGGGGTTTACTTGCATATACAGAGTTCTGTGCCCATGGATATATTCAACCTTAAAGCCTGGATACTGGAGCATTCTAGCTGGGCCCACAATCCCTGTGCAATTCTTGGCTATCTAAAGAGAGTTTGGTGCCTTTATAGCTAGCTGTACAGGTAGCCTGTGGATTTGCAATGCAGTGTTGCTGTGGAGGATGAGATTTCTCTCAGCTGGTTTCAGACAGCGGTAGGGTAATGGATTGAGGACCTGAACTTCCTTAAGCAGTTTGTAACAGAGATATCATATGAAATTATCAGCTATGTAGTGAAAAAGAGGATTAGAACATGTGCTTCTATTGAGAGAAAATGCATTACTGGCAAAATTAACATTTGTGCTCTCACAAAATTTTTTGGTTTGTTTTCAATAAAAGTTCACATAATGGTACTGTTGGAACACAACTGATGCTACTGTATAAGCTCCCTGAAAATCAAATGCACTACTAAGTATAGGAGAGGCAAGCCTACAAATATCCCTATGTAATTAAGGTCACCATAGCATTGCCATCAAGCTTATTTTAGAAGTTAGTGTAAACCTATAGTATGCTGCCATGGCTCACTCTTTCTAATGGAATCTATATTTATGGTCTTGTAATGTGTCTTCTATTTAGCATTGTCAACAAAAGGTACTGTACATGGCTCAGAGTATTGCTGCCCTGTCACTGGGCTAGGAGACAGTAAACTAGGGAACGATTAAACAATAAGTGTTACAGTGTTTAGTTTTCAATCATTGGCATTTACTTCAGTGGTTTTGCAGGGAACTTTATGTATGGGAAAGAACTAGTACATAGAGCAAGGAGGAGAGAGAGCTTGCCTACAGTGCCTTGCTCGACTGAGTGGTGTTCAGTGACAGTCCAATAGGTTAGTAATCTGTGCTGATTTTGAAATGAACAGAAATGTAAGATGGGATAGATGAAAATCTATTATAACTTTCACCAGAGCCAACTCAGTATCATTGGCGGGCATTTAGCTTTCTTTCGCTAAAATACTTCAGGAAGTGAATTCTACTGCTTAACATACTAATGGTTTGTTCCTTATTGGTGCTGATCAGACAAGCTGGCAGAGCTTCTAGATATCATAATAGCAGCAATAGTAATCTATCCTGAAACAAATGACTGTCAGATTGGGCAGTACCTATTCAAAAGACTTGATTTCATAAAGTTATAGTTATCCATAAGTAACCACGTGTACTCTCAATTTGCAATTGCATTTCAGTAGTCATAAGGCCTTTACAAGCTTCACAGTTTGAGCTAAGTAGTCCTGTGATAGTTAAGATGTTTTATTTGATAGCGTGTCTATAAAACAATCTTAATGATTCTTCCTGGCTTTTGGCAGTCTGTCTCATTTTAGTGTGTGATTACTTTAAAGAATTCCTTGGAACCAGAAAGGCACCTTCTGACAATTTTTAGGTTTCAATTTGTCAGAAGTGATCAGTGCATCCCCATTTTGCCGAGTTCTAGCTTCAGAGGTGGTTGGGTTATTCACAGCTGGCAGTAAAAATAATAATAATAACAACTAAAAAAATCTTTATTGGATGCATTAGGAAAGCATGCAAAAGAATGACTTACATCTGTTGCATCTCTTAAGCTAGAAGGAATGGCTTAGCTTTCAATATATTCCAGGTCCTTAGTCTTAAAGTTGAGAGATTTCATCAAATCTACTGAATTCAGAATGAGAAAAATGAGCAAGGCAATCAGGGGGAAAAAAGGCCTAGTCTGCTAGGATTGGATCCGAGATGAAACTCATCTCTGGTTTTGACACGGCGACCTGCACTACCTGTCCAGAAAACTTTGCAGGGAACTGCAGATAAACATTTGCAAAACACAGCTGTGCAGTTGCTTTCTGGCAGTAGAGTAAAATAACAAGAAAGCTGGATATGTTAAAAACAAAGGTCCCTGGTACATATTAGTAAAAGAAATATCCAAGATATCCTAGCACTTCAGATAAACCATTAAAGAAAAACAGATCAATGTGGGGAATGGCAAGAAGGTGGTGAAAATCGTGAAATGCTGTTGGACATTAGAAAAAGCCAGAACTTTGTTCCCTAATAGTTACCTTAGTGTTTGGTTGACTTTATTCCTAAGGGATTCAGTTTTCCAAGGCTCAGGCCTGTTGGTTACCTCAGAATTGTTTTTCCATAGTTCCTCACTTAAATGATGTGTTCACTATACTGTTAATTACCTGGATTTCTCAGGCTGAGAGGTAGTAGTAATAGGTGTAAATTTTATTGCTCTACTAAGTGATTATCAGTGAGCAGTGATAAAAATTCAAAAGCTAGTTAAAGCCTTGAATTTAATTAGTTTGGTATTCATCTGAATTTGGCAAATCCCTTTTAGACTGGAAAAAAATAGAGAATTTTTTTTCACAGTTATTTCTAGGACAGTGTCTTTGTTTTCTTTTAATTAGTATTATGCTTGGTATTTCCCAGTGGGTTTCTTTGACAGGATCTAGAATATATAGGTTTTTGAAAGATAGCTGTCTGAATGTGTTGTTCTAAACTTTGTTTGAGAAGATACCATCTGTCTCTAAGGGACTAATTATGAGCTTTGCTCTATACCTAGCGTAACACTGTCATGAATAGGAGGGGACATCAGTCAGGTAGGCAAGTGAAATTTCTGTCCATTGTAAGTTTGCACTTGAGTTCCTTTGACCTTTGGTGGAAGTCCAAACCATTCTTGCACTGTGCCCATTTTCTGTGGCTGTCACCCGTTATCTGCTGCACAATGCTGATAGCCTATTTTGTAGAGCGAGGGCTGCACACTGGTATAAAATTGTACAAAACAGGGAATTGTTTGTCCATGCGTCTTTCACATTGCCTTTGCTATTTATTTTTTACCCTCATTTGCTAAAGTACTTTGAACAAGTGCACTACTTCAACCTGAAATGAAGGTTTAAATAAGGAAGGATCCAAACAGAGAGGGTTACCCTCCTCCCCATAATCTTTCCTGAAAGGAATCTCTCGCTGTATGCCTCTTAAATTGATATGAAAGTGGGTTTTGGATGCAGATTGTCCTGGTTTCAGCTGGGGTAGAGTTAATTGTCTTTCTAGTAGCTGGTATAGTGCTATGTTTTGGGTTCAGTATGAGAAGAATGTTGATAACACACTGATGTTTTCAGTTGTTGCTGAGTAGTGTTTAGACCGAGTCAAGGATTTTTCAGTTTCTCATGCCCAGCCAGCAAGAAGGCTGGAGGGGCACAAGAAGTTGGCAGAGGACAGAGCCAGGGCACCTGACCCAAAGTGGCCAAAGGGGTATTCCATACCATGGGACATCATGCTCAGTATATAAACTGGGGGGAGCTGGCCTGGGGGTGGGGATCGCTGCTTGGGAACTAACTGGGCATCGGTCAGCGAGTGGTGAGCAATTGCATTGTGCATCACTTGTTTTGTATATTCCAATCCTTTTATTATTATTATTGTCATTTTATTATTATTATTATTATCATGATTAGTTTCTTCCTTTCTATTCTGTTAAACTCTTCTTATCTCAACCCACAAGTTTTACTTCCCCCCCCTGCCGATTCTCTTCCCCATCCCACTGGGTGGGGGGGAAGGTGAGTTAGTGGCTGCATGGTGCTTGGTTGCTGGCTGGGGTTAAACCATGACAGAGCCAGAGCAGGGAAAAAGCCCTCTGAATCTGCCAGTAGTGACTTTTGGACGTTGGCCAAAGATGTTTAAGGGAAAAGCAACTGGGTTTTTTTTTTTTTTCTCTCCTCTGCAGCAGGGCTAGGATTTTCATGTTGGGGAAAAGTAAGGCTAAATGAACTGTGAAAACAGGCAACAGTTGCATCTCTTCTTTTATTGCTGGAAAGCAATTAAATGTTGTGGAAAGAAGAATGATATGAGAATCTGTGTAAGGGCAAAAGATGAAACCACACCTTAACTGTGCTGAGAGAGGAGACACCCCTCTTCCTTGTCATAAGGTTTGCTTTTAAATACTGTGGTATGCAGAGTGTGTAAGAATCCTTTGCAGATAAAATGCAGATGTGTGATTCTTGTGCAGCTGGGACTATACCTTGTGAGGTGCTAATTTGGGGGAAGCAAAAAAATTATCTCTACTGACAAAATTTTAAAACTGTGATACTGCACTGACTGAATGTGATTCAGCAGAAGGATCCTTGTAAGGATCCTGCAAAGGAGCCCAGGGTTCCTCACTGCATAGTTCAGGTCTAGCACAATGCTAGATCATGGAGTATGGGTCACTTTTCACAGCTGGGAACCCAGCCATGAATATAAGTAAATACTGGACAAATATTCTGGAAGCCTTAAATGTGTCAGAGAACTCAAAACCTAGATGTGAAACCTAGATGCTGTACAATTGAGGTTTCTGAAGCATTAATATAGAATTTGGAATAAAGTGGTCCTAAATAACTGGGTTTGATCATTTTAGGTCTAGTGCTGAAGACTTGTGGAACTGCTGTGCAGAAACAACATGGGATATATTTTTTCTCTGAGGTCTTCCCACACGTGCATATTACTGGTTTAGAACAAGACTGTCGAACTCTTGCTGTATACACTTTTCATTTGCCCGTAATGCTGTGTGTATTCATCAGATGTATACATTTCATTGAATTCTTATGAATTAAGTAAATGGGAGAGTAGCATTTAGCAAAGTTTGTTTGCTAGGCTTATTACTTAAACTCTCTATAAATTGCATTTTTATGTTGGGGAGGGGGGGAGTTGCTGAAATGTCAGCTGCTCAGCATGAAACTCCTGGGAGATAGGATTTACAGTCCTGACCTGAATCCATGCAAACTCTCTGAATTCTGGATTGCCAAAGTGGTGTGTTGTCAGTGTAAAATAGCACTGTGCTATCAGTATGCCAGCAGCAATAAAGATGTACTGCATGTGTCTCATGAATACTAAATTCCCATGCAAAGTTCAGATAGAAAGTTTCGCATACATCAGTTATGTTTGCTCTTCTTGTAGCTATCTCCTGGTTCCATATGTAAACATTTCAAAATAAGCTTCCAATGGTTAAATTGTATAAATGAAATTAACTTTGGAGGCAAAGCTCTTGGAGAAGTTAATGTGATGTTCAGTGCAAACTCCTTTATTGATTGATCCCAAATGACATCGCCTGAAGATTCAATAATTAAAGACCCACTTAGCTGTTTTATTCCAAATTACTCTTGTATTGCTCTGTCTCCTGCCCCTTGGTAAACTCCAAAGCCATTTAAAATGGCAGAATTGATAGTTGATACTGGTGTACTTACTGGTTACATCTGTACAGTTAAATTAAATGTGCTTTGGACCACTCTCAGGCAGTGAGGTCAGCTGTCGTGGAAAAAAACCACATCTATATTATGAAACTTTTTTACCCTCCAGCACAAGGGACAGGTGGGTAGCATTCAAGCTGTCATGTTTTTTTTCTGGGAATGATCCTTGTTATCTGCTGTCCCCAGAACCAGGGAATTGTTTAGGGGAGTGTGATTTGCTACATGCCGAAACTGTTTGAGACTTAAAAATGTAACAGTCTAAACAAGTAAGTTTCAATGCCCCTTAACAGCAGCATCTCTCTCCTGGCACTGCTTAATTTGTACCTTTGGATAGGGTTCATTTCACCTTAACTATTTTTAAAAGCTAGGAATCTAGTCTAAGATGTTGCGCAACAGTTGATAGAGAAATGACAAGATAATTCTTCCTATCCCAATCTCTCCATCTGAATTACCCACTGAATATATAAACATGCATAATGTAGAACTGTGCACAAGTAGATGACATCAACCCTTTTAATTACCTGCACTACGTTGGAGGAGATATGTGTACACGAAGGCTAAACATTAGTTTGAAGAAGAGAAGCCAGAAGTAGGTAATAGAACTCTGAGGTGTGGGTTTAGAAATAGTGGTGAAAATTGTATGTATGTAAGGTCAGTTAGAGAAAAGGACAAAGGTAAAACAAAGGAGCATAGTTGCGGAGTGTTGGAGAAGAAGCCTCTCATGAAAAGAAAAGTAAGGGTGTGACAGATCCTGGGGGAGAAACAGCAATGAAAAAAAATAAAATAGGGGATTATATGGTGTTAAAGGAAGGCCAAAGTAAATGGAAGTGGGCAGACCAGAGTTTTAGAAAAGCAGAAAATGTTGAGTCGTCTGAGAGCTGGTTTAGTAAAATTTAGCCATTTAAAAGGGTGAATCTCTCCAATTTAAAAATCATATATTTGGAGGACTTTGAAAAAGTTCTCACCTGAGTCTCTACTATGTAGCAAGTACTTTGTAATTAAATTCTAGTCTGCTGGATTCATATTTTGAGAGGTATCAGAATCCTTGCCTCACTGCATAATTAGACAGTAAAATAGAAATGTTCCTTACTAATAGATATATAAAGCAATAAGGATATTTTAAAATTCCTGTCAAATCACTCCATGTAAATTACCTAATCAGATACCATCGCTACATAATGTAATGTTAAAAACAGCAGAATTACACCATTACAGAAATCAGCTATCCCTGTTCCAGATTACAGGGTTTTATAATTACAATGTTTCTTCATCAACCCACTCCACTTCATGCTGTCACATATCTTTGGAATTGTTACACACATTTATCTCTGTATATGTTTCCATCCACTCTAAAATGCATGTTTTTCAAATAATTTTTTTCTAGAAATCCTTCTTCGGTGAATGCTGATGTTGGCACGTTGATGTATACTAGTTAGTGTAATGGCAAAATGGAGGCTCTGTAGAGTACTGTTTATTCAGGAAAAACTGAGCAACCTCCTACCCCATCACCAGGATATCCATATGGGTAAATCCAAAACAGTGGGCAGTGATGAAGTTTGCCCTGAAAGGCAGACCATGAAAACCTGGATCTTGAGAGCCCCCTCATCTTAGAGGTGCTCTGAGGCCTTGACCTAAGCTATTGCCTGCTGATGTAAGAATGCTCTGGTTATGCAAGATTTTAAAGGAAATTAGATGAAATGTGGTACTTGCCAGCAAGTTACTCTTTAAATACTTAGGAATTTGATAAACAAAATGCTACAGAGCATTTAGATCTGATCTGAATCATACCAGTATCAGTAAGAAACGAATGTGTATTGGTTCCCTTGAAATAGCTGTACCTTGTCCCTGGTATCTCATCTCTTCTTTCGCAAGGAAGAAATGATAGAGATGAAAGATCTTCTTTGTACATAAAGATGAGCAAGGCAGTCTTCTGGTACCGACTGGAAGGCAGTTCACACTCAAGTTTCTCCCAAAGATGCAAACGTAGTAGTGAGTTTGACTCCCTTATGCTGGGGTTCTGAAATCCACTTTTTAAAAATTCAGGTGGTTTAGGTATGTTCATGAAAGAACACCAACACGTGATGGTGTTCTGTGGGAGGCTACGGCATAGCTGTACCGCGGAAGCAGATGCTCGAGTTGGCTCTGTATAGCCCTGCAAAACAAGAAACATGGCGGAATATGGTGTGAAAACAGACAAATTGATTCTGCGTGATGCACTACTGGAAGCACTATAACCTGATTAGCATGAAGGATTGTATGTATATTTAGTCTGGAGAAAAGGAGGCTCAGGGGAGACCTTATCGCTTGCTACAACTACCTGAAAAGAAGTTGTAGTAAGGTGGGTACTGTGGGTCTCCCAGGTAACAAGCTATAGGACAAGAGGAAAGGGCCTCAAGTTGCATCAGGGAAGGTTTAGAATGGATATTAGGAAAAATTTCTTCACCAAAAGGCTTGTCAAGTATTGGAACAGGCTGCCCAGGGAAGTGGTTGAGTCGCCATCCCTGCAGGTATTTAAAAGACATGTAGATGTGGTGCTTAGGGACATGGTTTAGTGGTGGACTTGGCAGTGTTAGGTTTACATTTGGACTCTCTTATCTTAAAGACCTTTTCCAACTTAAATGATTCTATGATTCTATGACTATAGGCCTTACCTTGTAGCACAGCTTGAAGATATAACAACATAGGCAGGCATTAGGTGAGCAATTTTTTCTTGTGACACTTTTTCAAATTTGGTATATTTGAAAGTGCCTCTAATAATGGACTGGACATGCTAGGAAGACAAGTATATCTTATTTAACTTTCATAATAAAACATTTAAATATAATATGATGGACTTGTTTCATGTGGAAAAATGTACCATAAAATGAAAAGATCTTTTATATTTGCCTCTTTAGTTCTGAAACAGTAAATTTCTGTGAGATTTAACATGCTTTGAGTCCGGTCAGAAGTAGGGAACAGGTTTTTACATCATTGCAGCCTCTTTATAAAATGCAGTTAGTTTTTCTCTCAGTTTCACATCCTTTTTCTCAAATACAAGGCTTTGTGCTCTTTGAAAGAAATCAACTAAATTTGCCCTTGCTCTACAGTTTTCTCCTGTGTTATTTCATTAAAATCCTTTTTATAATACAAGCCTCTTTCTAGATGTGACAAGATGCAAGTATTTGTCTTGCAGTTTTTCTGTGCATTAAATGCACAACAAAACTGAAGTAATCCTGTTAATGATTTTAAACATCCCAAATCCTCTTTCCCTGCAATACCAAAGGTCCATGATAATGCAAGTGAAATAGAAAAAGGACTGATAATTTTAACATATGGCAATTTCAGTTTACTATTAGTCAGATACAGCTTAAATAAACAGCAAAACCAAGAACGTGGGGGTTTTTATAGTGGCTGAGTTGGGTTGGTCTTTTTGCAAGTATATGAAGTAAAGGGTTTTTAAGACATGTTCATTGAAATGTCTGATACTTTTAGTCCAGGGCTGTCAGGAGGTCAGTTCAGCCAGCATCTGTCATTGTCACTTTCACAGGAAGGCCTAATACTGGAACTGTTAAAAGCCAAGCCTCCGCTTGTTGCTCTGTCATATTAATGGTTTTTTTTGTTTGTTTGTTTCTTCTAGCTTTCTTCTTTGGAAGTGAAAGTAAGGGGGACCTGTCAGAGTCCAATACTGCCTGACCAGGTTCTTTTTAGGTATTCCATGCAAGGATGGTTTAATTATCAAGTTTACTTGTTTGATGTATTTGGCATTCCATGGGTTTTTCCTTTAGCAGAGTGATACAGTGATATACTGAAATCATAACACAAACATAGTATCACAAGACCAGTCCCTGTATGCTCACTGTCATGATGCTGGGTGTCCACAGTCATTGGGAAGGAATATGTGGGTTGAAGCCAGCTCAAGCTTGTTGTTCTCTTCAACTTTGTTTTATTAGTTGTCCAGTTTTTGAATTTATGTGGGCTAAGCCATGTATACACTTCCCCATCCCCACTAATTATCTCAGGAAAGGCTGTTTATACGACCTGGTGACCCAGTGGTATAGCAGTATACCTAAAAACAAAGGTTACCCATAGCCCTCCTTGTGTTGAGATAATTTCAGCTTGCTTTATGATAACTGATGGTCATTCTTTACATTATTCCCTGAGCTCATTGTTTTTGCCCATCTCCTCTGAGCTGCCTTCCACCGTGGGGGCGTGCTGGTCAGTTGCATTCCACCCCTTGGCTCAGACCAATGTTGAATTATTACTGGTGTTGCACAGTGAGGTTAATACATTCATCATATGAGTGACCAGCCCTCTTAGAGGACCAAATCCTGCAGTCTCTATCATTTCAGAGTTACTTGGGTAGACTTCAGAGCAGTGTTTGACCCTTCACTATTTATGCTGATCTTCAAAATATCTTGGTGACATACATAGGTGAATCTCTGGCCAGGATGGAAGTTTAATAGAACATTGGTGCCCTAAGAAAGATATTCAATCTAGAAGAATTTGTGTTACCATAATGGTTGTTTCTGATTTGATAGTGCTGGTATTTTTTTTTTTTCTGTAGTGCCTTGTCTTCTCTGGAGGCTAATGTAATACCTGAAAACTCTGGTTATATTTCAAAGATTTTGGCAATCCTAAAGATTGAAGGTGTTGGCGAGGGGTGGAGGAGGAAGTCTGGAAACCCTTAAAGTTGTATCATGGACCTTTGAGTTAAAGGCACATTTGAAAGCTTTATTTCTGTATTGCTTTACCATTCCTCCAGTCTTTTGTTTTATACTTTTGCTGAACAGTAACTGTTCTTAGTAGCAGAACTGTGACTATCTGGATAAACCAAAGATCAGGGCTGCTCTTCGGCTCCCTCTGGCCCTCAGCATACATTTCCACTGTTCATTCACAACTGTCCTTCCCTCCTGCCTAAAAGGGAGGGACAGTTCACAGCTGACATGAACCAGTGAAGAGCAACTCAGACAGCAAAGAAGTGCTGTTCAGGAAAGGAATTAAATCGAAGACCTGCTCAGTTTCCAGCTAATTGGTTCTGGTTTTCTGCTGTTTTTTCTTTTGATACTTTCAAGTTTATTCCCAACCAACAGCAAAGTCTGGACAAGAACCCAAAAGAAAGTACCAGGGAAGGCTGGCAGAAAAGCTATGAGTCTGGTTCACTGGTGTTGTGAACGTAACACTGACCCAGACTGAAAGAACAGGTTAACACCAAAATAAGTATGCCGCCTTCTATGGAAAATGTGAGGGAAGAAAAGGATGTCTGGCTTACACAGGAGATTAATCTGTTTATACAATGTAATACAAGTTTCCTTATCTGAAGGTGACCTGGGAAAGAAGCTGCATCTGTGGCTTAGCCTGAGTAAGACTGACCAGGAAAATTCTCATAAAACACTTTCTTCATAGGAATATAGGACAATAGGAAAGGACCACCTCAGTCATAGTCCATTCTTTCAAAGTAACAAATCACTGTGCAGCTTCATTGGAACTTGCTGGTTTGCTGAAATTGGAACATTTTGCATAGACCATTTTCATTTCAGCAAAGCTGAGGTAGGGCTCTGACAGATTCCTGCTGGGTTTCTAGCTGGTTTTCCTGCCTTAGCCTTTGGCAAGCTGCCTGGTAGGTTGACAAGCAGTAGAGAGCCTGACAAACTAGGGGTTTCTGGCACCTGTGCTCATCACTCTTTGGTAGGTGAAGCTTGCAGGCTTTTTAAGACTCGTGATTCCAAGGCAGCTTGGTAGGTGGACTGCTCCAGACTGAGGGCTTGCTTTTCTTTTTAAACTGTGGCATAAGAATATAACCAGCATGAATGCTGATCACAGATTACAGCTTTTTTCAATAGCTTTGCAGAAAGACAGGCAGGAAAAAATTAAGTCCAAAGTTTTTATAACATGAAAAGACTTTTCATTTCTTGGTTTGAGAGGAAAATAAATGTATGCTATTTTTATTGAATGAAAATATAGATTTGACATTGCTGTTGCTTAATAGCAAAGTCCGAAGTTAAAATTGCAATATATTACCACAGTAATAAGACTATCTCAATGGGCTGCTGTATATTTTTGTCAGTAACTGAAAATGAGATATTCTAAATCTTGTTATCACATATGAATTGGAAAATTCATAAGTGAAGTAGATCAAATGAAACATAGAAGGTTTGTTCTTTGGTGCTTGCCCTGCCTGATAATTTTTATTACCAGGCTGTCCTGTTTTGGCTGAATGTGTTGAAGGAGGAGGGGGGAAGTAACAAGCTGTGAAGGCTTGACAAACTACTCAATAATTAAACGTTAGCCTGACTTCCAAAATAAAACTGTGGCATCCTCAAATAACTTGTCAGTGGTTATAAATGAATCTAGGAGAAGTGAAAAAATATTAATTGGGCTCTATTAATAGGGTTGTACCAGCTAGTCTGACGGATACTAACATTTCTGGTATCAGAGTGAGTTAATTCAGAATTAGATTTGGTCCTTTTGCAGAAAGAATACATCTCATCTTTGAAAACACAACCCCCTACCACCATCACCTTGCTCCCCCATTCATGCACAGTAGCGTTATTGTTCTGTGGTCTCACATGTCTTTGCCATTGGCGTTTCTAGTGTCTGAGGTCCCATCTCCCAGTAAAGACTGACAGAACAGACAGAATGTGAATTTTTTTCTTCAGAGCCAGAAACTCCTTGCAACTCTTCATTTCTTTCTTGAGGTTGCACTGGGCTTGCTCTCTTTTGTTTCACTCCTGAGTGATGGTTCAATTGAAATGTAAATATATTCTGAGCATTTTTTTCTAAAAGGGATTTGATTCAGACAGATCTCTCAATTTTATATATGCATGAAATATTTGCTTTAAGAGAATGAAATGAATTTGCAGTGCCATCTTGTAAATATGTCTTCAAACCCTGTTAGCTTTCATCACATTTTGATCAGCTACCTGCTGTTTTGCTAAGCCCATGATTTCTGTTCATTTCTTAATGTCAAGCAGGAACTGGCTATGAACATGGTCTTACAGCATCACAGAAAAAATGTTTCAATATCATTCTGCAATTTTTATCCTATCTAGCATGTATATCATACAAACCCTTCTTGGTCACTCTTCTTTTTTCTTTCCTTTCCCCTCCTAAAGACTTCCAGGTCTGGCTTCTTATCTTGCCTTGGAGCTCTACTGCAATTTCCCATAATATTCCAACCATATATCTTTCAATTCAGTACAAATTGGCAGTGCTGCTGCAGTCAGCATGCATATATCTTTCCTTTCTTCTGCCTTGGGCTGCTCCTCTTTCCAGAACGTATTTCTACCCCCTTTTCTGTCTATAGGAATCCATCCTCTGTATAGACTTTGTTTCGGAAGTTAAGTAGTTCTGTCAGTTTCCTGATTAGACCAGGTCTTGCAGGCTGCAATTTACTTCATGTTTCTTCCCAGATTTACATACTTGAGTTCCTCCTTTCTTGTTTATTATGTCTTTTGCATTCTCAGAGAAAGAATGGAAGGATCCCCACGCGATATATCACTGTCTCCTAAATGATCATTGTTAACCCCATCTTTTTCACTTGCTAGCCACGGCCTCATTATTTCTTTCTGGTTCAGTAACAGTTATCCATCAGTGGCTTTTTCCTTGAGTAATGTAGGTCTCCTTTTTATCCTTTTAAACACCTTTGTTTTATTTCAGATCCAATGTGTATGGTATCTACTGTGAATAGCTAGTACATGTCCTCTTCCTTTATTGAAATAAGTAGGTATTTCAATATAGAAAGTGTAAAACAAAAACAAACAAACAAAAACCACCAAAAAGCTGTTTGAGCTACATTTCACTTAACCTGCATTTGTAATTATGTCCTTCTTGCTCTACCAGCCATGTTTTCATCTAACAAAATAGCAGTTTTTATAAAAATGTGTTTAACTGCCAATTCCTGCCTCCCAGAATATTAGCAACATTTCTGTAGTGTTGCTACAGAAAACAATTTAATTTCTGTATGAAAACCAAAATTTTTACTGTGCTTTGTGATATTGGGTCACTAAAAAGGATTTGAAATGAGGCAAGGGTCAAAAGAGATCTTAAGTTTAGCTTGATCAAAAGCAGAAACAAATCAGTAAAACCAGCACATGTGGTCAGGAACAACAGCTAATGTATGTCTTATGCTAACTTCAGTGATCCTGCAGGAATGTGCCACTCTAGGATAACCACAGACAGTATCTGGTAGGTATGTCTTGTAATCTAGGAATGGGGTGGAAGATTTTGTGTAGGCATGTCCCCATAAGGGCTCTGATTAAAATGGGAAAGTAAAAGCTGTAGGCAGCATAGTTAAAGTTTACTTCTCTTACCTGACCTGCCAGCCCATAAACTGGCTGCCTTTCCAGCTCTGCCCCAACAGGGATTTCAGTCATTTCCACCACAGCCAAGAGATCAGCATGAAGACTAGAATCTAGCTTTGTACTGTATTGTTCTTGGATTAGTTAATGCTCAGGGATCTTCATAATTTTCTCCATCCCCTTTAGAACTACTTCCCACTGTTAATGGTTCATTATAATTCTCTTGAAGGCCGTGGAATCTACAGGATCATTGTCTGGTTCAATTATTTATGTCACTGGTTGTTTCTGTATAGGCATTGCCATCTTTCTTTTAAGTTTCCCCTGTTTTTAGTGTTGCCCTTCATGCACAAAGCTCACTCTAGGCTAGGGCATATCCAATAATAATCTATTCTGATTCCTAACATGTATATGGAGGCTTCCACAAGGGGCTAGGAGATCATGGTTTGTGATGGTAGAACTAATACAACAAACAGTTTTTCTATGCTCTCTTTGTGTTAGTCCACTGGAATGAGAATGTGTATTTTTTCTATAGCATCTTTTTGAGCTCCTGCTCCCCACCCTGTCCAGAGATAGGGAGAAGTCTTGCAACAAAAATAATTGCAAGCATATCCTATCTGTGCAGCAGAGATCAGTGAGCTTGTGAAGTTCCTGTTTGACACACAGCAGTAGGACATCTGCTGTCATATATCTAAAAGTCATAGTCTAAGGTGGTTATTTTTTTTTTAGCCAATGGATGTGTATGTGTGTTTAATAAAATGTATTTTAAATTATAACCTGAGTGGTATTGTGCTTTGTGGCAATTGCAACAGGAATCTCCGTTGGGTCCCTAAGTTGGTTTCTGCTGAAATGTTAGATAGAAGCATAATTGCATAATCCATATAATTGCATGTTGCCCTCTCATATGCATTCAGATCTGATTAAAATAATCTCTTCTGCCATCCTGTTTGTATATTTGTAAAGGTCAAATGTGTTATTAGCCTTGACTATTCAGCTGCAGGATATAAAGGACTTCTTACAGCATCTGTAATGTGATACACACAGAACCCTTTCTGCTTACAAAATGACACCTACTGGTCTCGAGGGTCACAGGCACATTTTTTCTTACCTACTTTGTTGCAAGTCGTGATGCCAAATCTAGTCAAGCCAGAGGATAAAGTGTGAACCTGACTGGAAAGCTGTGGTGTTGCCTTGACGATGCTCAATGTTGAAATGCTGTTAGTCTTGAGTCGATTATCTTTTTTGATCTTTACGCTCATGTTGCATTCGGAACACTTACTGCAATAGTTATTTATGGGGAAGTATATATAATTCCCTGTCTTTCCCCTCTCTTTGAACAAGTAGAACATGGTTCACAATACATGAAGTGCAGTATATTGGAATGCTATAGCTGTTTTCTCTGGGCCTGTGGCTCAGCTACAACTGACTAGTATCCTGTCAGAGTAGCACTCGGACATGTGAACCTGCTCATATTAACAGAAACACCTGAACACTGTGTGTGAAGTGTTTTTTAAGTAATTTTGACAAATACATTTCATGATCTGGAGAAGTCAGAAGGACGCATTTTGTCTTTGAGAAGTGTAGTGACATAAACATATTCCATGTATTTCATGTGGACTTAGACATCTAGATAAAAGGAACTGTATTGACAGTGGCCTTCTGATACCACGTAAAATTTTACTCTAAGGTACATCCGTGTTTTAATATGGAAACTGGAGGAATTGGAAATGTGCAGTCCTGCAAGATACCAAACATGTGAAGCAACAGAGGTTTTGATCCACGGCTAGGCCTGAGGAGGTCTGAATTTCATTTCCAGATCTGTAACAGATTCGCTATGTTATTTGAAACAAATAATTTTGTCATTCAGTGCGAGAGCGCTCTCTTTCTGTAAAGAGGCAAAAATTATTGCAGTGCTGCTTGCAATTTTGTACAGTCTCCTCTGGTATCTGTTCATGCTTTTCTTTAAATCAGAAGCCCCTTTGGCACTGCTGCTCTTTGTACCTTTTTGTACCTTCTGAAAGGTCTGGTCAGAAGCTTCCCAAATGAGGCCAAGGTTGATTGTTATGTTAGAAAGGATATGAAACATTTAAGCAGACTGACTTTTCTGCTGAAGGTGAACTTCTTAAGGGACTCTTCAGTAATGCAAATCCAAGGGGGCCTTTAGATTTGTTCTCAGTGGCTCTTTCATAAGCAGAATTGATTAGCAGCTACCAGCAGCTGGATAATCTCTGTGAAATGAGTTGGTGTTTTCATCCTGTTTTCTCTGTCTTGCAGTTACCTCTGCCTTTTAATCAATAATGTTGAGGTTATTAGCAGTCTCTGGAAAGGCCAAGTATACAACAATATTGAAAGTTATGTGGGTGAGGTGATAAAGGCTGAATGATGGATTACATGGGCATTCTTAGACAGGCTTTGGTTGGCTTGTACCTTCAAACACTACCTATTTTGATTATTCTATGAATGAATATACACACTGATTTTTAATTTTTTAAAAAGTAAATGTTTTTAAGAAAAAAATTTCAGAATTCCGATCTTGGTTCAGTCAAAATAAAACAGAATAGTCACACTGAAATAATATGATACAGTGGACAGATCAGACTCTTTCCATTTCGTATTACTTTATCCCCTTGTAGTTAGAATCCTATGGCCCTCTGGGGAAAAGACTTCAGGCAGTGTGAAATAAATTAAATCTGGCAGTTACTTCTCCCATTTCCACATCCAAAACTCATTAGAACTAAAGGGAATTCTTCAAAATGAGATAAAATTTCCTACTTGAACAGTGATTTGGATCCCTTCCTCTTTTTATAACAGAAACTTTTACATCCTTCAGATGTTACATCTTGGTTCTTTAAAAATGAATGAAATGGGAAAATTGAGTGCATTTCTGTTCTCCAACTCTGTTGGCAGATTATCTTTTGCATGGCTGCACCAGTGACAAACCACCAGCTTCTCCTTTGCAAGCCACTGAGTCCCAGCTGAAGGTATTTGCTGGCTGAACCTAGTTTTAGGTTACATTAGTTTGAACCACGTTTATGTTTCCAGTATATGAAAAGAGATCAACATCTGTATTTTAGAAGCCACTTGCACTGCGTGGAAAATATATACACAATATAGTGGTCTTCAGTGAAGTCTACCCAATACATACTCTTCAGTGCCACCTACTGGTATTATAGGTGTTCACTACCTACCTATGCCTATACACTGACATCTTTAGAGAGTCTTCTTGGATAGAGTATCCTGTGCAGGAGGTTTGTGACTAAACAAAAGCAGTCAAAGCTCTATTAGCTCTCCCTGCCTTCCCTGGTTATTTGTCTCCTCCCCTTTTAACATAATTTACTAGTGTTTTTTTTCTTGTATCTAAGATTCTGGATTGTATAGACTTGGATCTGATTTGGCAGGGCAATTGCAGTTGGTCAGCGCGCTGGTATGACGCAGCTTGAAGTGCTCTGTTTAATCTCATTAAACTAGTAGTCATGGGATGAAATAGCAGAGGGCAGACAAGCCAGGGTGCTGGTGGGACATTGTAGGCACATGTGCTCTAAACAGAGTTAATGTCTACCTACAGTAGGACGTTAGGGGTCAATGCAGTGGTTCTGTCTCTTAAAAGAGATGGCCTGCTTTTTTGTGGCCTGGTCAATCATACACATAGCCTCTCCAATTCTTAAGAATATTTTAGGATAACTCTGCAAAGATTTCAACCCCTTCCCTTCTTGAAAGAGAAAATCCTTAGAAACTCACTGTCCACCAATTGCAGAAACCTTCTCCTACCAGGAAAGGAATATCCTGCCATGACAACTGCTCCCATGCTTTTCTGTTGCTCAGGATAGGGACTCTCTAGGCCCTTGACAAACTGTCCATCATTGATCATCAACTTTATGGGATTTGATCTTAGTACAGCAAACCATGTAAACACATTAAATCATTAACCTTTGATTCCTGAAAGTTTGTGGGTTGTATTGCTTCTGTGGTTTTTGAGAGAAAAAATCATGGTCCTTTGTTCTGAAGCTGTGTTGCCCCGCCCCCCCCGCCTTGGGTTTATCTTGGTTTTGTTTTCATTTTGTTTTTCTTTGATTGTTGGTGGGTCATGGAAGGACTACTTGAGCTATCCTAAAGAACTGATCTTTCCCTCTGCTGTTCCACTATGGGGGAGCAGTTAATCCATGCTAACTTCAGTCCCAGTTTTGAATACTTAATGAAAAGCAGTGGCTAATCTTTCCTATCTATAATCTCATGACACTTCAGGATGTTACTCCACCATGACTAGCTTTTTCCATTTTCCATTTACTGTCTCTGCTTCAGTACAATTCCCTCTTATTACTCAGCTTTTTTTAGGAAATAGATGATGTCTTTTCTTGTTTTTGAAATAAACTTATTTGTCTAATGTTCTAGCTTTTTAACTTTTATGTAAGTCAGTGCTGTAAGCAATTTGCTGACAAAAGCAAGGACTTTTGTTTATTTTCCTGAATACACAAGGTTGAAAGCAAAGAAGACTTCTGCCCTTCTATGGATACAAGTAATAGTCCATAGAACAAGTTACTTTGGTTTTAGATAATAATTTCCGTAAAAAGTTGGATATTTCATGAGGAGATATCTCAGAAGTAGGTATTTATCTATATATGTGTGTGTGTGTATATATATGTAGTAGGTATTTTTATGTAAAAGAAAAAGTTTTAAACAGAGCACAAAAATCCAGAATTGGCACTATATATAATGAAAAAAAATGTTGAAGAGAACAAATTCTAGGATTAAATCATAGTGCCTGCATATGTGATGCAGCAGTTTAGGCCTGGAGATACTTCTGCAACCACTGTCTGAAGCAGAAGCTTCCCTTCAGCTAGGAAAAAAAAATGGGTCACTGTTTTGAAAACATCTGAAACTTTGATGCAATACCTAGACTGATTCTGTTCTCATTAGCATAGCTTTTGAGCCCTCAGCTTAATCAGCCTCAGTTACTGTCATACAATGCCAATCTAGTGGCAGTTTAAGCCTGAGTAGTATAAATTACAGTGAGAATGGATTTGCAAACTTGATTTTTTTTTAAAAACTCCTTAAAATATATGGAGAGCTTTGCTTTAAAAAAAACACACCAAAACTTTAAAAAAAAAAAAAGAGAAGTGTTATATCCGTATCCCAAATGTTGAACTGCTACTAATTGAAAGGACAGAACTGGCTCAGAAATGTTCATGGGAACAAAAGGTGATCATTTAAATGGCAAGGTTATGACAAGTCTCTTACCATTGTCTTACAAATACTCTCCTCAAATGGGAAATGCCTGATGTTTAACAGCTGATCAAAGTGGGTGTGCAATCTCTGATCAAGATCCTGCTGCTTCTGTAGGAGACAGCTTCCAGAAATTGCTTCTAGAAGAGCAGTGGCTACTTCCAAAGGGAAAGGTAAGCTTTTGTCCTATGAGACAGTGTGTGCCTTCCCTGAAAAATAAGTCGAGAGCCTGAGAGGTATTTATCAGGCTACAGAAACATCGCCCTCTTCTGGGAACAGAAATACAAAGCAAGTTGTTGAGGGTGTTTTTCAAAAATGCAAACGAGGTGTTTTGAACTCTTTTATATTTATGCCTGTGTTACTCTGAGGCAGTTTAGACTTTTATTTTTGTGGTTACCCCACCTGCTGTTACGTTATTAAAACCTTAGGTCTGATTAATCAAAAATGTATTCTGCAGTCAGATCACACAAGTTCTATAAAATTTGTATGCGTGAGTATACTGTGGAAGCTGTTCATGACTGAAATAATTTTTAAAGTTTCTGATATGTGTTTAAGCGTCTTATGAGAAAGCAGTGTGGCAAAACAGGACTGTTGCACCTAGAGTCACAACATGATGCTGCTGTGAGGAACTTCCTTTCCTTTCATATTAAACACACAGTCACTCACACACACACTACACACAAAGGGAGAATTCATGTGACAAGTTATTGTCATGAACACTTAAAGATGTAGTATACCAAAAGAGTATGGCTGACAAAATGGCAAAAATAATGGAAAACCTTGGCAAATTCAATCCCCTACATCATGTAGTTTAATGCATGCAATTTCATGCCTCTAAGGGAAAATGTCATTGCTTTAAAACACAAATACTGTATAAGGAGGATATTAATGAAGCTTCACACTTCACCTAGCTCAACTCTGACATAAAGAGGTTTCTTGATCTTTCACTGGCTCCCAATTTTGCAGAATACTTTTCTCACAACAGAAGGTATGATGAGAACTTCTCCTGCAGTTCATGTTTTCATGAGGGTCTTTATTTGATATCTGAGTAGTGAAGCCTTCACTCTTTCATGTAGTCTAGGGATAATTTAATTCTTCAGTCTATTGATAACTCTTGCTGTGGAAATTATTCTTCCCTGGCTTATGTTTGTACAGAACCTAGCACTGGAATGTTGTTGCAGTGTGTCTGGACTTTTGTTCTTTACTGCAGTTGTTTATAGCTTACCTCAGGCAGGTAAACTTTGCTGCTCCTATTAATTATTTTCCCATACTGGTGCTGCCACATCCAGCAGGTATAATGAGGTAAAAAATGGCAGTGGCTCTGCAAAGCAAGTTTGAGGACAGTAGTTTTGAGAGGGACAGAAGGTAACAGCAGTGAGGCTCACACTGAGGACAGTATTTGTTTTTGTTACTTTTGCAGTACAAACAAATATTCACACTAATAGTGTAGGTGGGTAAATGCTTCAGAGTAATGGTTTCAGTGCAGCTGAACACTGTAAATCACAGCTTTCCCTAGTCCATTAGACTCAGGACAGAATGAAAACAGCTTGTCTAATGTCTGGAGAAACTCAGAGAAACATTTAATATTAATTCCTGACATTATGGGAGGCCTATTAAGATTAAATTTACAAAGCATAATTTCCAATCAGATGAATTACCTTTTAAAGAAACAAAATGAACTTACTTTTGGGAGCCCAGTCCTTAGCTGACCTTTCTGGTTGCGAAGTCATTAGTTCCATGTGCAGTGCTTTGGCAGTATAAAAAGCGCTGTGGAATGGCAAAATGTTGTGTGATACTTAGTGACAGTGAATGGAATTTTTAAAAGGAAGAAAAAGAACTGCTAAAAATAGAAGCGTACGTCACAAGATCTTATTCAAGTCTCACATAATTAACTTCATCCTGAAGCAGGTGAATTGAGTCCAGGTACATGAGGGTCTGAAAGTTCTTCCTTATTGTTGCAGCCTGCAAGACATGACCATGTGAATATTTGCTCACAGCAGCTCATGAGTCAAAGGGAAGAGACCCCCACAGACAGGGCTTCTCACTGCTACTTCTTGCAAAGCTCTTTCTCAGAACTTAGCGGTTTTCACAGCAGTCTGATCCAAGTTTATACAGTTGGTGCCACAGCAGAAGTGACCTTGAACAGAGGTAGCTAAACCCCTCTGAGAGAGCTTGCAGAGCCTCTTGGTGCACTCAAGGTGCTGACGTATGCTAACAGCCAGGTTGTTCCTCCATGAGGACAGGAGGATGCTAGAAGCCTTACTGAGGCAGCTGTTAAGACTAGTCTCGTACTTTGTACCTATGTAGGGAAACTGGCTGGGTAGAAGTTGGTCAACTGGAGGAGTATTTGTTCTGACCAAGATTCCCCTCCCCAACAGTTCTGGCCTTGTAACCACTCTCATTTGTGTGCTGTTTAGCTGAAAGAGGGTGTCATTTTATGAACATGTTTGATCTAGCTAGTTAAAGACTAATACCAAGATCCTGGAACAAGTCATCTGGCTCCAGATGGCTAACCGCATGTTCTGACAGTAGTACCATCACAGGAAGATGCAGTGTGACAGTGTATCTGGCCTCTGACCACGTTTCATATCCCAGTGCCATCTTTGACAGAAAATGTGGCTGGCTGGAACTTAACTTTAGGTATCAGGAGCCCAGTGCTGAGTATCAGCAACAGCATTTAGCATTTTCAGGGGAAACTAAAATGGACATTGAGCTCCTTGAATTTCGTTGTACCAGTGAGTTATGTGCATGTCGTGTTGCCTCCCTTTCTCTCCTTTGCCCTCGCAAGATGGCCGTTTACTCTAGAGAAGTCCTACCAAAAGAAAATTGAATATAGACTATTTCAGCCTTTGAAACTCAAATTCTCAGCCTTCTTTCTTATATCCTGTGAATGGGATGATATAAGAAGAGGTTGGCTCTGAAGCTTGTAGTAATAAGCTACTGAATGAGGCACTTTGGAGGGATCTAGTCTTTTAAATAGCATTAAAAAAAAGATTCTAAGTAATGCAAAGGTATATCAGTTTGTTTTCAGGGGGGGCATGTCATGATACACATATGGTGCTTGGCCTGTGAAGAAAAAGAGAGTGTTGCAATTTAGTATGGAAACACGCTAGATTCAACATCCTGTGTTGAAACCAAGGAAACTATGGTTCAGCCTGACACTGGTCATTTCTGTCATCTGCAAAGATCAGCTGTGAGACCAAGATGAGTCATGTTTTTAAGACTTCTGTTCTGTTACCTCATGTGGTGTTCAAGGTTCTGAGCTTTGCCTGAGCAACTGTGTGCATCAGAACAGGCAAAGGGTTGCTTTAATTTAAACTCTTTTCAGGAAGATCACAGGAAAACTTTGCTATTCATGATGCTCAGTGATTTTTTTTTTTTTTTTTTTTTTTTTTTCCCAATTGCAAGGACTGTAGACATCAGTAAAAATTAGGTCTTCCCTCCCACAGACACAGCTATCGTCCTTTTAAAGATCTCAAAAATAAGCAAGGTTATTTTGCATTTAGCTAACTTGAGGTATAAAAAACTATTTCTACTTGTATCTTTCTAAAAAGGGTTTAACGTTAAAGTATGTAAAAAATGATCTGGAGAACGTTATGCTAATTTTGTACTTATCCACACAGTAAGCATTAGAGCCTTCAGTCTAAGAATCCCAGCTAGTCTGTGGATGGTTTTGGGGGTGTCATTTTGCTCCCCTGCTAAACATAACCTCTTGTATTGGAACTCCCAAGAGATTACAACTGTACGTAAAAGAAACGAAAAAGCTGTTCTGGGGAATATGTTTCAAAGGGGCAGCCTGATTGCTAAGGCTGGATTTCCCTATTGTTTCTTCTGACCCCAGCTCACTTGGTAATGCTTTACGTCCTGAGGTAAAGAGTAAAGGAAAAGGAATGGAGGGATGAATTAGTCTTTTTAATTCAAAATCCAAGCGGATCTTCATGTCAAGAAGACAGTAGGCTACCCTTGCTCTGCAGTTGATCAACAGCACATCTGCTGAATGGGGGGTGAAACCACAATAAGATTCAAATCAAATTGCACCTTCCTGTCTTTATTCATCTAGCCCTCAAAAGTCACTCCTGTACTTGGAACTTGGGCAGATATTCATGCCTTTTAATTTCAGGTATCAAATTTAGTTAAGTTAGGGGTATGCATTTTCTATTTACTTAACAGAAAGAGACGAGTTCCTAATTTATTATAGTATCACTTGTCTTTTGGAAGCTCCATCAATTTTTTTAGCAACTTAGGTATTTAAGTCTGATGCTTAAAGTTAGGAAAGTTGTCATCTTTCAACAATGTAGGCACACATCTTTAAAATCTAGAATGTACCTTTGTGACCTATTGGAAAAACAGCCTTGTCTTTTTGGCCCTGAAATGCTTTGGAGTTCTGAGTACTGTGGAAAGGATATATTCAGTTTGCATTTTTGTGAAGTGACATGAATTCATATGTCTTGATAAACAAAACTGCTACAACTACTAGGTTGTAGTTAGGTATGTCATATATATTGTGTGAGACCAGTAGGATCATTCTCATAACTCCAAATGAAAATGGGCTTTACAGAAAACCGTCACATCTGATCAAGTCCAACAAAACCAAAACAACTTCCTATCATTAGGGTTTCTGGTTTTGCTCTTAGTAATTAAAAGCAAGATGAGATAAAACAGAAGTTTATCTGAACTGAAAATCAAAGACAGGTATTTTGACCTCAAGGTCCTCACTGGTGGGACAAGATCTATCTCTGAAGAAAACCTGCTCTGCATGTTTTACAAGATCTTTGATGTGACCTGGAAATTACCACTTTGGAGTTTCAGGCTCATCTGTGTTTTAAACCTTTATGGAAGTAATATCCACAAAGGAAGAACGCTTCTTAAATGAAGTAATACTTCATATAAGGCTGAATGGACTTCAGTCAGCTGGTCCTGGAGCTTCATTTTCCTCTGTGCAAACTGTGAAAATCAAAGTATCACCAATGATCTCGGTTTTGATAGCATAAAACAAATGTGGTAGGGTAATCAGGACTACAGCAGTACTGGGCAGGGGAAGAACTGGCATGATAGTGAGTAGAAAATAATTTGCTAAGAATTGATGAGGAAATTGCATGGACTGTAGGAATGCAGGGTGTAAAATGTTGCTCTCCCCTTTTTTTTTTTTTTTTTTTTTTTTTTAACCTGTCTCTTAAATAGAAAATGTGTAATTTAACAACTTGGGTTAAATACAGTGAACTAGGGAAAATATCAATATTCATTAAAAAACAGTGAATTACAGACTTGCAGAACAGTTAAGGTTGGAAGGGACCTCTAGAGATGATGTATTTCATCTTCACTGCTGAAAACAGGGTCAAATTAATATCAACGTAGAAAATAATGAGTTGTTATTTCTTCCACTTCAAATTCAATCTGTTGCATTTAATTCTGGCTAAAAAGCTAGAAACTAAAAATGCAAACTATTAACACAGTTTTCCCTATCTTACTAGCTACTGCCTGCTTCTCATCTGTGTTCAAGGGCTACATTACCGTTAGCGCAAAGGCACTTTGCAAAGTCAAAGGGAGCTGAATTTGCACATCTTTCCAGCATCAGAACGTTTCCAGTGACTGTGATTTCTGTGGTGGTTGGTAATTTTTGTTGTAAATTGCTGGGAATTCATGTTTCTGTGTTTCTCTGAGATTAAACTTAGTCTTAGAAAAGCAAGATAATAATGAAAATGTTTTTTCTTCATTTCCTTACGACTGTATTGAAGTGGTAAGGAAATGGGTGACTATGCAGCTATGTTTTGCCCATGTTTAGTTTCCATAACAGTCTTCTGCCACTGCCACTTTGAGTGTGGTGCATAGGAGTGCAAAAGATTTTCCATTTATCAGATCTCTCACGTAGTGTGATGGGACAGGACTGTGAACTTATTCAAAGTCGGTATCATAATTTCTGATTGTTCTTTGTAGCAAAGGGAGACAGTTCTTTTCTTCCAAAAGGGTTCAATACACTGTACTAATGACACTCTTGCTCCTAGCAGCTATACCATGCACAGAGTTCCTGTGGATAAAATTCCTTGGTTCCCTCAAAACACTTCTCATCCAAAACCAAGTTGTGCACGTATTTAAGATCAAATTTTACATCTGAATTGTTTTTTAGACTGTTGCTTAATGTGTTATCTGAAGTAGTTCAGAAATACTAATAACACCTTATAACTGGAAGCTAGACTATTCCTGCCCAGTTCTTTTTTTCTGGGGTAGATCACTTGAGTAAACTACATATATTGAATTTTTTAAAGTACATTTCAGCTGGAAGTTGAATATGGAGGGAATTATGCATATGTATTAAAATTCTTTGTATGCAAAATCTTGAGAAACAGGAATAGCAGGTCCTCTATGTGTGAGGATTGCAGCATCTGTTTCATTAAAATATGCATACAAAGGTCATGCCTGTTTCATCAGCTCCATACTGGCAAAATATTAGTATTTAAAATTCATTGATACTCTCTTAATGATTTAGGATTAGATACCATTTTGTAGGAAGCTGGACTGGGTTCAGGTTCTGCAGTGCTAGGTAGGATACACAGTGGATTCTGCTTTGCATCTTCTGCTCCACCTGCTCATCAGTGCATCTCTCAGTGTGAAAGATTGTTACAGCTTTGGAGAGATACCTCATCTGGCGATTCAGAGGACTCGCCTCTGCTTGAGGAAGCTAAGCAGAATTTGGAGGATCTCTACTATAAGCCTCTAGGAAACCACTTCAGGCTTTATCTTAGCACTAGGGTATCGTGAACTTCTTAGTCCCTGAAACTAGTGACACTTTTCCAAGTTTCCTTAGGGGAGGCTGCATACTTTTAAAGGATCCTTGAAGTTTACAGTTCTCCTATTTGACACGTGGATGAATAATCAAGTCCCAGCTAGACAGGCTCTGCCGGGGATTTCCGTATGTATAGTCATATCTCTAATAACATAGTAAAGTATGCAAAACGTCCTGTCTTAATTTATGCAAAGGGCACCCTGTTGGTCAGTCTTAAAGCTTGCCAAAAGCTTTTAGTGGGTTTAAAATTCATCAGAATTTGAGAGTCCTAGGTCCTTATCAGATCAGGAAGGAGGGGAATGAGTGGAACTCAGTATATGCAGCATGTTCAGGTCATTCTGTGATTTAATTTTTTTAAACCTTCCCTCCACTTCCTAACAAGTCTAGGTGAGTAGTTTGTAACTGAACTTGTAATGGAATAATTTACACAGTTTATCTTCAAGTGTGGAATGATGCCAACTTGAAACCCACAGATGTTTCTAGTGAAATTGAACTGTCGTTCCCTCTTAACCTGCACTTAATCCTTTCAGAAGCCTGAGAAGTCTTCCTGCCCCACCTTGTTGTCTTGCTTTGGTAGGTGAAAGCTACCAAGGGCAGCTTGACTGCATCTTCTCTGTCCTCTTTGCCCTGTATCCCTGCTGGTATATTTCAGAGATCCTTTCAGCTCAATGACCTTGTGTTCTTTATCTTCCATTGGCCCCTCTTGGAGTTTTGAGGTGTGTGTTTTAATGTTACGTTTGCTCTGGTAGTAAAGTGAGTATGAGAACTGCCTACCGTTCCACCAGCCTGAGGTCTCACTGCACTCCTGCACCACCATTCAGAGCTCCTTCAACCATGCCAGGGCAGCTGTTTGGGTTTCATTTTGTCAGTTGCATCCCTAAAATCAGTCAGGTTAAAAAATCCAAAAGCAGAAGTGGTCCAGGGAGGGGGAATAAATAGCTAGGGGTAAGGGGAAAGGGCAATTCTTCAGCTATTCCTGCTGCCAAGAAAAAGATGCGTGAAACTGGTCCCTTAATGTCAGGTGAAGGCAAAATTGTAGTACGGAAGTTACAGGATACAGTAGACTTCGATAGGTATAGTGTATCACTGCAGGATTCTCCCTGCTTTGCTGTCAGTCACAGGCTATGAATGTGCCAGATACAGCTTGATGTATAGCATTTGATTTGATTCATTACTCAGCCCTCTAACTGCAGCCATATACAAAACAGGCTCAGACTGGTATTCCTTGGCTGAAAGATTACTGCCTGGAAGATGGATGCAAATACAGTTATAAGAGGCAAGGCAAGCAGGTAGCGCAAATAGAATAGGAAATGCTTGACTCTTCTGTCATGTCCTAACAGTTTGCTTGTCCTTTTGGCATTGCAAACCTGACCCAAATGTCTCTGTGTTGTAGGTTCCTGTGTGACGTTACATTGTCCTGGTTTTGACTGGAATAGAATTAATTTTTTTTATTACAGTCCTTAATGCATGGATGTAGACAAAAGTTGTTAGATAAGGTTGACAATAACGTGAAGTCAGGGAAAACTTAATGTGTTTATTCAACATAGTTTGGTCAAAAGTCTATTGCATGTGTGCTTAGTCCAGGTGAGAAATTTAGGAGTAGGAGGGAATCCAGTGAAGTGACAGCAGAGAGTCCTGGCTGTGATTAGTAAGTCTCCGAACAAATAGGAAGAACAACAGAAAGTTGCTGGTGACAAGCCTGACATGAAATGAAGAGAGCAGAGAGAGAACTTCTCTACTATACTGTAGGTGGTACAGTTAGGAAACTGGTGAAAACTTGACAAGTAAGGAAGAGAAAGGAGAGATAATACGACTGAGACTCTTGGCAGTTTATATTTCCACAGGGGAAATACAACAAAGCTCTATGGATGCTGAAGAGAACCAAAAATAGAACCAATTGGCATTCCAGACTGCAGGGAAAACTACCTGCTGTTTAACACACACCATCACCACCCCCAAACAAAACGCCCAAACCCCTGTCTATACATCATATGTCTTTATGATTGCATTGAAATGTACAGATATTCGTAAATGCAAGATCCATTTGAGTGGAGAATGGTGATTTACCTTCCTGGGAACCTCAATTTAGTACCAGTGTTTCCCTCTCTGTAATACAGAAAACACCAAAGTCCTACCAAAACAATGTTGCCTTTTATTTTCAACGATAGTAAAAGGAACAAGAAGAAACCTCAGAAGTGAGCTAGGAAAAAACCACTGGTTTGCCAATGGTAAGAATTTATTGGAGAGAAAGGAGTTTTCTTGAGGACCAATCACGAGTGTACAAGGTACGTACACTAAATGTGTGCCTCGGAGAAAATGTTAGCAATGTTATGTGATTTCCCTGGCTGTATTTTGAAAAAATATGGGATGTTTGCTTCATGAAAAAGGGGAAAGAGCTGAAACAGGGTACATGAGACACGTTTTTAGAATGATATCTTTAGGTTTTTTTTTTAGACTCTACCCTTTGAAATTACTATGAATAATGCAAAAAGGCAAGGCCCTAACAGTTATTTTAGGTTCTGCTTTTTACATTGCTTTAGAGTCACTGATTATCTTCTGATACCATGGAGAACTGATACAGAGAATCTTTCATTCTAACAACTGTATATCAGCAATCTTTGCTGTAAAAATTGAAGTCCCAAGCTTTTACTAGTGTAAAATGGTGCAGACTTATTTATTTTAGTAGCATTAAGCAAATTTCGCCATCTGAGGATTTTACAGATTATTGCATCTAAAGCTGTATATTAGAATTCTTAAATATTTCATGAATGGAAGATGATGATAAATGGTATCAGAATGAATTGTTACATTTCTTTAAAAATTCTCAATTCTTTAAATGCATCAGCTTATTTGTAACCACTGAGGACTTTGTAATGCTAGGGAAAAAAATAGATCTTTTGAAGAGAGATTTTTGCTAAAACAAAACAAAAAAATCTATTAAGGAAAAGGAGAAGAATACAGTACAAAATAAAATACTATAAAGTCAGTAAAGCGGTGTTTTTAAGGTTTCTTTGTCTCTTAAGGGAAGAAAATTCCGAAACAGGATAAAAATTAATACAAACAATCAAAAATTACTCAGGGAAAAAAGCTGAATCCATACTTCTTCGAGAACAAAAAGAAAATGGTAGAATTGTTAGTGAGAATGTTAAAGGAGTGTCGTGGTTTAACCCCAGCCAGCAACTAAGCACCACGCAGCCGCTCACTCACTCCCCTCCCCAGTGGGATGGGGGAGAGAATCGGAAGGGTAAAAGTGAAAAAACTTGTGGGTTGAGATAAAGACAGTTTAATAGGTAAAGCAAAACCCATGCATGCAAAGCAAAACCCATGCATGCAAAGCAAAACAAGGAATTCATTCACCGCTTCCCATCGGCAGGCAGGTGTTCAGCCATCTCCAGGAAAGCAGGGCTCCATCACGTGTTAACGGTTACTTGGGGAGACAAAACACCATAATTCCGAATGTCTCCTCCTTCCTTCTGCTTCCCCCAGCTTTACATGCTGAGCATGACGTCATATGGCATGGAACATCCCTCGGGTCAGCTGGGGTCAGCTGTCCCGGCTGTGTGCCCTCCCAACTCCTCGTGCCCCCCCGGCCTCCTCGCTGGTGGGGTGGGGTGAGGAGCAGAAAAGGCCTTGGCTCTGGGTAAGGGCTGCTCAGCAGTAACTGAAACATCCCTCTGTGTTATCAACACTGCTTCCAGCACAAATCCAGAACATAGCCCCATACCAGCTACTATGAAGAAAATCAACTATCCCAGCCAAAGCCAGCACAAGGAGATAGAAAGCTCCACAGGTGCACTGTGCGTACAAAGAAAAACAAGGGAGGTTTCACAGATCCCTCAAAGATTAAGGCAAGTGTGGTAGCAGTTTACAAAAACACTTTCAAGACAGATTGCAAAGAGGAAAAAAAAAAGTTTAACACTTAAAACTCAAAAATGGAAATAGTCCTGTTAATGTAAGGAACTGGGACTAGCTGTGCATCCCTGTGAAGTCAAGGGTAATAAAGTATATTTGGAGGAATTATTGGCTGACTAGAATGGTGTCTTTCAGCATGATTGATCTTTTAATAAAAGTTCAGCAGGGGATACCCAGTTAGTTTTTGAGTCATTGCCACAAAGAAATGGTGTTCTGATTTAGTGATACTCTTATCCAGGTTGTTAGTAGTGCTAGTCACTGCTTACTTGTTACTGTAGCTGACACTGTTCATCATTATTATTTATTACCACCATGTCAGAAAGCCCTGTTATCCTTGGCATGGTACAAAGGAGAACAGAGAGAGATGGTGTCTGTCTGGAAAATTTAAAATTTGTATAGTGAGAGGAGAGAAATGGGTGGTTTTAGGATATGTAACTTACCATCCTGAAGTCCTTAATGAATCACATGAAAAAGCCTGTTTCTCCTCATTAACCACAGAGGGATTCTGCAGTGATGAGCTCTGCTTATAGGATCTATGCTGCTTTGAGTTAGGTGAGATGGATGTCCCCCAGTATGTCACAGTGATAGCCGTGATAGGCTGTCATGGCTCACTGGTGCTTAAATCTTTGACAGCTTATATATATATATATATATCTCATGTGTACATGTGTTTGAGGGAAGACAGTTGCAGGCAACATGGCAGAGAAAGGTTGGAGGGAGAATAATAGAGATATTTAAAGTAGTATTCTGAAAATGGAAGGCTGTCAGTATTAAGTGTCTAGGCTTTCTCTGAGTAACTCTGAGCACTGATATGAACTCTAGGCAGGCTCTGTCAGACTTCCTTTCACCAACCTTTGGTGTCTGTTGTGCCAGAATACATTAATACATTTACATGCATTACAGTTTATACAGTATACAGTTTATATGCTGGGAGTTTTTTAGGTTTGTTTTTTTCTTGCAAAGGAAAGATCTTGGCAGAAAAGGTTCTGTGATACAGTAAAAAATACAGCAAGATAAAAAATAAGGCTTGTGTGTTCCTTAGGGTCATTAGGGGACTGGTGACATCTCCGTTACTGGCAGGAATAGACTTTCTTTCAATCAGGAGGGGAAGCCTTGCTGATGTTGGCAAATAGAGGCCCCTGTGTGGTCTGACCCTGCTGAGGCAGGGTGAAACAGGTAAAGCCAGAGCAAAGGAGAAGAGACCAGGTCAGTGGTCTAATCAGATCATCAAAGGTAGGAGGATCCAACAACAGATCTTCACCACAAACAGCCTTGGGACTGTGCAGCCTCCTAAAGCAAGTTGGGTAAAAACATGAGACCTAACCTATAGCAATTAAAATTGTATGACTGCAAGATAAAAATATAGGTATTTTAATGTACAAAATAGTTTGGCTACTCATATTCTTGTTTTATGCTCTCTTTGCTTCCAGAAAGTTTCGCTAATAGGCCTGTTCACTGGATAAGTGCATAAAGCTTTCTTGATGCATATGCATTAACATATATCAGTTAAGACATAGAACAGAAGTGTCCTTCTCTGTGAGTTGACTGATTAGCCACGAACCAGCAGTTTAGGATCTGACTGAACTGGTATCTCAACGCAGAATAGATCATGTGTCTATGTGGCACATGTCACAGGAGTGAGTGAGCGGCTGCGTGGTGCTGAGTTGCTGGCTGGGGTTAAACCACGACATCATGCCAGGTACTATAGAGAATTCATGAAGCATTTTGCCACAAGTAAGTGGAGAGGATACTTGTTTCTCTAGGACCTGTTGTTCCTTTCTTTCCTATTGTCCTGGAGGTACCAAGCCTAGAGGATTTGTTGCTTCTGTTAGATCTGCAGAGGTTTCAAAGTGATTAGTGGAGGTAGAGCAACTGCATCTGGGTCTTGTTGACCAAATCAGGCCCAGGCCTCTGGAATAAAAGGAAGGTGTGGGGGAGAAAGGGGTTTGAGTTAGCAGGGGAGTTACACTTTCCTTTACACAACTCTGCAGAAAAAGAGCAGGGTTATAGACATAGATGCTTTTGTTCCATTCACTTTTAAAAGAATAGCTTTATGGGGTAGTGGACAGTCTTATTAAGGCCTAGTATAGAGGGTTCATCTAGGAAAGATTCTTTCCTTGTGGGAAAAATATAGCTTATAGTATAAAAAAAAATAGAGGAAGGCAAAAAGATTCTACAGCATGGAGTAGTTACAGTGCAGCAGAGTGTGACTTGAAGAGTAGTGTTACATTAATGCAACCTAAAGCACTTGCTTGCATTTGTAATTCTAGAATACCTGAATGACAGGGGCTCTTAGGGTAGATGGCATAAAAGCTTGTAGTAGTGCTCTTTCCCATAACTCTGTTAATCCTCTAGAATGATACATGCTGATCACATTCCTGCTGATAAAATATTAACTATATTTTTCAGTCTTGGATGAAAATCTGAAGCTATGTATGGTATAGTTAAGCCAAGGGTGAAAGCAGCCAAAAAATGCAAATCAAAGGGTGAAAATCTATGCCTGGAAGCAATACAATGGGATATCAAGAGAAAAAAAGAGTACAACAGGTTCCCTTAACCATTTGCATGCAGTGGAACAAATATACACCATTCCTGATAGCTTTCCAAAAGGAGATTTCTTTGTGTTCTGTATAGGTCAAGTATCAATGGGGTGATGGAGTATGGTCCCTTTAATCAAGCACAGTGCTGTCTTCCCAGAGTGCATCCGTGCCATCTCTTCTGGTTAGCTGCAGCAAGCTGGGGTAGAATTTTTCTGGTGACCCAGTCACATGCCAGTTACTCTCTTCTGCCTCCACCTGAGCTTCAGAACTACAACAGCAGCTATCCTTCACTACCAGGACTGTGGGAAGGAGCACAGCGGCAGAAATACAGGCAAGAAATGCATTTCCCATACCCTTATCTGTCTTCAGCATGTTGTTTCACAGTGGACTTCTGAATGGGTTGTTGCCTTAGCAATGCTGATGTAGAGAATGAAGAAGAAAACCTTTTAGGGAAGCAGTTGGCAGCAGTCTGGATTACACCTTCCACATGGAGGATAAGTAGGCTCATTGAAGTTGTCTGTCAAAGTTTGGCTAGAGCAGTTAGTTTCACCTGGCTTATTCCACTACAAGTCAGTGTCATATTTTAATGTGAATTAGTTTTTAAAGCTGAAAGCTGGGAGGAATTTGCTTCTCTTGTATTTTCGGTGCTGTTCCTAGAGATAAATAGAAGGCAGTATTAGGCAGTGGTGGAAAGTGAAGGATGGCAAGGCACGTAATAATGCCTTGCACGTTTACAGTACCTTTTAAACAAGAAGATTTTAGAATGTACTCTATATTGTGAATATAGAAACGTGTTGTGCATTATGATGTTACAGTGGTTCTTGATAGACACAAAGTTTGTATCAGCTTCTGTAACATAATACAAATAATGTATTTAACATATGTATTAGACCATAAGCTTAATTATTTCAAGAATTATTTGTTATCTTGTGGAATACAACTGCGTACAGTGGGGGCTGTGAAGTAGGCTAGTGATGGGTGTATCCAGAGTTCACAGAAAGATGAAAGGGAAAATGGTTGATTCAGTTAAGTTTTGGCCACAGAACACCCACTTGTTCATATTTGATAGCGATAGCTGTAGTAAGTGGTTCTTGCTTTATCTGTTAATTGTGACATAAGCCTGTTAGTGCAAGAAGACTTGCAAGCTCTTTAGATACCAGATTAAAATTTCTAGTAGCTAATTTGATGAGCTAAAGCACATATTTTGGGTTTTGATAATCTATTAGTAGAAAAAAGTGCTTGACTTCAGGTGCTTGGAAAGCTGTTCTCTAGGTTCAATTGTTTTGAAGCACTTCAGAAATGTTGGCCAAGGAAAGCTCATATCAGCCTTGAGTGTGTAATCTTGCTTACATGCAGCATAGTCACTCTACTGTATATTTATCAATTCTACTCATGATTCAAAGAATAGACACAAATGGATTGGAGTTCTATTGTCATTTGTATTTCTTAAATAACCACTCAATGGAAGGGGAAAAAATTGCTTGCATGCTGGATACCCACTGAGATTTTTGCTAAAACAGATATACTGTGAGCTGATATCCTACTAAGAAGGCTGTTAGGTTCCAAACTGGAAGTAGACCAGAGTATTTTGTCTAAATCTAGACTCAGCTAGATTTTGCACGTCTCTCCTGATTTACTGCTTTAGTTATGAGAAGAGTGGCTGTGGGTTGTATTTTTAGTAAGTGAAATAAAACTAGAAAGAAAAAGGGATGTGGAAAACAGAAAAAAATCTTTTCCTCTCAAGATTAAAACTTTTTTCTTAATGAAGCTTTTGAGTTTATTCACACTTCTACTGGAACAATATAGGAAAAACTCTCCATAAAAGATGGAAAGGATAGCATTCAGCATCATCTTGCTCAAGAGAGCATAGTCTAAAAATAAATTGTTGCTATTGCCATGGAAGCTTCTAAAATCTTGTTTAGTTTTTGACTCTTAAGATGATACTTTCTGTGAAACGCACTTAAGGATATCAAGGAAAGCTTTTCTTATGTCTGTGTGAAGCCAAGACAATGATACCTTCGTCTATCTGGTGCCCAGCAACATTAACAGAAAAGCAAATTGAAAATATAGTAATTAAGTCCCCAATCTTTTGGTCAACCAATAATAGATATTTGGGGTAATTAATTAGTTTAACCAGACACAAGCATATAAATATGTAAGACTAATACCTATGGAATCTACACAGTATGGAACAAGATCTGGCTTGTTTCACTCTTTTCTTAAGGATGTCGTTGTTAGGCAATATTGACGAAATCAGCAACGTAATTTCAAAGTTGGAGCGTTCATATTTCTGTACTAGTTATTGTAGTATTATATAACTTAAAAGATATGTGACAAGCCTAATAGCGTTTAGTTGCTCCCCCCACTGCTAATGGTATTCTGGGCTGCAGTAGGTTGAGGGAGGTGATCCTTCCCCGCTACTCAGCACTGGTGAGGTCACACCTGGAGTGCTGGGTCCAGTTCTGGGCTCCTCAGTACAAGAGAGACACAGACGTACTGGAGAGAGCACAATGAAGGGCCATGAAGATTATTAAGGGACTGGAGCATCTCTCCTATGAGGAAAGGCTGAGAGAGCTGGGGTTGTTCAGCCTGGAGGAGAGAAGGCTTAGAGGGGAATCTCATCGGTGTATATAAATACCTGAAGGGAAGGTGCAAAGAGCGCGGAGCCAGGCTCTTTTCAGTGGTGCCCAGTGACAGGACCGGAGGCAATGGGCACAGACTGAAACACAGCGGGTTTTGTCTGAACATCAGGAAACACTTTATTGTGAGGATGGCAGAGCACTGGCACAGGTTGCCTAGAGAGGTGGTGGAGTCTCCATGCTTGGAAATATTCAAAAGCCATCTGAACATAGTCCTGCGGAGCCAGCTTTGTGTGGCCCTGCTTGAGCGGGGTGTTGAACCAGATGAGCTCCAGAGGTCCCTTCCAACCTCAATCAGTCTGTGATTCTGTGATTTACATTCAGTTTGCATGAGTCTCTCTAGAAAGCTCTAACAGACAACGTTTGTTGAATAAAAGCCAGTTACAGCAATGGGTTTCCTGCAGGAGTTTCAAGACTGTAGAATTAGTTCTTATACAGCTTTTGATTTTCACACACGTGGTGTAATTATTCCTAATTTTCGACCACTACAGTTGGATAAAAGATACAGGAAATGCACAAAATACTGTGATTCTCAAGGCCAAGAAGGATAAGCTAACCAACCGAATAAAAAATACTTGTACTGTCTGTCACGGAAGGCAGAATAATACTGAAGAAATTTATGTTAATGAAGTTTCAGGATAGGCGTAAGAATTATTCAGACACCGAAGGACTTGATAATAGACCAACATAAACAGAAGCATCTGTCTTTCTGAAGTGCTGGCTGATTAAGAAAATTACTGCATGTGTTTAACTAAGCTTTTATACTAACCTTAGGTTAGTGGTGAGGATTAGAGGCTTTGTAATTTTTTTTGATGGAGAATTTTTAATTTCATCTTTGTAGAAAGGCGCTTAAGCAAACACTTTCATTTACATGTTGGGTTTGAATATGATTTGTAGAACTGGAAGCTGAAATGTGTAAGTAGCTGTAACTAATGGGGAGAAACGATAGTACAAGAACTGTTGGAGGGCTGCTTTGCCTCCTGCTGATCCACCTGCATAGAGAAGATTCTCTGAGCACCTAATTCATTGGGGTTTAGTGTCACTTGGCATTACTGGAGCAGTCATTGCATTGTGCAGAGGCCAATTTTTTCACAAGACAAACTTCTTTTCTGCAGCTCCCACTGTTTTCTAGAGCAAATACAGGTGTTTGGCAACTCTCCTGAAAGTGAATGAAGTCACTAGGTTCTTGTAAGCTTTATACTACCATAAACAGGCATAAGCTTATCTATTTTTTTAGAAGCAAGTGCAACAATAAAAGTTTTGCGGAGTAAAGACTGCTGTAATATTACATGGACTCTAAAAATTCCTTTTGTGACTGAGTAAAGTACTATGAGGGTATAAGAAATAGTCCCTATCCTAAAATCCAGTTGCTGAGACTGTTGTAACATATGTTTACAAAAAAGTTATGTGGCATGTGCTACCTTATTGTTGAGAAACCTGCAGTTTACCAGTGTAACACTATGAGTATTTACTTCTAGGGAAATACATTGTTTGCTTCATGTTTACTGCAGCATGCCACACAAGAGGGAATAGCTCTAGAGAACCCGGTGGGTTCTGCCATAGAGCAAACTGATGGAATGTCACATTACTTTTCTTGCTGTAGTCTGACAATTAATAGAGCAGAAAAGAGGTGGTTGAATGAATTCCAAATTTAAGCAAGCTAATCCCTTGCCATGGAGTTTTCTGGTGGTGGGTGGAGGCAACAAAACAAACCTGCAGAGGAATGGCTATTAATGCTTCCAGAAACTAGTATGTAGAAAAGACCCGTTGAGTAATGTGTTCCCTCTCACTTAATATAATTCCAGCCAGGAAATAGTAGAAGAATATGGCAAATCTGTGGAGTTGGAGTACTGTAACATAACCACAGACTTGCATTTCAGGTGTGCCATCAGAACCAATTTTGCATTCTTCTGCCTGCACCTGGATGCTTCCTACAAAACAATACAGTTCCTATAATAAGAAAGCTTAGTCCTCAGAGACCTAATTCAGCAAGCTGACTTGAGAAATTCCTTTACATAAGTTTTAAAAAGTTTACAAACTGTGGTTTTTCTGTCCTCTACATTATGTTGACTAAATAGAGATCCGTTAGGGAAAATTAATTTGTAAATTCCACAAAGCGTGTCTTCAGTACTGAATATTCTTCTGTCAGGGTTGTATTTGCAAGCAAAGCAATTGAAACCCAATAGCAACTAAGCCAAGGCAGAGATCCTTCCCAGGCCACTGTTCAGGAGATGAAGAAAGTTACTTGCACTTCTGGAAGGTTCTTAGAAATCTTAGAATTTCGTCGTGTTTGTTGTTCTCCTTTATAATGATTGCTATTTTGGTTTGACAATGGTATTTTCTGTAGATCAATTTAACAGGCACAAATGTGATTTAGAAGATGCTCCAACTCAGTATTGTCACTTCCTCAGCTGTTCAATGAACCAGCACTTCCCTACTGTAAGTTTAATGGACCATTCTACAACAAAATCAAACTCATCCACAAAGAGCAGCAGATAGAGCAATTACTGATAATTTCATCAAAGAAAGTTTTCAGCTCATTTCGTCAGTTTAGTGAGATGTTGTAAAGTTGAGACACATTTGTTTTATTTTACAGGTGTATTACTCATTTAGGTTTTGTTTTATGTATGTACCTTCATAGGTTTGAGATACATTTAAGAACTCTGTGTTCGTTTTAGGGCAAGGGAGTTCCTGTGTTAAGCAGGGGACAATAGTCAACCTTACCATTTCCAAAGGAGCACCAGGGAGGAAAATTTCTTTATTTCAACCAAATTACCAATTCCTTTAAGGGAATCTTGAAGGAGGTAGAGCTCTTTTTGTTCAGGGCAACCAATGAAAAGAGGGATTTACTTTTTGCCTAACCTTACGAGTTGTGCAAAACACCAGAGTTCCTGGGCCCCACATCTGCAATGCAGCCAAGGACTGATTTTTCTAGTCTATGCAATGGATTTTTCATATGTCTGTGTGGTTGCTTGAGGCCAGAATACATTCTTGCCTTAAATTTCTATGGCCTGAAACTCCATTTTCCATTTGGGCAAACAGATAACAGTTTGGATCATAGGTGAACAGCTGTGGTTAATAACTCTCAAAGTGAGAAAGTCAGCAAAGTACACTATCAAAAATAACGTTTCAGGAATTACTTGTATGAGAAAAAGAAAAGAGGATCAAATTCTGTCAGCAGGAATTAGTTCAAACACATCAATGAATATTGCAAGGCCTTTTTAAAGAGAACACAAAAAATAGCCAACTTGGGGAAAAAAAAAATCAGTGAAAAGGGGTATTTTGGGGCATCTTCCCAATCCTTTTTGTCATCTGTGTGTGTACATATGTGTGATATGCCTTTGTACGTATCTGTACGTGTTTGAGTATTTATTAGCATGTTCATATACGTATGTCTGTATACACACTCTTTTCTTCAAAGTTATGAACTTGTTTGCTGTGAAAACCCATACAACTGAAGCCATGAACAGACTTTACAGGGGACATATTTTCCACTAAAGGGTCATAATTTATAGGAAAACACTGATACTTAAAAAGTAGTAGTGATATTTTCAGGTGGAGCATGTACAGTTGCATTGCAACAGTGGTATGCATAGCTACAATGCACATGTATGTAAATACAAGTAAGTATATTAGCAACGTAACATTATTAGCTCAGACTAGTAATGTAGAGACTTCATACCGGTTGAAGGATTGGCTTCTTTTCAGTAAGCAAGTTACAGGGTTTTATCAAGCCATTTCAGGGTGGTGGAATTCATTTGGGCGTTTAAAGACTGATCTTCCCTGAGCATAAGCACAAATATCATCATAGCAGCCTTTTCAAAGGCACTTCATTGCTTCCTGTTGCAGCAATCATTTAATTATGAATTGAAATTAATTTTAAATTAAGGGGGGGGGGGGTGTTTGTTTAAAGCAGCACTAATAACTGTCACAAACCAAAAGATTTTCTAATAGCTTGAAGTCCAGTTGTGTTTTTCATTTTGTCTGTCTGGAACTCTGAAAGCATAGTGGTACCTACTGCCCAAACAATGTATGACATTGAATAGTATCTTACTCCCTGTAATAAAAGAGAGTAGACCACAGAATCTCAGTAAACAGTTAAGAAATGAAGAAGCATACAAGATTTGGCGAAAAAACAAAGTTTGCTTTGGATTCTTTTACAGATTTGTAGTATGTTGAGAAAAAGATTTTGCCATTAGCTACCTCATTTTATACGAATATTGATACTTGCTCTGCACCAGCTTCTACATGTGGTAGAAACCCTTTCTCTGTTTTAATTAAAAACTAACAATGGGGTTGGCAATGGGTCAAGAACTCTCATTTTCTATTACTGAATGTCCTGGTAATCGATCAAGATGATGCTGTTTGTGAGGCACTGTGTTTTTGTTCCCTGTTTGTGTTCTATGGCCCAATTTAAGTGAATGCAGGGCTTGGCTAATTATTTACAGGATGAGAATCTAATTTTACTGTTTTCAGTGTACTGTAACTTAGGATTGACTATACAGGCATCATGGACATTACAGCTGTATGAGACTAGAATAAAGTAAAGCAACTGTTCAATTAGTATACATATGTATATGTGTGTGTGTATAAACATACATTTTCTTATAATATATAAAAGTATGTATGTATACATACATTTATATTTTCATGTACCTATAAAAAAAGTACAATCTCAACATGGTCATCATCCAAAGTCTTGTATGTCTTCCCATCTTGATTTTATGTCCTTGAACTAGGTCTCTTGTCTTTAGTTTGCTGATTTGTTGTGTCTTCTCTTGTAAAACGCAGGATTTTTGTGGATCAAAAGGTATTGTTTCCTTTCTGGAGCTCTAGCTGGCTGAAACTCTTAGATATCACTACTCAAAAAGAGTTACACTGTGAGCACTGTACAGTGTGTGCAGTTATGAAGATTGCTTAGACAGTAAAGCTATGGAGTGTATTTGCTCTCACACTCTAATGAATTTCTAATGACTACGCATAGTCATACAAAGAGATAATTTCCTTACCACGATAATCTTCTTTTATGTCCCCACATCTTCTTTACATGAGACATTATTGCACTTTTCATGTCTCAACCTGCTTCCACCTTTTTAAAAGGCCTTTTTAATTTTCCGGTTCCTTTTTCTTAATCTTATGTGACATTCTGTACCTGAGCACTTTTGGCAATTCTTGAGCAAGCTTTCCCTGTCTGCAGAGAGTCTGTTTTGGCTCATCCTACTTCCACAGTACAGCTGGGCATGCTAGATTGAATTTTTCTGCTTCATACTTGCCAGCTGCCAGACCGTAATCTCTTTCTAAAACCAAGAATTATCAAACGCCTCAACTTTTTCTCTCATTACCGTAGCTGAGGCCCATATGGCAGATTTACATAGGGAGACAAAACAAAGCAATTCTGCAATTATCCTCAAAGCAAAGGCTTCTGTGTGGAATCAGACAGTCCCAATGCACAGATTTTGGTGGAGCAGTCTCATGTATCTTTGTGACAAAGTCATAGACTAAACTGGGTACTGACTGAGAGCACTGAATTTTAATCTAGATTTCAATATTGACTGCCTATGTGGCCTATGGCTAGTAACTTCAACTTTTTTCAGTTTAGATTGTAAGGCCTTCAGAATGAGGACTGTCTTTTCCTGTCTTGATATATTTGCAGAGTGCTGCTACAGTAGGCTCCAAACCATAAGCATTACTGCATCAAAAGTTTGCTTCAGTCACGGACATAGTATTCATGATCTAGAAGCATGATCTTAGCTGCTTCGATGTATTAAGGACCTCACAAATGTTTTCAGCTCAGTTCTTGAGTTTTCATTCTATCTGTTTTACAGTGAAAGGATTAGGGATGAGAAAGCCTTCAAGCTGAAGTTATATAATGACTACACCCTGTCCCTTAGAAGGACATCATATCCTTGATTTGAGGTGAGGCTGCAGCAAACCAACAAGTTATTCCACTTCTGTGAGATATGAGAGTTGACAGATACCACTTTAAATGCATATGTTGTTATTACGCTAGACTGAGTTAAGGTAGCAAAGGAGTATAGAATAGTTGAATTCTAATCTGGATTTCTGGGGAAACATATTAATTATAAAACTGTATTACTTTGTCACTGCTTTAACAGTACACAAACTTTGTTTAGAGGATGGCTTTTGCGGCAGCAGGAAATCAGAAATATGAAGGTGTAACTGATTCAGCGCTGTTAATACTAGTCTCGTAGTCAAAAGTGTATTTCCCACCAGCTGTCTCCACGAAGCACTCTGGAAAAATTGTTTTAATACTTTGACCTGATCAATTAATATAATGGGTAAGATTTTCCCATGGATCCTCCTCAGTGCTACTGTAAATCTGAACTTGACAAGAATCATATCATGCTACTGATGGAAAAGCCAGCAGAAACGAATTGCCTTATGGAAGCACATATTTTGCCATTTGTATCAAACATTTGTCAGCGGGTAGATGAGAAGAAAAAAACAAAGAGTGAACTAAAAGTGAAGTATACCTACAACGTATCACTTCTCTTCAAATGCTTTGTTTTCCCTCTTACTTTGCTATGGCATATGTCTTTGCTCTTTTGATTACTGAATTATATCCAAATATTTTTCTCTCAGAATCAGGAATACAGGCCATTGATCCTTAAACAAGATTGTTTCCTAGCCTCTTATGTCTGATTGTAGATTTGTTTGTTAAAGCAACCCCTATTAAGCAAGGTATTGACCCTTGTGAATTTGTGGGGGCAGGAGGGGGAAGTCAATAGTGATTGTTGCTGTCCTCTTTCTGTTGTTTTTGCTTTGCAATTCTACCTTGGAAGTCACTCAGCAGGCCCCTCCCAACTGCTCAGCTGTTCATATCAGGTAAATAAGGGGAAATAGTGTAACTAAATGACCAAATAGTACCTGGTGTTGAAATTGTGAAGTGATTCATAGGGTGGTTTTCACCTTGGCAAGCCGCCATGGGTTCTGCAGTCAGTGGATGCCCAAATGACTCTGAATGGGCATATACGTTACATTAGTGATACAGAGTAACTTCCTACCGGATGCGAAATGGCTTCCTGAGCCCTCATTTCAGTTGGGCAGACCACCCTACTGGTAGCTCGCAGTGGTACAGGGCATGTTTTCAATACACAGTGCCTTGTGCCAAAGGCACTGTAGTCTCACAAAGCTACTGAGTTTAAACCAGCCCCTCTCTACTCCCCACATACCCCAATACATTCGTTGGAAACAAAAGCTTGAGAAATGGTATTGGAGAAGAAAACCCATCCTGTTTCCAGTATTTTATCCATAGGTGAACTGAGGAGCTGAGAGAATGGCATAGGTTCTCTTGTATTTGCCAGTGGTAAAAATACAGTGGCTCTTTAGAAGATTTTGGAAAATCTTTGGATACTTTTTTAAGTTTCTAGTCTCTAGAGTATTGTGTATTAGAGGAAAAGTGCTAAAAGTCTATCATCTAGGCTTGGTGCAGAAATTTGCAAAGCCATACCATTACCAGCAACGTATCAGAAACAGTGATACTGTGGGGTGGAGAGTTGCACTGTTTTATCCAGCCACAATTTTGTGTGTTATGCTGATGTTGGGTGACTATCCAAAGGGTGCTTTCACCCCCATAGTTCCTTCAGTAATATAGCTGAAGATATGATGAAGAGACCATTAACTGCATTGGGCTCAAGGAAAAAAGGGGCAAAAAATGTAGTATAAGTGAGAATTGTTGAAAATGTCATTAAAAAGGTAGATTTTTCAGAATATGGTGAGAAAAGTCCTCTTAGCCAATAATTCTCATTTCCCTGTCTAAATGAGAAGAGCCAAAGTAAATAACTTACGGCCTTTTCATGTGTGCATTCAGGGACAGAGGGAAATTCTGTCAGCATGAAATCTAGCTAAGATGGAAACTAGGCCTTCTATGATGTGCAACTCCAGTAGCTTCAAGTTAGAAACTTAAAATGATGGCATGTCTTTTATAGAGAAACATACAAATTAATAGGCAGGAAAGAGATTGCGTGAGGGAGAGTCAGACTCCTTTTTCCTGGTAGGAACACAGGCTACACTGATATCAGGGTTTTGGTCCAGAGCAGTAGTGCCATTTTGCAGAACATACCCTGCTCGTCCACTAGTTGCCTACCTGTTCGTTCAGTTCAAAAAGGTTTTGATGCGCGCAAACTACTTTCCTTTGGAGAAACAAGAGTTAGAAACTCCTGGCCAGGTGGAGACTGCATGCACCCCTGTGCCCACTGGGGTCAGAAAGGTCTGAACGAGGGGGTGTGTCATGCCACAAAGTCCTCTGGCACGTACTAAGCATTCACGTGCCAGCAGGATACTTTAGGGCTGTCAACAGCTCCTGTAACCCTAAAGAGCTGCTTGTGCTACAGAAAGAGCTGAAGGTACCTTCAAATCTACTATCAGATACCAGCCCTGAATTCTTTGTGATTCTGCTGCTTTTTTCTCAGCTGCTCTGGTTTGGTGCATTTTCTCTGTTTAAAACTCAGTAAAGAAAATTTTCAGAATTAATGAGACTGATTTAAAATAAACCAAAAACCTGTGCCATTATCTTTCTTTTTGGCTATACTCTGGTCATACTCCCATTCCCCCCCCCCCCCCCCCCCCGTCTTTTTTTTTT